>NC_047529.1:80785591-81385591 GCF_012275295.1 Melopsittacus undulatus
ATCCATCTTTTTCTCTCCACTTTCTAACATCCCAGGTATCAAGCCATAAGGCACAGCTACTATTTAAAAATTATCACCCCTCTAAAAGCAAATCATTTTTTCTTCCAAAAGACCTTAAAAACCACATAGCAATTAACTCGAACACACAGAGGCATTAGTGACCCCCAGTAAGCAATGCTCTCAAACTCTGTGCACTTTGCACAGTTGAGGGAATATTTAATAGAAATGTCACGTAACTTTACATGACTAGAGAATTACAACTTCTAGATTGACTTTTATTGTCAGTGGAGAGAAACAGACACTTCTGTTGTATTTTTGGCACTAACCTCAGGATGATCTTGACCACATCCTACAAAAGCCTTTTATTCTTCACTGACTACAAAGGTGGTGGTTGTGGGGTCTCACCACACCACCAGTTCACATGCGGGTGCCTGTGTTAAGAACATTTTAAGTTAGGTAAGATATATCCTACCGTAGTGTAAAACAATTAGCAAGCCCTGTCCTGTTTAGCATTGCTCTAAGTTACATAATACAGAAGAGCATATGGGCAAAATATAGAGAACACTTTGCTTAGCAATAGGTAAGAGGACCATAACTCACATACCCTGTGTCCTGGGTTCAAATGTAATAGTTATTTTTCTCCTTCCTAATAGCTGATGCAGTGCTGTGTTTTGGTGTTAGTCTGGGAAGAATGTTGTGACACACAAAATACTTGGTGTGCCTGGAAGGCAGTCTTGCAATGACGGGTTACTGAAAAACTACAGCTTGAAAAAAACAAAGGTAAAATCTTCAATAAGCGTGCTATCTCCACTTTCACCAAAAAAATGAGAAAACAATCTACAGAAAAAACCAGATGCTTAAGTACTGTAAATATGAAATTTAAATGTTTTGTAGCAAAAGCCAGTATTCTAAGATGATAACTCCTTACCATGATTACTAGCAAAAAACTGTTACAAAAAAGCCATGTTGGACAAGCATAAACGTTCTGCTCTGAAAAACATTATCACTGAGCAGAAAAAAAGAAACATAAAAGACAGCATTTGAAAGCATTTCTCAAATAGCACCTAACTCCTATAATTTCTTTCTCCCTCTTTCAAATGCCATCACAGTCAGATCCTTGTTTGTATTCACCATGCTGTTTTAGCAGGATAAGAAAGGCTCATTTATTTATTTAATATAAAAATGCCATTACTAGGAAACAACTAGTAATAGAACTACAATACAGATAAGCATCAAACTTGAAAATAGCAAGTTCATTCTCCAAAATAACTTAATTCAAACAAAATCATCTTACTCAACATCTAAAGATAACATTGATGCTGTACCCCATGTAATAAGGCTGCTGCATAATCTTCAGGAGACAATCTTTCACCTAAAAAAAACCCTTATCCATAAAGAAATGCCCAGAGTTTAAGCAGAGCAAAGGCTTTGTGAAGCTGACTTAATAACATTCAGCAGACAGTGAAAGACCAGGAAGACTGAGCCAAAATATGAAAAAGGCTTCCCCCTCCCCAAAATCTTATCAAGCAGCCAGCTGTCTGTAATAAGCGTTGTTGTAGAGAGCAAACAAACTGAAGATCATCTTTATGGAACTGTGAGCTTTTCAGCGCCAACACAAAAGCTTCAGTTTAATGGGTTGCAAAGCTAGCTTCCCAATAAATGTAAGAAAAGGTCATTCTTGATTGAAAACTGCATTTTGATAATAAGAATTATCTAATCAACTTGTGAACATGCTTTTCTTTTATTACCAAGATGAAATAAGCAAAGGACCATTTGTGGAATGGAGGTTTTAAGAGATTTTTCATGAGTTTCATTCAAGGAAGTGATCCTGTTATGTACTATACGGCAAAGCCTTGACTGACAAGTAGTGAAACATAAAGAGACATTTTCATTTTACATGCATTTACTATCTGCAGAACCTGAATGTGATATATTACATAATACATCACACCAGATCTCTTCCCTTTCCCACACATTCATCACCTTTTACCCATATTTAAAATAGCACAGTGTGGTATACAACAAAATTACTTGCATTCACCCAGAGAAGTCTGCAATACATAAAAAGAACCATATAAAGAGAAAACCTAACACAGCACGTGCAGCATATTCTTTAGGATTTCGCAGCTGGTTCCATCAGAAATGACAGCCAATTTTCCAAGTCACCTGCTAAAGACTGTCTTGCAAACCCAGATCCTCACTCATGCTTCTTTCTTTCTCCCACACAGATTTCATGGCAGATTTCATATTCCTCTTTAAGACTTTGGTGCAAACGTCTCTGCACTACTTACATGTGAGTGCTTCAGGCTATACTGGACCTCTGCCTTTCAGCTTTTACCGCACAAACATCTGATATTTCTCCAATACCATTAATCTTAATATCAGAGGCATAAAAACAAATGTATCAGTATAAGGAAGTTCTACATAGATAGTCTCATACCCTAAATGATAACAAGTCATTTTAGAGCTATCGATTAATTGAATATTTAAATAGAATAAGCTAATAAAGAAGTATTAGAAGTGACAAAATTAGCAACTTCACACAATGCTATCATTAAAGAAATTCAATCTACAGTTCACACAGTTATGCTCTGCAGCAGGCCCAGGCACACGCCATTATGTGGAGGAAGCCCAAATAACACAGCCCTGAAGAGCAGAACGTATTTCAAACCAGAGACTGCTGAATGTTTTGTATAAACCTGTTCATAGGCATTTCAGGTTTTCTTTTTAAATTGCATCTTGAACAAAATTTAGTTTAAAAGCCAGTCAAAGGAGGTTGTGCTGTAGATTGAAGCAAACTTCATCTTCCTCTCCCCTAATTTCCAGCTAACATTTTCACAACACCAGCAGCTCCCAGTGTAGTTAATGACAAAGGCTAAAGAGGGAGAAAAGATCCCCACATGAAGTAATTAACAAATACTGTTGAAGAATTACAGTGTCTGAATATCTGGGTTAAGGTCACACCAATAAAAGGGGAGGTAAATGGCTTTCCTGGTGGGCAGGTGACACGGATTGCACATAAAACTTCTCATTTAGTCTTTATTGTATATTTTTTCCAATGTTCCTTACTCCTTCTCTTGGGAATCCTCACGAAGGTGTGTATGGATGCTAACACTTCAGAAAGATGCAGTTTGAGCATACTGAAAGGCACTGAAGAACAACTCTCTGTACGTAGAAGGTGGCCTAATATACTGGCACTTGGGTAAAGGGGAGAGAGCATTAGTTGTTAGGGTTTTTACACCTGAATGTATTAAGCAAAGATCAGGAAGCTTCGTAAAGGTTAAAGCTGCTACTGGATGACTGCCATTGTGTAGCAGAGACCAGGCATGGAACTGTGCCTAATTACAGGCCAAGTTTAATCCACCAGATGATCTGGCTGTGCGGAAGTCTGGCAGGAGCCATCAAGAAACATCACCTTGGGCTGAGAAGAGGCTTTATTTCCTTATTGAAATATCTCTGCAAGTGCACCAGAAGGCAGCTTAAAAATTAGCTGTGTTTTCCATTCTAATGAAGCTTTTAAAGTACTGAATATTGGTGGGGAAATTCAGCACCTACCTAGAGCAAAGGAGCTACAATATACTACCTAATGATGTGAAGAGAGAGTATCCTGAACTTGACTCCTGATTATGACCATTAGTTTTCCATATTACTTTATTATGCAGGTATTTTACACAGTATCTCTTGTCTTTGATAACCAGCAGTAAATGAAGGCAGAGTCAAGAGTTTCTGGAAGAGAGTGAATTATTTCCTTAACTACCAGTAATCACAGATACTGTATTTCCGCAAAAGCAGCATTAGCACTTGATTTATTTTTATCAAAAAGGTAATGCAAGGAAGCATGAGACAACCTTTCAAACTACTCTCCACACTACAACCAGAGTGAAGTAGAAATACCATAGTTCAGAAAATAGCAATGGCTAATTCAGTGGTTTTCATAATTTTTTGATTCTTAAATACAGCTCCTTGTAAAAGATTAATATGCATGTATCTCTGAACACAGTATGTTCGTTTTACTTTTGTATTTCCCACAACACAGGCCTCAAAAGCAAGACAGGGAACCCTTTGAGGCTGTGGATGCCCACTGGGTTCAGCAGTGTGGACAGGGTAGCTGCTGTGTTCCCAGAGAGATGAGCCCACTGCCTCCCCAGATGCCTGCTAGCTGTTTCACACCTTCCCTCCAGACCTCTTCTTTGGCAAACAGCTTCAAGAAAGCCCTGTGCCCAAGAGGTGTTTGCATACTTCTATACAATGCAACAAACCTTGAGGTACAAGTTTGCAGTGACTCTAAAAACAAACAAGCTACACCACACAAGCTAAAGGTGTATCCGTCATGCCAACATCACACATGGCTTCATTTCACAAGAAGCATATGGCACTGCTCTGGGTATGTCCCATGCCCACGTCAACTTTCTGGGGCCAGCCTTCCCTGCCATTGCAGGAAGCACAGCCTGCCTGGCCAGCAAAGTCCCACATTGACCACCCAAGGCAGGGCCTGGCCCCAAGCCAGGCCACCCTTCTCCTACCCACAGCCCAGCCCAATTATTATAACACCCACTCAGCCCAAATGCATGCTTCCAATTGTTTCTACATGACCAGCTTTCCCAAGGACACTGCTATGATCTCTTCTCACCCCAGAGGTACAGGGGCTTCACACCAGCCCCTCTTCTCTGTGTGTGGGCTCTGCAGGCAGAGGTGGGCTACAGCACCAGCCATTTCTGAGGATGACAGAGATGAGGAACATGTCAAAGGCATGTGCCTCTGCTTGAATATGCCTCTGGGCCAGCTGAGGGATACTTGGGTGAGAGGGGCATTCACAGAGCCTGTCTGTGCTGTCTCTTCACCAGGGAGAATGTGCACCTAGAAATATGGCCAGCTTGGTTGCCAGTAGAGCCTTGTTTCTTGCAGGCAGGAGCAGCTCTCAGCTGCCCAGGGGATCAGCTCTCCAGGAGACAAATCCTGCATTTTAGCTGCCTTTACACTAAAGAAAGACTTTACCATTACCAAGCACTATGAAGACATAAACTGCATAAACACCCCCTACCATAGCTGAAATGCCACACCTGAGAGGTGGCACTGCATGCACACATCAGCACAGCACGAACACTTCAGAACAGCATGACTGCTGCTGCATGTCACTGACTCTCTTTTCTTTCCCCCTCTCATTGCCAGATTTCACATTTCTTGCAGCTCCCGGCATTTAATAACTGTTTTCACGAACAGTCAACTATGCAAAACCTGCTTGAGTTATACAGTATCTCCTTGGTTTAAGATCCATCTCATGACTGCAGTGTACATGTAGGGAGGTTGTATGCAGCTAAGTAATGATTTGAAAAATAAGAAATGCAAAATATTATTTAAGTAGCTTGAGAAATGGTCAGCATTTTAGTAACATGCTTGGTAAGAATGACCAAGAAATACATGACAAGAGAAACTAACATTTTAAAGATGTCTCTGTGTTTTCGGTTTGAATGTTGTTTGGTTGGCCGGTTGGTTTGTTTGCTTCCAAACACCAAGTAAAATAACTGAATGGTATCTATCAAGTTATTAGAATTGCTCTGAAAAAAACATATATCATAAAACTTACTTTCATAACAATTCTTACTTAACTTACTTTTCACAGGCTATTCAGCTATGATATAATCAGAGATTAACCTCTTTGAATGGCATCAGTGCAGAATTTTACCATTAGTTGTCTTGGTAGTTTCTCCAATCAGGCAAACCAGTCACCTGTTCTACATCCTCCCCATGTCCCCAAATTTATGTATCAAACTGAGATGCATTAATATTAGACTAACACACAACCAGCTTTATAATGAAAACTCTTTCGAGAATGACAGAGCCAATCTAGCCCCATTAGGACATCTATTGTAGGTTTTACAGATTCCACTGTAGGGAAGAAAATTTGGACCGTGTTTGTCACTGCCTGATGCTGGTTCTCAGCAGCCAGGCTCCAACAGAGATTGATCATGCTGACTTCTGGCACTGCTGCCTCTGCCCTGCAGCTTTCACATGTAATAGGTCATCTTAGCAGACGATGCCATTCTGCTTCACTCCATATTCAAACTCCTCCACTGACCTTTCAATTTGTCTTGAGAGACTCACTTTCCCATTTTTTCTTTCTTGTTTAAGACTTCAGGCAGATATTATTTTGGTGCTCTCTTGGCATGTACGCTTTAATGCCACCACCACTGGTGCTGCTGCTACTGCCAGCAGCACAGTAAAAAACATCACTTCTATAAATCAGTTTCTTCAGTACAATCTCAACACATCCAAGTGGACTGCAGCAGGATTCCAAAGCTTTAACACAGAAAGCACAGCATCCCCCCAAGGTCGACAGCTCCTCTTTTGTTCAGGTAGACTGGGAAGAACCACGCTGACAGCATCAGCTAATCTGAAACCCAGGGCTCAGCTTCAGGCAGGCTACTGGGGCTCTGGATGCTGGAAGGAATGTGCTCCTGTGATTCCATCCAGCAATGCTGCTCAGGGCACTGACCTCTAATGCCGAGGAGGGCAGCTGCCAACTAAAGCCTGTCTGCAGGGTTTTGCCTCAGTGGTGTATGACAGCTACTGACAGCTAAGCTGTTTTCTGACATCTTTCTCACTCAGCTGCACTTCCCTTATTTCTTTTTATGTAGGCCGTTTTGGTTTTGCTACAATGTTGAATATTTTAGCTGAGCTCCTTAAATAAACTTTAATCACATGGATGCAAAGAGGTGAAACTGAATGAAACTTAAAAGGAACATAAGATCTTGCAAGTAGCTTTGATGGTCTCTAGCTTTTTATTTATAGAATACAGATTAACTTCCTTTTGTTAACATCCATTGTTGTTTTATAATAGGCGCTGAAAATGCTTTGACAAATGAATTGAAAGCGTTTGCTTCAGCTCCTGCTAGGTGTCCTGACTTACTGTAAAACTGTGCTTCTGATTGAGAAATGGAACAAGAAAATGTCATTTGATTTTGGACGGTTATGAAATAAAGCAATTCCTTTGAAGCTGTGAAATTTGATTTCTTTACTCATGTGTAACCCATAAAATTCAGTCTCAACCTAACCTACATATCTGCATTGGACAAACACAATCATTAAGACCACTCTAGCTATGTACTTACGTAACTACATTGTTTTGCTGAGACTCTTCACATCCCTTTTCTTTTGCTTCTTGCATTTCCATTACCATCACCTCTTTATAATACATTGGAATATTTTGGTTCTGAGGAGGATGTCAGACTTTTTTCATTAAATATGGACCTTTTTGAAATTTTATACGGATGTCTAGAATCATCCCAAAGATGGCAAATATTCTGAGACTTCCTAGGGTCACTAGAAAGAATTACTAGTGAAATCCATTATGAATAAAGCTACATATGTGCACTCTAGCTGTAGTGGCTACTGGATGGATACTTCTATTTCTCTTCTTATTTTCATGCAGGCATCTCATGTTGTTTTCATAACTGTTGCTGCTCTCAGTGCCACTGTTCCTAATACTAATGCTCTGGTCAGAGGAGGTTTTCAATTCAGTACTTTCACAAACAGATAGATAACCTGAAATTCATATAACAAAGGCCTTAAAAGAGCAAAAGTTCTGAGGCACTTCATGTACAGTATAAGTGGAAGATAGTGACCCAGATCCATGGAGGATGTTTCACAAACTTCCAGTTGTTGCCACAAGCCATATCCATTCCAATAAACTAAACAGGCATAGCCTCAGTCTGTTGGTAGGTATGTAGCAGTTACAGAAAAATGTCAGAAAGCAGTCATAGATAAAACACCTTTTTCAGTCTGTATGGTGTGCAAACTGCTATTTCCAATCACGTAGTTTTCAAATGACTTATCTTTTCCATCACTCTCCCTTTTCATTGTTCATTTTCTGGTTTCCCATAGCTGCATTCAGGACAATGGTGAAGTTCCTTTCACTGAACCTGGATGTCCTCTTATGAGTTAGCAATGTGCATTTGAGTCTTCTCAGGTCACTGGGGAAACTGAAGTCAGAACCTGAGAGCACTGGATGGATGCTCCCAACTGTGAAGCAACATGTAAAGGTTGCAGCTTGGCTATGAAACAGAAAAAGTTAGCTATTTGTCTAAACTCAAAAGGAGCATTTTCAGGGATTAATGCTAGATCTGGGGTTATGATTTTCAGTCTTTTAGAGTTCCCAACTCAAGTGTTCAAGATGATATCTAATTTGTAAAAAATACACTCCTCCACAATATAAATTGGTAAATACTCTTATCAGATTTTTTTTTTTCTCTCAGATTTGTACGATCATATGACTATAACTCTTTGGTATTTGCTCTTTCCACTAGCTATAAATGCAATAGCAGTGTGACTCACTGCTTCATCATCGGCAGATACCACTTGACATACATGAAACCTTGAGTTACTAAAACATCCAGTTTATTTCTCCTGTGGGTTGGTTTTGCTTTTTTTTGTGTTTTTTTTTCTTTTTGGTTTAGCTTTTATGTTTGTTTGTTTTATTTGCTTATTTTTAAAGAATCTTTCCTTCCAGTCTAGCAAATTATTCTTATTTAGCTGATTTCATCTGCTAGGTGATTTCAGAATAGAAAAATATCTCTTTTTTTTCCATTTCTTTGCAGGTTTTTTAAACTATTCAGAGAGCTCCTTTCTTAGCACTTTTTTCATCTAATTGGCCAAATGAGTAAAAGGCACTCAAGTAATTAGCACATTCCTTTTATTCAAATTTAAACCCATGTCATTTTCAGTATTTAATGGTTTCCAGCTCAGTTTTGCAAAAATAATATTTGGGGAATTTGACACGCTAGTTAGCTGCACTCCTCTCCTCTTTTAGTTGCTTCCTGCTCTTTTCTGCAAACAGAATGCTCTCTTCTTATCTCAGCTTTTTAACCCCAAGGACTTGAACTCTATTTTTAGCCTTTGTATGAATTTCTAATCTAATGCATTTAAAAAACCTATCACAGATGTCTAAAACCTTGGAAGTAATTAATTAAGTCCTGCTATTTCCAGACTAAACCAAAACAATTTGTCCTTGCATGTAAAACGGTATAATCGAGTAGTATAAATGTTCTCAGGCCAAGTCTTGCTATGAATTATTTAGTTCATCTCTGCTAATTAAAGACCTATCAGAGGATTAATGTCTCATAACCTGACAAACTACTTTACTAAGTAACAAATTATCCATATAATGACCTCAAACTCAATTTATATAACTAGAGCAGTACTTTGCATAAGTATACAAAATTTATTGAAATAGAGAATATTCTTCCTTGATATTCAAAACATAGATTACCAATCTGCATTCAAGAAAAGAATTTGGAGCAAATATAAGTCTATTAGAAAAAGTAATTAACTGGAATGTAATTTTTCAGAATTTACATAAACATTAGTTTGTAAGGATAGCTTCTACGAATATTGCAAAATAACATAGTTAAGCTAAGAAGAGAAAAGACAGATGCCCTCATGGAAATATGACTTATTTTCCACTGTAATCCATGCAACACATACATTTCCTGGTTATAGAGTTTGTATTACAAACCTACAGCATATACTATACACTTGAAAGTGGTTATGAAAAGAAAAAAATGTCAGTGGTTGAAGAAGGCAGTGAAAGACGAAATACAGAAATACAGGTGAACAGAGAAAAACGAAATATTAGGTCAACACAGAACAACTGCCTGTATTGATGTAAGGGGGAAAAGCAGGATGCAATGCTATGCTGCCAGAAATCAAAATTTCAGAATTGTTTAGTTGCCCAAAATTGATAAAGCTAAATACTAACAGTAAAAAAGAAATAACAGACAGTGATGTTTTATAAGCACCCCCTCTGTTTCCTAGGGTCCCTATCCTCTGTGTTTCCAGGACTAGAGGACCAGCTCTTACCCAGGCCTACAGTTTAACTGGGACTCTGGTTTCTGAGAAAATTACTAAGCTGGGAGAAAGAGCTGTGTGGAGTAGAAAAATGAGAAAAGACAGATTACAAATAGAATCACAGAACAGTTAGGGTTGGACACGACCTTAAGATCAACAAGTTCCAGCACCCAAATGGGGTACAGTAGCTGATACGGGGCTTGTTAGTGGCTCATGGATTCAAGATGAAAAGGTGCACCAACATGGAAAAGTGTAAAACCCTAAAGAGAAAAGCCACAGATGCTGGTCAAGTGAGTTGGGAATCACTGGGTCACAGGTCTGAGCTGCCAGTGACAGCAGTGATGACAGAGCTGGTGGCAGACGGCAACTCAGCAGCAATGTGGAGCCAGCGCCGGGGGCTGCAGAGGCTGACCCTTCCCTGCTAGGCTCATGCTGGCTGGAAGTGCAGCATGGTCAGCTTAAGAGCTAAAGCTAATGTTTATGGACTGATGCTTTGTCTAACAGCTCATTAAATCCTACCTATATTCTGTGTGATAATTAGGCAATAATTGCTTTATACTTTACGTTATATATATCCTGCATCCTAAGGCTTATACCTGAAGAAACTGATCCAAACTGGAAAAAAATGCCTGCCACTATTATATTTCTTCCCCTGAATACATGACCTATTTCCATTAAGCAGAGCAGATCAGGCTATGACTGGGCAACTTCTGAGTCCCAGATTTTCAGACTCTAAGCCAAATGACATATTATTTCTGGTTTCTTTCTGTCCTGCTTTTACCAGGCCACAGTTCTCTTGTCTCATTTTAGCATCTGCATAAAAAATTACAATCAACATACATGTTCCAGTCTACATATTCCATATTCCAAGACACACAAATAAGTGATTAGAAAACATAGAGAATATTAGGTCTCTCTGTCTTTGATCTCAAAACCCCTCCTTTAATAAACATAACAGACAATGCTGAGCAAAACCCCCTTCACTCTTATATACACCAAATGCCTGCAAGAAAAATGAAAAATAGCCAGAACATCCTACTTGATTCAAAAATAAAAAGGAAAAAAAATTAATTTGGGGCTGACTTCATTAATTCTGGAGAAAGCACATGAAGAAACATGTTTCACTGAAGAACCCATAGCAGGGAAAGCTAGCAAATCCCCCAAATCCATAAGAAGCATGATTTTAGTGTTCATCCAGAATCAAAAGTAAACCAGAAAACATCTAACCAGAGTGAAATCTAAAACAAACAGTCCTCCCTAACCAGGGGTTTAACAAGCCTCTCAATTACCTAACCTTACAAAATTGCTTCTTAGGATGGAAAAGCCCTTTAGTTAATAGAACAGATGCCTCTGAAAATGGGGCACTAGTTAAACTGCATATATTTCAGTAAACTTAGCAGAAGAGTCTTTAGGGTTTGGTTTGTTTACTCTTGGAATAGAGATTACATCTTCCAATACATAATAAAGGATTTTTAAAATTCCCACTTGAAAAATGGAGGAGAAGAGAAATAAAACACCTGTACTATATTCTAGACATATGAAAAAGTATTACAGGCTGTTAAAACTACTGGAGAAGTCTGTTTTTGAAAGTCAGAATAAGCACAATGCAAAATATCCTGCAATTTCTCTTTGAGTTAATGCTCAGTAAAATGTAGAGAATAACACAGAAAATATAGTGCCTTTAAATCAATTATAACAGTCTTTGTATTATCCACTCTCCATCTAAGAATGTCTTCAGTAAAAATATCCCTTCGGCTTTAGAATTCAGGAAGCATCAGACTGACTGTAGGTCTATATTCTGAAATTTAGGGACACTTCTGGTTAACAAATGATGCAAACGAAAACCAAAGAATTAATTTTTATGGACTTCACTACTATTTTAACTATTCCCAGAAGGGGCACCTTGTTTTGTTACCTTTAATACCGAGATTCTATTTTAAATACTTCCATAGTGTATTTTAGATGTATTTTTGAAGGTTGGCTCCAGCAATTCTGGAGGGCACAACAATTTCTTGAAAACAGCAGGGACAAAAAGTGACAAGACGAACTCTTGCGTTTTCAGCTGGGAGTTGCAAGGTCAATGCTGATTTAATTGAGATGCAGGGAGCACAGCTTTACCCAGAGGTATAAAAGAGAGAGATGCTACAAGGAGATCTGTTCTCATGAAAATTTCAATTCAATCAATATAAAAGCTACACATTTGGATCAAAAATGGCATGGAATCCTCAAGGACTCTTACAAAGAGCTCACAGAATCTTAAAGCAGCCTTTGATAGCCTTAGAGAGATCATTTTGTGGCTTTGAAAATGCTGAGATATCTGGAAAAAAATGTTGCTGGGATCTTTATTTTAAAATTAAAGTCAGGCAGTGACATTTCTAACTATTTTGAGTGCTTCCATGCTTATTTCTTTCTTTACCAATGAAGGTCTTTCTAGGAATGCTACAAGTTCTCTAAGTCATAATGATGGTACCTGAAGAAACATGAAGCAAAGGGAAGGGCCACTCTAGGACCAGTCAACATATGACCTTGATTAGAAGTTTGTGCTAGAAAAAGGTTTAATGTCCCTGTATGTTTTGTTCCCCTGTCTCTGTGTGTCTCTCTATTCTTTGTTTTGCCGTGTGTATTTTAAAGGAAGTCCTGACTGATTTTTGTCCTTCAAAGGCTAAATTAAAAACAACCAAAGACATTACAGCATTACATAGGTACCCTGTTATAACTGTTGCATTCATAGAATCATGGAATAGTTAGGATTGGAAGGCACCTTAAAGTTCATTTCATTCCAAGCCTCCCACCACAGGCACGGATACCTTCTGCTAGACCAGGTTGCTCAAAGCCCCGTCCAACCTAGTCTTGAACCATGCCAAGGCACCACAGCTTCTCTGGACAACCTGTTCCACAGCCTCACCACCCTCACACTAGAGAGCTTCTTTCTAATATCTAATCTAAATCTACCCTCTTGCAGTTTAAAGCCATTCCCCCTTGTCATGTTATTACATGCCCTTGTTAATAGTCCCTCACCAGATTTCTTGCAGGCCCCCTTTAGGTACTGGAAGGCTGCTATAAGGTCTCCCTGGAGCCTTCTCTTCTCCAGGCTGAACCCCAACTCTCTCAGCCTGTCTTCATAGGAGAGGTGCTCCACCCCCCTGATCATCTTTGTGGTTCATCTCTGGACTTGCTCAAACACATATACATCTGCCTTGTGTTGGGGCCCCAAAGAGCAGAGTAGAAGAGGAGAATCACCATCCTCAACCTGCTGGTTGTGTTCTTTTTTGATGCAGCAGCATCACCTCAGTTGGATGTGTTTTCATATAAACTTATACTAACACCAAAGCTGTTTCCTCCTGACCCCCTTTTAGACCAAATTATACAAGTCTGGACAAATGAAGGCCTCATAATAGCTGGTGAGCTGGTCAGAATACTGGCAATTTTATTTGAATTTGACTTGCAATTTTCTGAATTGGCTTACAGTACATGAAAAGTTGTATATAGTGTATGCAGTATTTTATTATGTTTTTATTAAATACACTGTGTTTACATTTACAGTTAATATTCTACTTATTTATTACCTTTTTAAATGAAAAAGAGTGATTAAAACACCCAGAAAATAAAGGAACAGTATTTAAAATTATTGAGATTTGTGAACTACAACATTAAGTAACTTCAAGTTTTGTTACTGAAGCATTTTTACTTTGCTTTATTTATATCACAGCTTATTTTGGAATGCAGCAGCACTGAAAATCTCTTTGAAAAGATGTGTGCTCAAAATCTATGACTCAAAGCTCAAACCATTTAAAATTAAATAACTATCAGGGGGCATGTGCAATAAAGTGAACATAAAAAATAAATCTAAGCTTATTTATGCATTTTCTTCCCTTGTGTGGAATAAATGGATACACAATTTGCTTCGGATTCATGTTTAGATTTAATCTACATCTGAAAAAAGGTTGCTCAATGGATTTCTGGGATAACTAGAAAATCAGATCAAATTAAACCATTCATTGTTCTTATCAGATTTGTCTACTCTTCATACATATATATATACACAGAGACACAATTATATATAAATTCTCTAACTCGTTCACTCTGCTATCATCTCTGGGTGCCACAAAATGGGGCTGTTGCATCTTCCCTACTGGACTGCAATGGAGTCCTGTGAAAAAGCTGTATCACCATTAGTCTGGTCACCATCACCAGTTACAAAATTTAAATATTTGTGTCCTTTTGGTTTTATGTATTTTTTTTAGAGGGCTGTATTTTGCCAGAAAAGGCATCTCATACGTAGTAAATAACTCATACAGCATAGTAGTATTTCTAGATGCTGCATGTGTTTGAGTCTGGATGCAAAAGATTGAGAAACAATGGAGCTCCTTTGTTTGGCAGTAGTGCAACCAATTACCATTTTTTTAAACCATGGCTTTTACTATCAGGGAAACTGAATGTACTTATATAGCTGAGTCAAAATAATGCAGCCCACATACCAAGGGAGAATAAAGCAGGAGGTACATGGAAGATAGGGAGCTGCTACCTTAAATATAAATATTTGTGACTTCATGATTTTTCCAGGCTCTAACATTTCTGAGTGCTGTTGATTCAGAGGTGGCTAATAGGGCTAGAACTTGTATAGCAGGCTTGAATCTGAGGGTATAGATGGCAGAAGAACTTAGGAATCTGACTGAAGTAAAGCAGATACTGTGATGAGGCACAGACCTAAAATATACTTAATTAAATAGTTAAAATTAAAACCCCCAAATAACCCTTTCCACTTAAAATTTGGTCAGGGGTTAAGAGTCACTGGCCATTAGAGATAAGACAGTAGGACAAGACAGATAAACAGTATAGATGGTGTGAAATTTTAATTTGACTGACTGACTGCTTGAATGAAATTGTTAGCACTTTGTCACTGTGACAGGAGACTTAAAAACTCAAGACTTGGCTATGAGAGAAAATACAGCTACAACATGAAATGCCAATTAAAAGGAGAAAAAAAGTGCCTTTGCTTGTTATGGCATGGAAAGTAGTTCCTCAAAAGTATCATGAGATTTAAAATACGACTAGCTGTAAGTGACCTACCTTTAATTTTAACTATCAAGCCGAACATTTCCATAGCCCCAGAGGTTGTGAACTTTCATGCAACCAGAATCAAGTGCATCTCATGCACTTCCTAAAAGGCAGTTGTATCAGAAGATAAGTAGCAACAAAAATAAAAATCACCACAGAAAGCCTCTCCCTCCCCAAGCAAAATAACCATTGTCCTTGTTCTGCACTGTAATCTTCACATTAGACCAATTTTTGCTACTATTCAGCCGGATCCAGGCCTTTCTCATCCTTTCTCTCTCCTTCCAAATTTTTCAACTGAGGAACATGAAACATTTATGAATGAAGTATTTTGTTCAGTCAATCCCAGTCTCAGCCTTTGCATAGAGGCTGAGACCAGTAAATGACATGTGAAGAAACTGCTCCTGTTCTGCAGAAGGAACAGAGATAACTAAGATTCAGAAAAAGTAATCTTCTCCCTTTATCATTCTGTAGGCATGAACTCATTCACAATCTGTGTCAGCCAGAAAAACCAGGCCACTTGAGCTAGTTTGACGCCTCAGCATCTCATTTTGGGGTATATTCACTTTAACACTAACATGGGACAATGGGATGTTAGAAGGATTAAGGGGGGGGGGGGGAAGACTGAGGCAGACACCCCTTGTAATTACTTCTGAGAGTCAACCAGGAGTCATGAAATCATATGTTATTACTTCAAAAATCATATTAAGAATGAATTATTTGTTGTCCACTACAGAACTGTTTACGATTTAATCTTTTATAACTGAAATCTAGTAAAGGAGCTGAAACAGATCCAATTTTTTTTTTTTTATGCTAGATAAGATGAATAGCAACAGTTTAGAGGAATATTCTCTTTCTCAACATAATTTTAAGTTTCTTATATTGGACAAAGACCCTCTGGACACTTTTCATGTTTCACTGTTTCTGGTGGCTCTGCCAACCTGCACATTCTCATTTGCTCTCAGAATTGCTTCTGTCCATGTTAGTGATGCAGGGAGGAGAAGCGAAAATGCTTCCAGTCATTCAAGTGTGCCTCCTCTTCTGGTCTTGCACCGCTAGAATAAACTAAAACACAGAAGAACTGAGAACTGGTGATTGGTGCTCTTTCTCTCACACACACACACATTTTTTTTTTTGTGCCCAGACTCTGCTAAATTAAGTGGAGAAATGTCCCTTCCTTACCTGTCACATATCTTCTCAATCTGCAAGGATTCAAGATTTCCTTTTTGCATTTAATAGTATGTTAAATTATACAGGAGCTATAGTAGGAGAATATCAACCAAACAGAAAAATTGGAAGTGAAATGCACAGAAATAGAGAGCAGGTCATCATCTTGATCCTTAATCTCTAATTGAACCCTACTACTATCCCTAAAAATAATGTTAAGTCATGTAGAATATTACAGAAATGTCACCTAATAAAAAATAAAATCCCTTTAAGAATTTAAATGGCAAGAGACTTCAGCAGTTGACAATAGGTTTCTCCCAAAGGAGCAAGTCATCTAGACAGAGGAGTCAGGATTACTGGAGCTAGCTGTCATGCAGCTCTGTGAACTTTCTTCATTTCTGTTAGCTGAGGGTATTGGCCCATGCTGACCTTCTGTACTCTACTTGAGGCAATCACATCAAACTCCTTTCTGATGAACCAATGTGAATGGCACTCTGCTAATGACTCTTCCTCCCACATTTCAAGATTTGTGACAGTTACATCCAAAGGAATTATGGACTCCATATCTTTTGCCTGTAATTAATGAAATCCTTTCAGTTCAAAGGCCCTTAACTTTAATGCTAATTCAAAGGATATCAAAGTAATTGATAGTCTGCATGAATAAATCTGTGCTTTAAAATACTTAACCTTCAAAAAACCCATCAATTCATAATCATAGTGCCTTAAAATAGTGAAATCACTAATCAGAAGAAATTCCTGAGCACTACACATACTGTTGGTTAACCTATATAAGGAGGAAGAGTTAATTTTCTTATCAACTGATTTCACAGAGAAAAGTCAAACCAGCAAGTAACTACATCCTGTTTCTTCTATATGGGAGCTCTTACTTGACCTCTGCTCAGAAAATTTCTGCTCAATGACAGTTTTATAGCTTGCATTTCCAGCACTATTCCTGATTAAAAAAATCCAAACTAATTAGCATGTAACAACCAACATCAACAACATATGCTGGGACCTGAATGAACTCTTAATTTGTAAAATGTTCTCAAGGATGCTGTATTATTGATTAAAAATTAACATTTTCTCTTGCACTAGAGCAATTAGTGAAAATGTGAGATAATGAATATTTATAACGTTAAGGTAAAAACTTGATCATATCCTAAGATACTGATTTTGTGCTTAGTAGCAACCAGCTACTTCTGGCAAGCAGATCTAATGTATTAGGATTTCAGGGAAGAAGTTTGTTCATTGCAATTTATTTTACAGCTAGAGCCAAGAATGCAAGAAAAGGGCATTTTCCCTCACAAAAGCCAAAAGGCAGCAGCAACAGCACCAAATAAAGCACAAAAAGTCAAGCCAAGATAACTTCTAGTGCATAATCCCAAGTGTTTGTCATCAGAAGAGAAAGGTCAAATTGTCAAGTTAGCTAACACCTTTGATAAAGTCAACAGCAATGCTAGTTACAGCTTTGCTGTTTCAGCTCAGAAAAACAGTATGTGCATGTTGCACTGCACACGTTTGGTAGGACTCCTTTGATAGAACACAAGGCCATAGCTAGATGTCTTTACTGTGCCAGTAAAGGTAAGATTTGGCCTGTCCTTCAATCTTAGTAATATCAGCTTATTTTTATGAGATGTTCAGCTAGCTATGTACTTCACTGTACACTCATCACAACGGTTATAGCTATTAGCACTTAAGATCAACTTTCCTCCCCTACAAGATTTAATCCTTCCATAGCCCAGTCAGGGTTGTCAATTAAACATTTTTTTTGGTTCTCTAAACTCAACAGATTTCAAATGTAGTAAAAAATTATTAAAGAGATTGCCTGTGGACTTACCACACTTGAGGTAACAATAAAGGTGCAAAACCTTGAAGGTATATGTATTTCAGATATATTCAAAATGCAGAAAAGAGTTATATTTGAAGAAACACTTTAAAGTAGTTGCTAATGCTAGAAATGCAAACTTCTGGGAAATGCAACAGAAGAAAATACAAAGGAACAGCTGTCACCAGGACTTATCCTCAAGATCAAGAAAAACATTTTTATTGTTTAGCCCATGGTCTTCAGAAACACAGAGATTAATATTAGTCACCAGGCAGGGAAAGCTCTACCTGTAAAGGACGCCATATCCTTTCAAATAGAAACATATTACTAGCAACCCTTCATCTCCAGCCTGAATGGAAATCTTGGTGTACAGGCAGACAGGTATTAAATTTCTTGCTTCTTTTTTCTGGACCAGATAGGAAATCAAACTCTCCTTGAGAGTTGCCATCTCAATCTTTCCATAGGCAACTGGGACTTGATGTGTTATGCTGAGAGCTCAAGGTTTTAAGTTCTTCATCAAAAAAAGATGCTTTTCTATTGAAGAGTCTTGCTTACATAATAGCCATGGCAGCAGAATCTGCTGATCGCAGCTGTGGATGCAATAATCATTTAGCTGCAGCCTTCACAGAAATGCTCTGACAGTGAAAGGTTGTTAAAAGCTGTGCCTGTCACAAACTGAAGCACCACAGAAAGTGGGTTTTTTTATAGCTTGGACCTCTCTGGAGCTATTAGAGGTAATTTTGTTTTGTGGATTTTTGTGGTTTAGTGTTTTGGTTTTTTGATGTGTTTTTTTCATTTTTTTTTTGGGGGGGGTACTTTGTTTAGGGTTTTTTGTCTATAATAAGTTGTATCCATAAAAATAAAATGTAAATGAGTTCTAAAATTAGGCTGCTATATTATGTCTCCTCCTTTTTTGCTACCTCCATAGTGCCCCTAATTCCTTCAAGTGGGTAGGCAGTGTTGTGCTGTAGTGAGCTGAACATCCTGTATTTTTTTTATTTGGTCCTACCAGAAACTGAAAACTCTTCCCAAATATTATTTTGTATTACACTTCTATGCTGCTAGGGGTTATATTATAGTTAATTACTTTCTACCCTGCACCTATGCTAATTTTGGAGCAAATGGGGGAAAAAATAATTTCATTTACAATTAGGCAAGTGTCAAGGGACTATCTCATGGAACAGCGGAAATTTGTTACTGCTCCTCCATTCCCAAATTTTCTCTTTTTTGTGATCTCATTATGGGTTCCAAAGTTTGTTAGTCCTATTGTTCTATGCATATATACTATTACCATTTAATTTTTAAAACTGTTTCCCAAAAAACTTCAGATGTTTATAGGTAACAGATTTACACAAAAGACTATTTTCTCTTAAATTTGAGTATCCAATATATCTGGGAAACATTCAGCACATGTTTTTTATCCATCACTATTTATTTTCAGATTTTCTCTTACATTTTCTTTGTCTCTAGTTGCCCTATTCATTATGAGAATTTTTAATCTTTGTACTATTTCTGTAGATTTTCAATAATGTAGACTACTCCTAATCTAACTACAGTTTCTTTTTAGATATTTTGGATTCTCATTTTGGATGCTTTATTCTTAAATGAAATTATTAAAAAAATTATAGAAACCAGAGGAATGTCTGCAAGTAGTCTTCTACTGTTCTAATTGACCAGCTTGATGGTCAATGACAAGCTTTATACTTGAACTTTAAATTTAATGTGCCTCACGGTATTATTGTTATTTAATCAATTTATGTGGTGGCCATTAAGATATAAAAAAATATAAAACATAGATAATAGAGACACAAACCTTTCTTAGCATTTGTGAACTCAGAAAAAAAAACACAGGGGAAACATACATGATAAGCATTTTTCACCCAGAGGAATTCTGCTATGAAAATGTTTCGTATATCTTTAATGACTTTCGTGGTACAAGGCTTTTGTTACACTTGTGCTTAGCTTCAACTGTGCAAACTACACTGCTGATTCAAACAATTTATCTTAAAGCAGTATGAAACAGCAAGGATCATTTGCCAATATTAAATAATGGTAGAAAAATAAAGTTTAATAACTTCCATTAAGCATTTTCAGCTCTAGTCAAATGCAGTACTGAGAGTACTAACATATGGCCCTTGTCATCATGTCTAAATTAATCAGAGCCCATGTTCTTAGTGTTTTTTGTTTGTTTGTTTTTAAAAAGAGGTTTTATGGTTTCCCTTCCTTTAAAATTGTGGTGATTTAAACACAAAATAACAAGCCAGGAAAGGAGGGTGTTTATCACAAACAAAACTAAACCACACAGAGGCAAGAGGTGAGCACTCGAATAGTCAAGTGGTTCAAGTCATGAATTACCACTGTGATAACTGACATCATTAAAACCAAGTCAGATATAAAGCCAAGGCCACCCTGTTAATACCCTAAGATGGACTAAACTGAATTGTGATTGTACCAACTACTGTTCCTCACTATTGCTTCTTAATCACCAGGATACACAGCTGTACTTTCTATGGGTTTGTTTTTGAAAGGAGCTGAGTATACACATAAGCTACTGAAAATCCATGAGTCCAGTCCTCTGCAGTCCCTATGAATTTTGATAAAATTGGGAACACCTTAAAAATCCATTATGTAGTTGGCAAGCTATAACTCCTATTTTTAGACTTGCTCAATACAAACCTTCATGGACAGAGCTGCAATTAATTGGTAAATTTGTAGGCCTCTTTTTACTGGAACCAGTTATGAACTACTAACCTAAGAAAATCAGCACTACATTCCAATTGCCATAAACTGTAATTTACTGTGTAATGAGAGTTTCCCAGTGACACAACTTAGATTACTGCTTCTTAGCTTAAAAAAAATAAAATAATCAAATACAAATGTAAAACCAGAGCAGAACCTGTACAATTTTCCAGGAAAACTGCTTTGTTATATTTCAAGTATATTCTACAGCTGCATTGCCTGGGCTGACTCAACCCAAGGGTTTTGCTGTCTGATTCTGACTGGAATTACTTTTTTCTTTACTAATTCATGCCTAGAAACCTTCTGAATGAATTACTCTCTGGCCAGTGTCAAAGGTGTCACATAATATAAACACTTGCTTAGAGTTACCACTATTATATTTAATTTATTGAGATAAATAAGGAATCCCTTGGCACAACTAGTATTTTACACCATAAAGAGCAGGCTATTTTGACAACAGTCAGCATTATGGTTTCATGGGTAATTACTGAAATAAATCAATAGATGCTGGAAATATTGATTATACATTCATTGTTAATTTTCTGGCACCATATCTCTAGGATATGTCCATCACATCTTTCACTTAAGTCTTCCAAAAAATTCCTGGAAATAAATATAGAATTTCAGAGGCTCTGGCAAAGATTAAATAATCAGTTAATGACTCTTCAGAGAAAACCTTTGTGTGTCACTGCATCATCAGTCTTTGAATGATCCATGAAGTAATTTATTACCTCCTTCTCAATTAGTGTAAGATGTTAATATGGGTTAAAGGGAACTTTCCAACAGGATGAGAGAAATATGCTAATTGTCATAGGGCTTCCTGGTTGCATTTTTCCCAGTTCTGGTGAATGGAATTTAAATGTCATCTCCACCTTTAATGTGTTCTGCTTTGTATTGGGCAGGAGTAATATGTTCAAAGATCAGCATTTTATATTGCTTCATGAGAGTAGAGGTTTTTAGCCTGAATTCTTAGCATAGAATCATAGAATAGTTAGGATTGGAAAGGACCTCAAGATCATCCAGTTCCAACCCCCCTGCCATGGGCAGGGACACCTCACACTAAACCATATCACCCAAGGCTTCATCCAACCTGGTCTTGAACACTGCCAGGGACGGAGCATTCACTACCTCTCTGGGCAACCCATTCCAGTACCTCACCACCCTAACAGTAAAGAATTTCTTCCTTATATCCAATCTAAACCTCTACTGTTTAAGTTTCAACCCGTTACCCCTTGTCCTATCTCTACAGTCCCTAATGAAGAGTCCCTCCCCAGCATCCCTGTAGGCCACCTTCAGATACTGGAAGGCATCGGGCAGTATAATTTCAGAAAGCTTAACTGAGGTTAAATGGGAAAGAGGAGGATTTAATTATAAGGAGTAAGATTACAGCAATTAATTATAACAGGGGTTTTTTTGTTGTTTTTTTTTTTGTGAATTAGGGTATATGCACACATGTTTACGCCAAGGAGAATTCTGCCAGATGAGGAAGAGCATGATTGGACACATTGATACTATAAGAAACCAGAGAGACACTTGGGTGCACACACACTAGGGAACAGCAAAAGACAGCAAAGCACACACATCATGTTGGCAAGAGAAAAAATGAGTATAAGCTAACTACAAAGAAATTTAGTCTGGGAATTAAAAGGAAATTACTAGTCTGTATAAGCAAGGGAGGCCACTGTTCTAATTAGTTTCCAAATGGAACTTGATGAATTTATTACCAATAATTCATCTAGCTGCAGCTGTAATCACTGGAAACTGAAATCAGTTTTACCCTGCTAAAGCACATTCCCTGAGCTTGCTTTCCCCAAACACACCAGTCTCCTGGATATTCACCCCGAAAATATGCAGCTACATACCGTGTCTGCAAGCACCACCAATCCTCTTTTTCCTAGTGAGAATTCTCCTGGTTTAAAGAATTTCTTAGCCTTTTCTAAGAATCACCAGCTATATTTGCACTGCCACTATTCCAGTCTCTGCCCTAGGTCAAGCACTCATATTTTTGCAGAATAACCATCCATACCTTTTCAGAGCAACATTTCTTAGCAAGGCTGCAGAAGGACCACCTCAACAGGATGTACTTTTGATAAGACCTAATAGAGAATTGAACTGCTAATTGAAATTTTAGTAATGTAGACACTTTGCTTAGCAGGACCAGCTGCTGGGGCCTTCTAGAGCCACTTCTCAGTTAAAGAGCCCCTGATGTAGCCCAGAGCTGGGACCTTTTCTTAGTATGACATGTTAATTTACAAAAAGTTACTTGCAGAAAGTTATTTACAAACTCCTCCTTCCTCAGGCACAGAAGTCAAATACTTCTGTGTAAATCTGCTGATGCAGGAATACCCCCTTGTGCTTGATTTTCATGAGGGTGTTAAACAGTGTTTACACTCCAAAGAGAGAGTTCATTGTCATTGTAAGAAAGCTGTGATGATCCAAAAACAATGGAGAGCAATGGAATCCCATTCATCTTAAAAGTCATTCAGATCCGTGTGTAGCACCACACAAAGTTCTCATTCCATGCATTCACTGATCAGTCAGACAAGAGCCTTTAGACTGAAAATAAGACTGAGATTTGTCCAAATCTGAATCATCAATGTCCCATGTCATGCATACAGAGCCACATGCCTCAGTTTAAAATATACTGTCAGACTGCATATTAAATTTATTCAGCAGATTTATTTTATTAATTTTAAAGCATTGTATACTCATCTCTGCTACATCTTTGGCTCTATTGTGCATACTTTAAGAGTAAAAAATTAAACTGCAGATCATCTCTTTTTGATTCTACTGATTCATTCTTAAATCTGGGAAAAAAATGTTGTATAATGTCTGCACTTTGTAATAATGACTTTTAATGCCTTTTTGTCCGTACATTAAGCAAAATTTTAACCATAGACCAAAACCGATTGATGCAATCCAGTTCATTTTAAAACACAAGTAAATCAAGTTCATTCCAGATGGCAGTTTGATTCACTATCTCTCCCTTGTATCACAGTTTTGCTCTACTTCACACTGAATATGGTAGACTATCTTTTTTAACTAGGGAAGTAAATGACATTTGTACTTTGTAGAATTTACCTCTGGCCAAATGCCATTACACCTGCTTTTGGCAATGTCATCAAATACACTTACAAAGACTTGTCCAGAAGGGGATGGCAGCAACCCCACAACCCCAGCTGTGATTTTCCAAAGGCAACTAGACCTGGATGGAAGGAGGACAACTTAAGACATGAATTATTTTATATACTTGCACACACACCAACCCTCCAAACAGAAGCTTTCTCATTCGATCTTGGAACCATTCTAGAATTGAAAAGCAGTTAGGTGTCTATCTATAATAAGTTATTCTATGAGGCAAGCCATTTTTTTACACATGCTGGGTACATGAACAGTCTTTTATGGTCTGTCAGGTACTATCTCTCAAATGCTAAACAAGGCTTGGGGCACAGTCTGTGCAACTCTGGTTTTTACTGAAGATGAAGCATTCCTCTAAATCCAGGTGAAAGATGACACATGTGCACATACGCTCATGTTTTATATTATGACAGAACCCCTGTAAAGAGACAACATCTGCATAATCAGCAGCTGTTCACAGAGAAATTCTTGCTCTTGCAACAGATGGAACCACTAACGACAGTGAGCATGACCCTGCTGAAGAATATCTCCTCTGAAAATACTTATTCTTAAAAAGCACCTTTTAGATTTTTCAAATCAAAAGGTACAACATCAAAGATACTTGCAATTCTTATTTTGCAGTTCTAGTTTTGTCTTCCTGCATACAGCCTGCTTTTTCTCTTACCTTTTTTACTAAAATATGCAGTGGTTTTGGTATTCATGCTCCATTTTTAAATTACAGTTGGCCTTTCAACTACACTTTTTGAGAAAGTAAAAATATCAACATGGGCTGTTAAAAAAAAAAACAAAAGAAACAAATACTATTATACTTTTTTTCCCCCCCAATTTTGAATGTAAAATAAGAATGCCTATCAAACTGTTCATTACTTATAAAGCACCTGCACAACCATAGGAGTGCTATGATTGGCTCCACAGAACCTCTGCTAAATTCAGACTGGTTTACACGCTGCTCATTTCTGAAATACTCCTCCAATGGTTTCAGAGAAAGAATAGGGTCTTAGGCAGAAGACTCAATCCAGCTCCAGAATGTTTTGAATTCTTCTTTTGGGATGATAAATAAAGTTGGCGCTAGGAACTGAAAAATTGTTGACATACAATTTCTCTTTGAGATGCATTGTGAACTGACTCAACTGTTACAGCCACGAAACAATAAAACATTCTGATGTAACCTACCCTGCCTTTGACATCATGTTTCATACCTCCCTCTAGAAAATCTCACTTAAATCTAAGATGTTTGTGGATTTTCTTCCTTCCTAACACAGCAGAAACATCCTTTTCCCACTAATCCCAACCTCAGATCAGTTTAAAATCTAGAACAGAAACCACAGACCTCACTTTAATGAGGAAATCTAGTCTAACTCCTATTTAGACATAGTGCACTGGCTATATTCACATCTTGTTAATCACCATGGTCATCAATATCCATCAATCTCAATGGATGAAGCAAGTACTGACACTAATAACTTTGCTTTTAGTTTCTGAATGCTGTTGAACAGAAGGAGAGAATGTGCATCAGAACTCTTCTGTGGAATGTGGGCTTTATCTTCTTCTCCCCTGAAAACATTTTACAGTATTTTCTACAGAAAGATTCTGAAGGTACCTCACTGACATGATTCAACATTAAGCATTATTATCACCTGTGTTCTAAGAAATTTTCTGATACTCACTTCTATACAACTTGACATTACACAGACTTCTTGAAATCGGCAGAAGAGGCTATCCTGACCTGCAAGGTAATGCCTTCTGAAACACTTTTTGAAATGTCTTCTAGAATTAGAATTGTCTAAATATCTTGCCTAGAAAGCTTCAGGTCTGTTCTCATGCACTTTGCAAAAAAGACTACCTGCTACATTAACATAATATGAAGAGGTGGAAGATTGAAATCCCACCTTGCTGTACCCTCAATCATATCATTAATAGCTCTTTCTTTCTTTTAATACTGACAATATCAAATCTACCTACTTCCAGCTTCCTATTAAACTGTATATACAATACAGCATATATATTATATATGTAATATCCTAAGTACACTTACATACAACCTATAAACACTGGTTAATCCCTATCCATGGCTGTTTTCCATATACCATGCCTACTGTTTGCCAAATTAAAAGGTTCAAATGCTGATTACAGAATTATAGAATCATAGAATCATAGAATGGTTAGGGTTGGAAAGGACCTTAAGATCATCTAGTTCCAACCCCCCTGCCATGGGCAGGGACACTTCACACTAAACCATATCACCCAAGGCTTCATCCAACCTGGTCTTGAACACTGCCAGGGATGGAGCATTCACTACCTCCCTGGGCAACCCATTCCAGTGCCTCACCACCCTAACAGGAAAGAATTTCTTCCTTATATCCAGTCTAAACCTCTGCTGTTTAAGTTTCAACCGATTACCCCTTGTCCTATCACTACAGTCCCTAATGAATAGTCCCTCCCCAGCATCCCTGTAGGCCCCCTTCAGATACTGGAAGGCTCGTATGAGGTCTCCATGCAGCCTTCTCTTCTCTAGGATGAACAGCCCCAACTTTCTCAGCCTGTCTTCATATGGGAGGTGCTCCAGTCCCCTGATCATCCTCGTGGCCCTCCTCTGGACTTGTTCCAACAGTTCCATGTCCTTTCTATGTTGAGGACACCAGAACTGCACACAGTACTCCAAGTGAGGTCTCACGAGAGCAGAGTAGAGGGGCAGGATCACCTCCTTCGACCTGCTGGTCATGCTCCTTTTGATGCAGCCCAGGATATGGTTGGCTTTCTGGGCTGTGAGTGCACACTGAAGCTGGCTCATGTTCATTTTCTCATTGACCAACACCCCCAAGTCCTTCTCTGCAGGGCTGCTCTGAATCTCTTCTCTGCCCAGCCTGTAGCTGTGCCTGGGATTGCTCCCACCCAGGTGTAGGACCTTGCACTTGGCATGGTTAAACTTCATGAGGTTGGCATCAGCCCACCTCACAAGTGTGTCAAGGTCCCTCTGAATGGCATTCTTTCCCTCCAGTGTATCAACTGAACCACACAGCTTGGTGTCATCAACAAACTTGCTGAGGGCACACTCAATCCCACTGTCCGTGTCACTGACAAAGATATTAAACAAGACCGGTCCCAACACCGATCCCTGAGGGACACCACTCGTTACTGGTCTCCAGCTAGACATTGAACCGTTGACCACAACTCTTTGAGTGCAACCATCCAGCCAGTTCTTTATCCACCGAGTGGTTCTCCTATCAAATTGATGACACTCCAATTTAGAGACAAGGATGTCATGTGGGACAGTGTTGAATGCTTTGCACAAGTCCAGGTAGATGACATCAACTGCTCCACCCCTGTCCATCAGTTCTGTAGCCCCGTCATAGAAGGCCACCAAATTGGTCAGGCAGGATTTTCCCCTAGTAAAGCCATGCTGGCTGTCACCAAGCACCTTGTTGTTTTTCATGTGCCCTAGCATGCCTTCCAGGAGAATCTGCTCCCAGATTTTCCAGGCACAGAGGTGAGACTGACTGGTCTGTAATTCCCCAGGTCATCCATTTTCCCCTTCTTGAAAATGGGGGTTATATTTCCCTTTTTCCAGTCATCAGGAATGTCACCTGTCTGCCATGATTTTTCAAATATGATGGCCAGTGGCTTGGCAACTTCATTTGCCAGCTCCTTCAGGATCCGCAGATAGACTTCATCAGGGCCCATGGACTTGTGTACATTCAGGTTCTTAAGATGGTCTCAAACCAGATCCTCTCCTACAGTGGGCCCAAGGTCTAGATTTTCACAGTCCTTGCATTCACCTTCCAAGACTCGGGTGCTGCGGTCAGAGCCTTTGCCAGTGAAGACTGAGGCAAAGAAGCCATTCAGAACCTCAGCCTTCTCCAAGTCCTGTGTAGCCAGTTCTCCCGAAAGCTTCCGGAGGGGGCCTACATTGTCCTTAGTCTGTTTTTTAGCTGCTACATACCTATAAAATCCCTTCCTATTATCTTTAACATCCCTTGCCAAGTTTAGCTCCAATTCAGCCTTAGTTTTCCTAACTTGGTCCCTAACTACCCGAACAACAGCCCTGTATTCTTCCCAGGCCACCTGTCCTTGCTTCCACCTTTTATAAGCTTCTTTTTTCCTGTGAATTTTACTCAGCAGCTCCTTATCCACCAGTGGAGGTTTCCTGGCCCTCCTGCTGCACTTCATTCTAGTTGGGATGCAACACTCCTGAGCTTGTAGCAGGTGATCCTTGAATATTAACCAAGAGTCTTGGGCCCCCTTACCCTCTAGGGCTATATCCCATGGAACCTTGCTAAGCAGGTTCCTGAAGAGGCCAAAGTCTGCTCTCTTGAAGTCCAGGGCAGTGAGCTTACTGCACGCTCTTCTCACTGTCTTGAGGACCTTGAATTCGACCATCAATTAGACCATCACTGCATCCAAGACTTCCCTGGAGAGTCACATTTCCAACGAGCCCTTCCCTGTTGGTGAGCACAAGGTCAAGCAGGGCACCTCTCCTCGTCAGCTCCTCTTGGAAAGGGCCTTAAGATCATCAAATTCCAACCCTCCTGCCATAGGCAGGAATGCTTCACACTAAACCATGTCACTCAAGGCTCTGTCCAACCTGGCCTTGAACACTGCCAAGGATGGAGCATTCACAACTGCCTTGGGCCACCCATTTCAGTGCCTCACCACCGTAACAGTAAAGAACTTCTTTCTTATATCCAATCTAAACTTCTCCTGTTTCACTTTTGACCTGTTACCCATTGTCCTATCACTCTAGTCCCCAGTCAAGAGTACCTCCCCATCATCCCTATAGGCCCTCTTCAGATACTGGAAGGCTGCTATGAGGTTTCCATGCAGCCTTCTCTTCTCCAGGCTGAACAGCCCCAACTTTCTTAGACCATCTTCAAATGGGAGGTGCTCCAGTCCCCTGATCATCCTCGTGGCCCTCCTCTGGACTTGTTCCAACAGTTCCATGTCCTTTCTATGTTGAGGACACCAGAACTGCACGCAATACTCCAGGTGAGGTCTCACGAGAACAGAGTAGAGGAGCAGGATCAATCACCTCCTTGGACCTGCTGGTCATGCTCCTTTGGATGCAGCCCAGGATACAGTTGGCTTTCTGGGCTGTAAGCACACACTGAAGCCAGCTCATGTAAGTTTCTCATTGACCAACACCCCCAAGTCCTTCTCTGCAGGGCTGCTCTGAATCTCTTCTCTGCCCAACCTACAGGTGTGCTGAACTACTTATAACAGTAACTACCATTTTTTCATTGATAGGTCAACCACTAATAAAGTCAAACTGTTTTTTAACCCAGATGAATGAGAGCTTATTAAACAAGGAGCAGAACTTTGGGCAAAAAAAAATCATTTGCTAATGAACAATAGGCTTTAGATTATCTCATTTAGCTGAATGTAGGTATTATCCACCTCCCTCCACAAATTACAGTATTTGATCTTTGCCAACAGAAGTACACAGTTTTATATGATGATATAGGACCTGTTGTGAGGTAACACAGACAAAAAAAAATAAAAATCATAACCAGGTCATAAATGTTAAAATGCAAAAGGAAGGAAATGCCTGTTATTCATCTTCCAGGCAGTATTCAGACATTCATGAAATTGAAAGTTAATGTACCAGGGACTTTCATTATCTGACCCATTCTATACTATCCATTAGAATCCTATAGTACTGGAGACAGAGGACCAATATGTCACTAACACAAGATGGAAAAGGTCACAAAAACTAAGCATCAATAAGACATTACTTCTCTATTAAATTTCTCAACACTCAGCAGAAAACAACTTGCTGAAGCCAGAATATTTTATTATGTAATGCAGCTAAACTGAGAGAAATATATGTTTATCAAGGCAAAGGCATAATGGCTAGTTGTCGAGTGAAAATAATGACTTTTTCCCTCCATTTCCTCATTACAGACATTTTGTTTGTTTAAACAAAAAATATTGCATGGTTTGTTTTGCTTTTTAAGACTATTTTTTTACAATAGAAATATGTTGTTCCTTTGGCTATAGCAAAGGTTTTCTTTCATGCCACTGAAAATACAGTATTTATTGCTATGTTGTGAAGTCAAAACAAATTTGCTTTCCATTTCCTCTAGTAGAGTATTTCATTTATTTAAAATAGCTTTCAGTAAGAACAATATCCCTACAACTGCAACATCGTTTTCATGTACAAAGATGATGTACTGATTCCCTTGAGCTTTCTCCATCCCATTTTTTTCCTAATGTTGTTGCCCAAACCACTCTATACACATTGCTCATGCCATGCAGTTAGGAAAAACTCACAGCAGAAACTGGGATGTGTGATTCAATTATTATGAAGCGACTTATAAAAACAGTCTAACTTCACCATTTGCTATTTCAGAAAACAGGTGAACATCCACAACATTTAAGTACTGGAACTAGTTTGTTTGTACTGTCAAAGATCTTGGGACTCACTCAGATGATAAGCTTGCTCCTTATGCTACTCTACTAAGTAATAGGTCAAGAGGAGGACTTCTCACTGTAGACCACTCATCCATGTAGAGGAAAAGCAAGCAGGCAGGTGGTTACGTACTGGTGGCCATTGGGTCACAGGATTTCATTCACCACTTCGTGAGTTTTGGGGAATGTCACAGGAACTAATGGCTACAACTGGCCAAGTCCTATCTCAATACATTTGTTTAATCGTGCTATGATTTTACAGTATCACCAATAAACACCTGGAGACTGGGATAAAACTTTTATTATTTAACAAATACATCCAATTCGTTCAGCAAAATAATCTCTATGAAAATTATCTGAGAAGTTATAAAAGCTGCTTGCAGAGACTGACTAGGGTACTTAACATGTTATAAAGAAGACACCAAAAAAATGAAAATAGGATGACACTGAGGAAAGGAAATCATAGGAAGGAATTTTTCATTTGGGATTTCTAAAAGCAGTCTGGAAAAAGTGACATAACTTACTAAAATATATAAAGAGCAACTCTAAACTGACTGGATAAGAGACACAATAGATCACTACTGTCTCACTCCTCTACCCTTTTCTGTCAGGATGGTTTGAATTTCAGGTTAATGGAGCAAGCCAGATAGGGGTGAAGAAAAGCCTGACATAATTTCAGGTCTGCTGAAGCCCTGTGGTACAACTACCTCCCTCTTTCTTTCAAGCACCCTTAAAGACACCATATATTTGCAGTTTTTAATTAGAGACTTGCAATCTCTAAGATTTTTTTTTTTTTTTTAACCAGAAGAATAAGTAGAAAAAGATAATTAAAGAAATTCAGAGCTGCTGAGTGACAAAAAGTAAACGAAAGGGCTTGAAGAAAGACTATTGCCTTGCCTTCAGCTCAGCGACTCTCCGTGCCTGTTTAAACTCCTTCCCATCACATCAGAGAGCACAGGAAAGCCCCTCTTAGTTTCATCAACTCAGGGACTGGGGTTCCCAGTGCCCATCAGTTTCCAGCTTTCCCCAGGTCTCCCTGCCTGTGCCACTGCTGAAGGCTCCTGCTGACTTGCTCTATTCTGCCATGAGTGCCAACAGGGGGAGCTTCATGTCTCTTTGGAAAGAGAAACTTAACCAGCATTCTCTCTGGACGACTAAACCCAAGGAACAGTGAACTGTTCAAAGGGAGATGCAACATCCTTCTCTCCTGACTTTCCTTAATGATTTAAAATTCAGTATTTAACAAATATCTAAAAAGTTCTATAGACCACTATATCCAATTACGATATTAATCATAGGGAACATTTAAAGCATCTGTATTTCTTTAAATTTTCTTACTGTTTAAGGAGGAGACAGAAGGGCACATTTTAGATATTTTACTCATGCTTTGGTAAACACTTTGCAATGGACTGTGACACAAATTTTTATTTAGAAAGTTGCCTTTCTAACCGTGCCTGAAAGACAGAATCAATAGTAATGCAGACAAGGTTAGCAGTTACTGGCTAACCTCTGTCCAAGCTAGCAGGCCACTGAGGGACACGGAATTTATGCAAAATATAAGTTAATAGTGCTGAAAAAACAAACAAATCCCTGAATCCATGCTACTTGATGTTGCCTCCCTCCAATGTGTTCAATGTGTTTGAAATAACAGCAGATAACCCAACAGTTCCTTCCCATCCTAATCACCTTTTTCTTTTTTTCTTGGCAACACAGTAATGCATAACTGAAAGCCAAAACATAACAAGCAATAATGAGTGTTTGTTTGGGGCTTTTGTTTGTTTGTTTTATTTGGGATTTTTTGCTTGTTGTTGTTTGGTTGGTTTCTTTGTTTTCTGTTTTGTTTTACAGTACTGGAATTCCTTGAATTAAAGTATCTGGATAAAATGGTAGTTGCAGGTCTGTGCCCACTAACCTTTAATAAGGGCAAGATTGAACAGGAGCATTAGATGACATGCCTGCTCTTCCTGTAAAATTCAGTCTGAAGTTTTCAACTTTTTTGAAATAAAGATTGCTTTTCACACGACGTTTTCTGCCTAAAGTTGTGCAATTCTGGACTGACCCTAACTCATAAAGACGGAAAACAATGAACTGCAATACAAAGATTTTAAGTTTGGCAATGTGATTCCTTACCAGTTTATTCAGCCTTTGCTCATGACAAACTTGGAAAACCAAGAGAACATTTCTGGCACTCCAATTCTTAAAGAATTGCTTCTCTCTTAGTAGATTACAGCAAACACACCCCATATGTTTTTACATAAAGAGATCAGTATTATGGTACTAAGCATTAGAAACTGGAATCTGTATTTTCCAAAAGAAAATGACAGCTAAGATAACTCAGCCAGCTATGCTTCAACAGTAAGGCAGGTCATACTGTTGTTTTACTGGGAAGAAAGAACATAAGTAAAGCTTTGGTTTAGACTTACTGTGACTGGGCCCCCCAAAACAGTTAACCACCACCAAAATAAACCAAGTAACTATAACACATGCAAAATACAGTACTGAACAATATTACAACTTGAACAGACTGTGAAAAACATTCAATAAAATCTCTCAGGATACCTATTTATTTTTTTTGACATGTTTCCATGTATTACTGTCACCATTTACTACTACGTACTTTAATTAGATCCTCATGCCAAAATTCATTATAGAAGAATCTGGTACAATAAGGAATAATGAATTCTGTTCATCCATATGTTTTTAAATTATTTTGCTCCTATAGACCAAAAATGGTATCTCCTACCTTGGCTGCTAGTTCAGAGACTGCAAAACAAGTCACAACAATTATTTCAAAATCTTGTGTCAGTCACAGCTGAGTTCACATGATCCTGCTAGAGTTTCATTTAACATAACTACACAGGATATCCAGACTGTAATTGAATGCTCTACTGCTGAACCCTTTATATCTGATTATGAGTGACACTGAAATTGTGGGGTTGAGACAGACACACACACCTCCAGCCAAGCCCTGCTTCCAAACAGCATCAGTGCAAGAAATGCAAACAGCTCGAAACTCTCAGCTGTGTTTAATTACCTGGTTTAAGGACTTGGAAGAAGAAAGGTGGTATCAAGTCTTGGCCTAGTGACTGGAGAATTTGCCTAGGAAGTACAAGTCATGCATTTAATCTCTCTCCTTCTAGAACAACTTCAAGGTAATTGCAGGTTTAGGGACCACTTTTTACTTAATTTGTCAAAGGAATGCTGCCATGAAAATATTGAAATGCTTATGATGAGTTTTGCCAAGCTACTAGGTACATAGGAGTATATTCATATTCATCCCAACTAGCAATTAATTGTTGGACACACATAAACAATGCATGTCTCATCACTTTTATTTGACATAAATGAGAACTAGAAAGAAAACAAAGGATAATCACAATAAAAGTGCATTGTTGGAAAAATCTACCACCAGATTACAGCTCTAACTCTTATCAATTACTGTGATACAAATCTTCATTACAACACATTTTTATAAATTACCACTATAAAAAATAAATACTTAACAAGTATTTAACAAGAAAATTGCTCATTCTCTGATGTCAGTCTATCTGAAATCCCAATTTTTATTTTATTCTTTCTTTATTTAGAAGACCGCAAATCCTCCTCTTAAGGAGTACTATCTTCAGGCGAATATCTAATTCCTGTCTTTTTGAGGAACCAAGGGAGAGAGAAATGCTCAGTGCTGTAAGAAATCTAATCCATTTTGACCCTGATGGAAATTCTTAGGCAGATTTCACTGAAGGATCCAAAATAAAATGTATAATGGAAACATTATATAATGTTATATATATTATATATATATAATGTTATATAATGGAAACTTCTACTTTAATCATGGAGCAAAATACTGATGCCACGAGAGGAGTTTCATTATAAGAATATTACTTGGGTTGCCCTGCCTCTCAGTGATATCCAGGGTGATACCATTTGAACTCACCAGAATGCCACAAGAAATAAACTCAAGTTTTACAAAAATTTTCAAGGTTACAGGAGATGGTGAGCAAAGACTGTCTACTGTAGCAAAGGAATCTCCTTTTCTGCCTTAAACTAGAGCCTTACTCCAAATTAAATCCTATAGGAAAGGTCAAGATCCCATGGGGCAGGCTGCAGCCCGAGGCACTTACGGGATCCTCTCTAGCTTCTCCCTTTTCCTGAGGTACAGGATGAAAATGACAGCTCTCTCTGGTGTTTCTAGGGATAAGGAAAACCTGCTACTTTCTAAGGAAAAAAAAGGAGAGGGACAGAGCTCATCACCAGGCCCTCTCCCTGTTTCTGTAAAACTCCTCAGCTCCTAGGACACAGGTGGAGCTGTGCCATCTCAAGAATTCCCCGCATGCCAAATTGCAGATTTCACACTACATCCATTATTTAACTTCATCATTGTCTTCTAACACCACAGAAAAACAACTCACAGAACAAACCACCAAGACTTCTTTTTCCTGCAGATGCCTTGCTATTCTTTCACATGATCTTCCATCAGTGAGTTGCACTCATTTCAGCTGGGATAGCATGGGTAGGAAGAGAGGATCAAGGTACAAAAAAAGGGTAATACAGACACTGCTAGTGAGAGAAGTTAAAGGAGGAAGAAGTGAAGAAGCAGCTATATTCTCACAGCCTACAAAATGAGAACAAGTTTTATACTAACCTCTGTGCCTCATCCTTCTTCCTGGGCATGGAAAGGTAGTATCAAACAGTTTCTGAGAAGAAGGAGCAGCAGACTTAAGTAAAAAGAAATAAATCGTGCCCTAAAGGCCTGCTACCAATTCAGGATGCAGTTTTGTGTAATAGCAGAGAAGACCTGAGGAAGGAGGGGAGGCCAGCATTAATTAATGTGATTTGGCCAAGATACTAGAATTAACTGACTTCATTTGGCTGGGCACAATTGGATTACAAAAGAGAGAAATTGATTATTTTGAACATAGAAATGATTTATTTCAGAGTAGTAAAGAGATATGGATGGAAACTAACCCCAGAAATGCAGAAGGGAGAACAGGTAGCATCACAGAGCATTTATCGTCCCCTTTCAGGAAAACTGGTTTAACACTTTAACTCTTCAGGTTCAGGAGATTTGCCCCTAGGAAGAATCCTTAGCAAACAGCATCTATAAATATTTGGCTTGCTTACAAAGTCTTGGCAAACCACATTTCTAGACAAGCCAGCTACACAAATGTTCCAATTTTGAGCCAGTTCGAAACTGGGCACCAAACGGTACACATAAGGATCAAATGACTGTGTGCAGTCACCTAACTTATGCATGGCAATGAATACTTGTTTAAAAGTATTTGAGTAATTTCAGATGCCTCACTGAGACCCTTCTGAAAATATGGCTTCCATATTTTATTGAATTGCTTATTTTCCCAAGTAGAAGATTTAATGCCAGATAAAGTCAAGGGTGCATGAATTTTTCACATGTAAAGCTTTCAATTGCATGGCACCTGTGTTATAAAGCAGAATAAAGTAACGCTGTCTTGAATGAAATGCCCACAGGTTGGATGGAAATAACTTCCTCTCCCCTGTTTCCACTTTTACATGGTGAAAACAAAAATTAGCATCAATCATATGCTGGTAAAAAGCTCAGAGTATTTTATTTGAGCAGACTGATGGGACTCATGTCAAGTAGATGTGAAACTAAGTGCACCAGCACTGAATAAGACTTTGCAGTCTTCTTGGCAAGTAAGCGCAAGGGATGCTGGCACCATCCTCCATGGTGGCAGTATGTGAACATGGCAGGCAGTAATAATTCCATGGGGCATGACTCAGCTTGTTTGTCACTTTCAAAATTTGTGTGTTATCCAACTTCTGTGTGAGAACAGCTGCTCCTTATTGAAGAAAACTGTATAGATAAGAAACATCCACAGCATTAACTTCAGACTCTATTTTCAGTTTAGGGTAAATGCCAGAAGAAAAGCTAACATTGGTTATAAATACACCTTATGTCATCTTAAACTTAAGAGTGTGATCCTTATGTTCCTGAGAACCCATTCATTTCACCCAAATAAATCAATCTCTATTTGCAGTCTGAGCTAAGTTGTCATAAATGCATCACAAAATGCCTTTATTCATCCTAATTCTTTTAGCTCATCTCATTTTCTCTTCTGCACCTTTCCCTGGCCAAGGAAGATTATCTAATTAAGACTCCTGTTAAAAGTAGCACAGTGTTGGCTGAGGCCTTCTTTTGTACCCTTGCCAGTGGAGAATGATCGACATTAATAATAACCCATATTGCAGACAGTCCCAATAGTTAAGGCAAAGCAATGGCTGACGTAGAGCCAGGAACAGCAATTTAAAACAGGCAGAGAAACAAAATGGGCCTCCATACCTGGCAGCAATAAGAATCCCTTCACTGATGGATAGGAATAAATATAAAGGCTGATAGCAAAGTAATAAACCAACAATAATAACCCAAAATTATTTATTACAAGGCAAGAAAACTGCTGCCTGCTCAGGCTCTGCTGTAAATGTAAGCTGACATCAATGGATGACTCTCTGGAAGAAAACACGACCCATTTTAATTTGGGAAGTGTCATTACATTTTTTCAGGTGAAAGCCATTATCAGAGGTGACAATGATCTATAGTGAATCAAAAGAAGCAATAGAAACCCATACTTAACCCTTCAGTCCAATACATTTGCTACAGATAACTATTCCCTTGCAAACATCAAAACAACATCTTAGGAAGTTGAAAAACACCAACAAAATCTTCTCAGAAATCAAAAGTCACATTGGGTTTATTAAAGAAGGGCCAAAAGTGGTACTGGTATAATATTTTATTTGAAGATAATACAATCTGCCAGTATTATTCAGAGAATGACTAGTACTGAAAAATAGGGCACCTTATCACAAAGAATGAAAGAGCACAGAATAAAAACTTGGAATAAAGTAAAATTCTGATGAATTGTGTTCAATAACTCCTAGAGAATCTAGTCACCAAGGGAAACATTTCTTCTCACTATTACCTGCCTTAATACAGCTAAACTTATATTGACATATTTAAGACAGATAATGTGCAAAAGAAGCCTTACAGCACATCCCATATAAGTTCTATGGCCTCCAGTAAAATGTTACCATAGAAACACCTTTACCACAAGGAAGATGTACTTTTGAAAGGGACCTGGGGGTAAACATTCAGATTCCCATGGCAACTGCTGGGTCCAACAGCTGAATGAAGTGCCCTGTGTCAGTGTCTTCTGGAGCACCATGCAGGAGAAAGAATGAAAAAAAAGAAAGAAGCCACCCAATATTTTCACCATTAGAACTGGTGACCACAGCTGACTGTTCAAGGCACCATCTGAAAGTGGAATATCTACAGGCAGTATTTTGAATTAAAAACTGTGTATGAGTGGGCTAATAAGACAGTGGAAAAACAAAGGAGAAAAGTAATGGATTAAAATGGCCATTCACCATTAAAATGATTAATAATACGAAACCCTCTCAGTGAGTAACACCTATTGAGGCTTTATGATTTTTAAAGTTAGAAGAGGGTCTCAAAATTTCCCAGACATGCTTAATGCAAAAAGAGTTACAGAGAAAATAAAACAAAACAGAACAGAATTCTTTTTGCCCAGCAAATTTCATACTTCCTAAGACAAGAAATTGATTTATTTTCCTGCCACAGATTCAACCACCACCACTTGCTAGGAACAGATCTCTCTTGGAGAAGACACTCCTAGACTGAGACCCATAGTATGCAAAGGAAAAATATGCACATGAGGATTCCAGATGCATAAGCTGTCAATATATACTAACTGTATGGGCCCACTATAATAATAATGACTATATGAAACTAGTCTGAAATGCTTGAATAGAAATTTCTTTTTTAAAAATCAAGGTTCAGGGAACTCTGAGAGTGAAATGATTAAGTACAATATTTTCCTGCTGGAATTCTCTGTATTTATTTTTGCAGACTTAGTTTAAGAATTTGGGAAATAAGAATATGCTGGGGAAAAGATCCAGAACTGGAAGGAAAATGAAAGAATGCTTCTTCCACTAAACACCCAAACTTCAGAAAAATAAGATATGGGTATAAATAACAGTACAGGAACGTTAGTGCATTTCTCAGCTAAATTTTGCAATCTTGTCCATTCTGGCGCAGAACAAAGGTCAAGTTCTTTCATGAATACCTAGTAAAAAAATATGCACATATTCTAGGCTGACTAGGCTTATTGTCTGGAAGGTAATCCCTCTGTTTCTTGTCTTGCAGCCTAAGATATGAATGTCTAGGAGTCTGAGAGAAAACTGCTTGTGGATGCTGAATTGGTATCTGTTAAAACTCTGATAGTAACTGAATTATTACCCTTCTGTAAACTGTCTAGAGACTTTGTTATTCTCATGAATCCTACTGGATCTGATAAAATCACTGACCTTTTTGTTCACATGTAGGCAATTGTAATAAATAGATGCTTATTTTCTGAGGTCTTTGAAATGATCTTTAATGAAAACTTGGAAAGCAATCAGCATTATATCTGGTCACTGTCAAAGTAACTTGAGTTCCTTGAGAGCAAATACTTAAAAAAAACTTAGAAAAAAAAGCAGTAGGGCTTTTTTCATTGGTATCTGAACTAAAACTAGGAATATTTTTCTAGAATAGTCAAACCTGGGTGAAGGATAAAGGAAACCTTCTGGAAAAATTATGAAAAAGCTGAAAAGTATCTTCAGCTGAAAGATTCTTTCACTGCACACAGATGTTATTATCAACAAGTTGCTTAAACATTTCCTCTTACAATCCAGACACATACTGCAGACAAAAAAAAACTCAAAGAGGACAAAAAGCCATTGCATGGAATCAGTCTACAATATGGTAAAATTCAGGGAGGACCAGTGACTCGGAAAAACAACCACAGAAGGACCAGTTTCCTTTTGGGATGATGAAGAATCATGAAGCTTCAGGACATAAACCCAGGGAGCACAGATTCTGTGAAGAAAACATTCTTCCAGTCCTCTGGGAAGAGTCAATACTGAGCAAAACTCTCTTTCTGTTACAAAGAAACTTAAACACAACCCTCTAGAATCCCTTATGGAGGGGTAAAAAAAAAAAAAGGTAAATATTTCTAGCAAAAGCAGTTCATAGCTCTATCCCTCCCTGCCTCTTTTGTAGAGGTTAAATGGTTGTGGCAGTGCATCTCCCTGACATAGAGTATTAAATTTAATTTTCAATGCTTGAAAACTTGAGAGCTCTTTTCAAAGGGAAAATGTATTACTGAAGCAATTGCACACCACCAGATCTAGTCCCCTGCTATACCAGACAAGCAGCTGTGTCACATAATCCTGTTTATAACTTTATCAAGCATCATCCTAAATCTGGTAGATTTCCCATTCCCATTGGAAAGCTAATGCAGCCGTTGTCTCAGTACTTGCAGAAATTTTCTAGGCAAGAAGTACACACAACTGGCTGACACCTGTTTGTTCTCAAACACATCTTTTCCTTGATAACATGCAATCCTAGGAGTCTTATTTGCAGTGATTTTAATATAATTTTCATCCTTCTTGAAGACAGACATGTCCATGGCATTTCAGAAAGAACCCATCAATGCTTTAAATAGTTGATACTATTCATTCTATGGCTATAAATACCCTATCATATGCCTCCTGCTATCTTGCTACGTGTTTTGCAAAGCTAAATCTCATTAGTATTTCATAAACATCCTATAACTCCCTAATACACTTAAGTCCTTTTTATTCTAACTGATGAGAGCTCAGAATGTAGCAGAAATTATTACTTGCTTTGGATACACAGCTTTGTCTTTTCTAGTATTAAAATCCATCTTTTTTTATTTATTTCAGTTCTCAGTATTACCCACTTCATCCTACTTTTTATTCAGCTCCTCCCCTGCACTGACATTGATCCCATTTCAGCTTTATCAGCAAATTTCATTCTCAAGTCAGGGTCAATAAGGAGAATATTAAACAAGATTTTTCACTTGATGAATCCTCTACTATCCTTTTTCCCTGAAATACTACCACTTTCAAGATAACCCATCATACTGGGTAGGGAAGGAGCATACATATAATAGACAAAGGGTCAGGAATGAACTCAACTGTTTGGAGCCTTTTCCTGGAACAGCAATAAACATTACTGTGGTGTTGGTAGTACCAGACTTTTGTCTCATTCTGTAGTCCCACACACGTTCTAGCCCTTCACTAAGCTACTACATTTTGTTATGCCAAACTCATCTCAGACTGAGCCAAGCATGGGGACAGTACTGCAAACATTGCTTGTGCATGCTAGCAACAGAAATCAGAGTACAGAGGGGGAATCACCTCTCAACCTGCTGGCCATGCTCCTTTTGATGCAGCTTGGGTAATAGTTGGCTTTCCGGGCTGCAGGAACACATTGCTAGGTTCTATTGAACCAACACACTCAGCCAACACACTCAAGCCTTTCTCCTCCAGGCTGCTTTCAATCCATTCTCTGTACAGTATGTACTTATTCTTGGGATTGCCCCAACCCACATGCAGGACTTCACATTTGGCCTTATTGAACTTCATGAGTTTCACACTGGCACACCTCTCGAGGCTGTTAAGGTCCCTGCAAATGGCATCCCTTACCTCTAGTGTGTCAACCGCACTGCACAGCTTGGTGTCATTGGCAAACTTGTTGAGGGTGCACTCAATCCCACCATTCATTTTTCCACCAAGGATGTTAAACATCACTGGTCACAACACCAACCCTGAGGAATGCCATTCAACATTGATCTCTACTTGGACATCCAAGTCATTAGCCACAACTCTTTGAGTGAGACCATCCAGCCAATTCCTTATCCACTGAGTGGTCCATCCACCAAAACCATGTCTCTCCAGTTTAGAGACAAGGATGTTGTGCAGGACAGTGTCAAATGCCTTGCACAAGCCCAGGTAGATGACATCAGCTGCCATTGCCTTTTTCACAGTCACTGTACAACTGTCTTAGCAGGCCATAAAATTGGTCAGGCATGACTTGCCCTTTGTGAAGCCATGTTGGCTGTCACAAATCACCTTATTTTCCATGTGTCTTAGCATTTTCCCAGGAGGATCTGCTCCATGATCCTGCCAGGCACTGAGGTGATACTCACTGGCCTCTAGTTCCCTAAGTCTTCCTTTTTTCCCTTTATAAAAATGGGGGTTCTGTTTCACCTTTTCCAGTCAGTGGGAACTCCACTGGACTGCCATGACTTCTCAAATATGATAGTTAGTGGCTTAGCCACCTCATTCATCAGTTCCATATGAAACAGCAGATGCATCTCATCATGATTCTTACTTTCTAGTATCAATATTGTAAAAGATTCGGATGATATTATACAGCCTAGCACAAGAATGTTCTGCAATTCTCATGGCTTTGCTGAAGTGGTTTTATAGCTATGCAACAAAATATTGCCCTCCTGTCCTTCCATGCTGACAGGTTCACAACCGTTTAGCCAGTCCACTGGAGCTGGCCGGCCACTGGGGCGAGTAATTAGGCACACTCATTGCTTAGATAAAAGCCATCGCTAGGCTTAGTCAGATTGCAGATTGCAGGCTGAGCCAATCTGGCACAAATAAAAAGAAACTGGAAAGGAAAAATAAAAAGAAACTGGAAGAAAAAAAAAAAAGCTTAATTGCATCTCTTCATATTCCAGTTACTTTTGCACTTGTATGCCTACCCAGACTGACAGTACAGGTAATGGCAGTAAAAGCAGGTGTGGAGAAAAGATGGTCTCCAAACAGAAGGGAGACCAAACGGCAGCTGTGCAGGCTCACAGACCATGCTACAGCTTGCTCAACTATAGTTGAACCGTGAGGTAGAAAATGAAGGAAAATAGGAGAAAGCAAAGGTAAAATGGAGAACTGAGATTGACTGCATCTGAATGACCTTGACTCATGCACACCGCCTCATGATAAACGGATGTACAAACTGACTTTTGAAGCATGTTGGCCTGTTCTACAGACTCATTGTCAAAAATTTTGTTTTAGTTGTGATTATGCTACAGGAGTTCACACAAAAATTTGATATAGGCAAGTAAATTCTTGCATCTCTATTGCTCCTCTACTGAATCACAGAAGCCTTCAGCTGGTTTACAGTGGCCATACAGATACATCCCAAACACAGCCAGGTTGGAAGCTTACAAAGCTAATTTACAGAACCTTAAGCCTAATGGTAAGCTTTTCCTCTGCAGGTGGGACTCATTTCTTTGGGTAAGGCTGAGAACTTTATAATTTTGAGTTAGAGTTAAGCTTTATAGAATAGTTATAAAATGAGTTTTAACAGCCCTTACCTCTAAGAAAGATACCCATAAAATCCAGTTAAACACAATTAAATTTATATGAAGACAGAGGTTAATAGTATAATGGAAAAAAGAGCTGCACAGTCAATAGCCAAATGAATCAAGAATTAATCTAGGATTTTCATAAAACCTTGAAGAATTAGGCAACCCTCCAAAAATCCCTTTTTAGAAAAACAGGTAAAACCTACGGCTTCAAAGAAAAGTCAGTTGTCAATCAGCCTCCAAGAGCAGATGTTGCATGCAAAGAATAGATGTCAGAATTCAAGGTCAGGGTTTTAACTAGGTAGAATCTCACATTAGCTGTTTTCCTTGGATACTAATCACTGTCAGAAAACAATAACAGAAGTATAGAAATTATTAAAGTGTGATCTGAAAGGAGTTTCTAAATGGGAGTATCAAGTACTAATACAGTACTTGATTGTAAGATCCTCATGCAAAGGAACTTTAGATTTAAGGATACTCAGTGATTAAGAATTTTAACACCTGCAAGAATAGGTTATAAAGATATGCAACACCTATCAGTAATTTCATTGTTTTCTTAACTATTATACTGATGCCCTTTTCTTTGGGCCTTCATCAGTTACATATTAGTATTATGGAATAGATAGAACTGAGAAAAGGCCTCTGTTTCATGTCCAGTGTAGTCTTGCACAATTTTTTTAGAACACTGTGGCTGGAAAATACTATGTGTATAAAGAAGAACAAGTCACATGCATCAAAAATAACCAAAACATTATACATAATTCACAGGAGCATGGAGGTATTAGGTGCTTTTTAGAAATTACACAGACTATTGTTATTGGCTGTGTTAAAGGAGGTCACATCATCTTAGAAATCAGGACACAGCTGCAAGAATCCTTTCTTTTCACCTGCCTCACCCTGCATTTGTACTATAATCATGAGGGCTTGTAGCTGTTCAAGTAAGAAAAGGTAAGTCATAACAGGGAAATTACATTTGGATACAATAAAATAAAGGCAGAGAAAGAAAGGTTGGAAACTGTGCCTCCCTAACAGAAGTAATCAGCTTCTAACAGAGGGAAACCAAAATGTTCTGTTGTAAGAATAAACACTTGTTCTACCATATGGCATTCATGGAATAATACTCTCTCAGTGCTCTATTCTTATGTAAACTCCTCCTGCAATTGAATTAAAGAAACCAAAGCATGATTTTACTAATCAACATTTTAATTTCATATGTTGAGATCTACTGCTGAGAGCTCTTTTATACTAAACTACTCTTCCATAAGAGGCACCATTCAAGTTTTGCAAGTTTTTTTTTCTATGTCTGTTTTTACCATCTACATAAATCAAGTTATAAGCACACAATCAATGACCTCTTTATGAAAAAAAACCTAATGTGTACATTCATAAGACATTCTAAGGTTTAGTAAGTAGAAGTGACATGGAAGTTTTGCTTTTTAAGCTAATTACCTAATTGATGTATTTGCTTCATTAAGCTCTACATTTTTTTCTTTTTTCAAGTAGCAGAATGCTAGCTGCCATGCATTTTAAAAAGGTATCACTTTTAACTGAATAGTTTAAGGGACATTTTAAAGTGGTGTTCCATAGAACCTTTCAACAAATAAGGGTTCATCAATTATGATTTATAACAATGGCATACAGATCAATGTTGTAAAAGTTGCACTGATACTATTCAAAAGAACACAAACTGTATTTTAGATCTCAAATATCTTGACCCTAGTGGTGCACAACTTAAGTCCTTTTTCTGTTTCAAGATGTACAGACTTTTAAAATGCAGCTTTATACAGTTAAGAAATGAGGTAATTCAAGTTAATATTCATACTCACAAAATTACTATGCACATTTTTGTAAAAGAAAAAAATTAGTACCAAATAAACGTAATTACTAAAAGCAGTAAAAGAAATTGAACTATTTGTGAAAAGCCTTGTAACAAGTGAAAAGTCTTTTCAACATGAATTAAAGTTAATCATATCAGGATACGACACATATTCAATAGAATAATGGTTACTTCCTTATTTGAGCTGTCATAAGGAATATTATTGCTTTTCCACAACACTGTTCTTTTTGTTGAATTTTATTAATAATAGTATTGAATGCAATCATTAAATATCATTAAATGGTGTAGTAGCACCACAAAGACTATTGAATCTGCTTGCTAAAAACGAATTTAAACTTAGCAAAGAAAAAAGCAGCAACACTATTTTACATAGGTTTGGAAAGTTCCATTGCTGTTCTGCATGCAATTCACTATCTTCTCTGCCTGTATCATTAAAGAGGATTATAGCTACATTTCACTGAAGTTTCACCTTCAGAAGCAGATTAGAACACAGAATAGACTGCAAAATATCTCAGGTTTGTGGAGAGAAAACCACTCACATGTAAGTGAATGGAATTTTCAGTCAGCCTTGAGTAACTACTATAGTAAGGTCTCCATAATAGACAGACTTCCAGCTACAACCATTTTTTCCAGTTTCCATAAATATCAACATAATCACACAGTATAGAACCAAGCATCACTGCTATATTAAAGTAACTAGAGAGGTAAAAGAGGTGCTAGGAGACACCAGAATGTAAAGGAATACTATTTTGGAGATGATAAAGAGAAAGACTGTCTATCTGAAAATTGCATTAACCATTGAGCAAAACCTACAAGCAAGGGGATCAAAACCTGTTTTAAATTTGACTTTCCAAACATCCTCATTTCATTCACATGCACACATGCGCAGGATGAAAGGGAAAGACTGTATCTCTTTGGTGTGCACACCAGGAAGGTAGGTATTCAATCCACAACATCCTTCCAGCCACAGTGTGGAAGGATCCATTGTTCAGTTAGATTTGTGTGCAGCCTTCTTCAAGGGATCTACCTTATTAGCAGAAATTAGACTTTTATTGTGAAGTGTTCTGACACTAATCCAAGTTTCCTTAATAGTTTATGTGCTATGGCAACAAATCTGAAATCCATATAGGTAAACCTTTGTTGATTTATTCATAGCTGATTCATGGATTTTGCTTCGAGGGTCCAGAGGAATTACATTAAATCCATCATCTATTTTACCAGATTTGACTATGTCAATGACTGTTGCCCCTCCTTCTCCTTTGATTTCATAGGCAGAATGAGTGTATGGAAAGGTGGATGTAGCTGAAATCTCCAAGCTTCTGTCTCTACAGACTTCTAAATTCACACTCAAAATACAAACCTGAAGGGCATTTTTATGTTAAAAAATAAACGTGCTAATAGGATGCTCCAGTGCATGGTGTTTGAAAAGCTTAGCATAGTGTTAAAATGGGCGGTGCTGAGAGAACATGAACTTCACCAGGTATGTCATTATCTTGGCTCTTCTCTTTCCATAGTGAGTGCAGGTGGACATAATTGTCCAGATTTGTGTAGCACTTCTCAGGTATATATTGTAGACTAGGAATATATTGTCTGGATTAGAAGGGCGAATGGTATCACTGGGAGTTGTCAACTACTGCGTAGGAGGTTTCTGCTGTTTCTGAATAAATTATCAAAAGTGCAGAAGTATTTCTGCCTTGACCTGTAGCCTCTTTCCACTATCATCTAAACCCACAGCATCTACACAGGCATACAAGACAGAACTAGGTTTTGCTACTATACTGAGTAATTAGAGAAGAAAGGTCTTAAAAGATGTCAGAACATAACAAAAAAATTATTTTGTTTGGAAGATCAGATGCCTGATAAAAGCTTGCACACCAGTTGAGTGGGTGGCTGAATCTGTTATCCTTAGGAGAGCACAACAATCAGGAAAGCCTAAAAATGCCACACAGAAAGGACACAGTAACAACATCATAATAGTAATAAAAAAAAATAAAAATTAAACAAAATCTGGATTTCCTTCTATGTTTGGTGGCTGTTACTAGGTTAACACGTTCCAGGGTACAGAGATCCACTTATGAAAAGAAATTCTCAGTTTGAGATCCAAGCACTAAGCCCTGAGGCTGTATCAGCACCTATTCTGTACACAGCCCTTTACTCATGGCTTTGGCTTTCCTCAACCCATCCCCGTGCACTCGGCATGTGTATCTGTATCTTTCTTGAGTCACCTACCACTGCTTCCACTTCACCTACTATCTTTTTCACATCTGGGTTGTGTCAGAAGTTCCTTGCGCATACACACAAGCTAACGTTGCCTTACTTCCTGCTCACGCTGGACCTTTACAGAGCTTGGAAGGGAAAATCAATCAGCTGTCCTGGACCTGTCTTCAATCTAGGGCCATATCCAATGGGATCCTTCCAAGCAATTCCATCAATAGGACTCAAGCAATTGTCCCTTGTTTGTAAATATGTGGTCCAGCAATGGAGATCCAACTGTCTGCTTATGTCCAGTTATCCTACATGATGTTACATCATGAAGTTGTGTGTCTCTGTGTTCTGTGTGACAGGAGCATCCTTTCTTTGCTCTTTCTCTTAGGAAGTTGGCTGTTAAACTCAGTGGCACTCAGTCAAATCCTCAGTGGACCAGACAGCAAAAAATAGTTCAAATTCAGTAACGTTTGCAGTCTACAGATTTAACTACGCAGTGGCATCTGCCATACTGTGTCCCTGTGCTCAGCAAACAACTTACAACAGTCCATGCAGACTGATGTTACATTTCTCATTTTGGTTCTGCACTTATAATACCTTCACTTACAGTCCAAATCATGCAATGCATTAAAACATCTTGAAAGTGGGAAACAAACAAGCACCAAAAATTAGCTTCAGTAACCCTTGCTGTGTGGAAATCAAATGATAACATCCCCTGCAGAGATTTACAACTAATCATAGCTGCTGGTACCAACCATTCAGATCCTGGACAATATGTAGATACCAGGCTCCCTATAGCGTATCTAGTATTTTGCCTATGCTCACTTTCAGTTAATGGTTTTTTTTCCTCCCCAAAACAATTTTAAAAGCTGTGAAAATTTGGTTCAAATCGTGTTTGAAGCTCTGTGGATAAAAAGACAATTTGCGGTTTAGCCCTACATGCAACATAACTAAGTTTAAATGATCTCTTAATTAAACCCAAAAGAAAATGGAGAGAAACCTGTACTACACAACATGAAAGCCTTTAAAGATTCATGAATCTATCATTTAACGTTGCTGTATGCGATTTCTTTTGACAAACATGAGTTTAATCAAAGAGAAAACTTGAGAAGAATTTGGGGCTTTGAAGGATTTGACCCATAGTGTGTAATACCTCCCATACATGGCATGATGGTAAGTTGAGAGTTAAAATCAGATAGAAGTTTGTAGTTAAAGAGCTGTGTGTGTACAAAAATCGTATATAATTGGTGTCATAGGGAGAAAAGAGGCAGTTACCATTACCATTTGCCTATCCTTTTATAACTAAATCTCTCAGACCAATACATAATGACAAAAAACTCCAACGGATCTTTCCTTTTTTTCCAGCACTTCAACTTCTGGTAACTTCCACAGCTTTATGTTCACTCTAGACAAAAAAAAATGGTTTAGCCACTTTGTCTTAGAAAAAATCTCATCTCACAATCAAATATATGTTACTTAGACACACACACATCCCAAGATGCTGCCACTGCATCTCATCTACACATGAACCTCCCTGTTATAACCAGGTTGCAACTTAAAATCTTTTCTAGCTTATCCTCTTCCGGGAGAGATGGTTTCATGAAACACTTTCACATAGGCAAAAGAACTTTTATACATCTTTCATGTTTTCTTTGAAAGATTCCTCATCTTTCACTGACTGAGTCAACACAAAACTTTTCCTGGGAACCACATAGCCTTTATCCTTGCTGGCTCCATCTCGCTTCTGCCTACACACTGCTAAACACAGCCACTTCCAGGTAAGTTTGAGAAAGTGATAGAAAATAAAGTCAGGTGCTGGTGTGCTGTATATCACTTTTACTATGCAAATGATTGTTTAGAGAAGAATAAAAGGCTGTAAATATTTTGAGAAGTGGGCCCCTGGTGCCTCTTCAGTATGCCAAACGACACTCTGTGCTTTGTAATTATGCAATATAGAGAATACCAGCTGGTTTGAATCGTTCTCAGGGGCTTTGGATGATATCGAAATGTTCAGCTCCCCCAGCAAGAGCCATAATCAAGCAAGTAATACCATAAAGTCAGACCAAATTGACACTGAGTTGTTGACTCTTAACACACTTTAAACCAGATGTTAATGCTGTACACTGTGATTTTAAAGTTTCTGGGGCTTTTTTTCCTTAGATAAAGCATCATTTCTCTGACAAAGTAATCTTCTGGTACATAGACACTCTCTCAGAAGCTGCATTTTATATTTTCTGAAGAGACAGATAGCCAGATGTTTCTTTTCCACTGCTATGGCAAAGAATGGAAGGGTACTTGTTTTGCTGACACAAAGTCGTGGGGAGGCGGCCAACACACACAGTGCTACATATGTGGCATGACAATTGCTTAAAGCAAAGTCCTAGGAGCAAACTTGTCAATTCTTGCAGTAGCACTAACTGAGAAAAAATGGCAGCTGCTTTTTAGTTAATATGTAAAAACAGGCAAGTGCCTTCATTTACAAATTTTTTGCAATTGGTTCTTTAGTGCTTAGGATTTCTCCGGAGCTCGTGGTCTTTAGCTCGTTACAAAAATGCAGTATGAAACTAATCACAAAACTAGAGTCTATAATATTATACCCACTTTGTGCAATCTAATACAGAGGCTGAGAAAGCTCCCAGGTTGTTGGCACAGCTACTCCCCTTCTGAAGTGTCACAATTAAACTCCTCTCTTTCCATGGAGATCATGTCTTCCTTCCTCGTAATCTTAGTATTTTTTACAGCCATGTTGAGACAGCTTCTGATTTTTATGACAGGGCAAAGAGTTTTTTCCTTTTACAAATCACACCCTCCCAGGTCAAAGACCCTGTATGTCACACAATAAATCAGGAACCATTTATCATGTTTCTGTGCCTGTTAGTGAAGCTGAACGTAACTGGAGAGGCTGCTCTTCTTTCTGTTTACAGTAGCAAGTAAAAAACCACATCACGCTTCCTGCAGGTCTCTAATGCAATAGTAGGACTGTCCTAACAGAAAACTTCACTTTGTAATATCGACTGGAGACCCAGCAGTCAGCATGCAGCTCACTCTCCAGGTGCTCAATAGCCAGTCCTCCTGCACAACTACTAAATATTTTATACAGTGCCCTCATAAACTCTATTCCCAACTTATAATTCTCTCACAGTATAGGCCAAAAATATGCCCAGTCTGAAAGACCCAAGAACTGAAGCATGGCTGCCTGTGACACCTGATCATGAAATCAGCCCGTTCTTCCTCTTTATCCTTCCTCTTGTCCTCATAGCCTTACCAGTTTGCCACTCTGATCCCTTGACTGCCATTCTGCTGGTTTAATGCTGGTTTGCATGCTGCTGTCTGATCCAAGATGTGGGAAACAAGAGTGCTAGGGGATTACAGGTGCTGTTGAACAAAGCTACTGCATAAGGGGGAGAGTTCAGCAACTGCTTGGCTGAAAGAAAATGAGAGGAACACAAAAATGTACTGACTGCCTACTGCTTATTATAATATCCCTGAGACACTAACACAGCACAGATTTTGTATAAATAAGAAGCAGTTCTTCACCAAGAAAGTCAGTATAATAATACTTTGTCCTCTTGAATAAGCATTAAAAATTGTTTTATGTATTATCAGTAGCCTCATTCCAAATAGCTATGTTAAAACAGCAAACAGACAAGCCCTAGGTAACAGAAGTAGGCACAAACAATTATGTTATCAATTATTCAGATGAATAACTACTTTAAAGAAGAGAACACAGCTGCTTTAATAATCACTAATATTCAGGACACTATCAAACTATAATGTCACTTAAAAAGATTTTTATGGCCTACCGGAGGAATAGTTTTTTTTGGAAGAACTCATAAAAATAAAGGAGCATTTGCAAGACCTCTATTTCGGTTACAGAAAGATTGTATCTGCATTTCAGGTTAGATTGCACTTTTAAAGTTACTTTCCACAACAATCTTCTATCCCAAATAAACTGCTCTAAAAAAAAAGTGTGTTGGTCTTGTACTTCAATAGTTAAGATTTTATTTTCTATTGAGTCTATCTTTTTGAGACGCGAAGGCAGGTTTTTATTCAATATTGAAGAATGAAAGACTCTCTAAATTAATAGGACCGTTCATGTACCATTTAAGATAAAAATTGTTACTACCGACCTGCGCCTTTTCAAGAGCAAGATCCTGCGCAGCTTCAATACGAGTAATTGTGAGAATTAACCTGTAGCTGATTGTGGGATCAAAGCTCTATTCTTGCTTCCATTCTTCCCTCTAAAAGGTAGTTGTCTTCCAGGTTTCTTTCCCAGAATCATCTCCTGCAACCATGCTTCACTGATTGCTTATTATTCAAGGACATGACTGTGCAGGAAATTCGTCACAGCAGGCTCGAGGGGTGTTCCATTTATGTCTGAAAAACTGCAGGCTCCACAGCAATATGAATTCAGACTTACCCCAGCACAGTAACTACAGAGCAAACAGCTTCTCAGAAAATATCAACACCTGACTTCCAGAGGGATCAAAAAGCAGCATGATTTTTGATTCACATGATGCCTGGCCTACTGATACAGGCATATTTAGAAAAGGATTTGCACATGGCAGCAATTTAACTACACTGTAGTTTAAGTTAGTAAAAGCTTATTTCAAAAGATACAAGCAATTTCTATGTCAAACATTAACTATCTGAAAAAGCAATGTGTGATTTCTTTGGCTAAACTGATAATAGAGTTGCTTTGCTAAATTTCATTTTACATCTGGTTTTGATATAAAAAAATCCTTTACTTTTGTATTATTTGAACTGCTCCTCTCATGATTTTTAGGAGCTAATTCAATATTAATTAGAATATTCTCTGCAAATAACAAAAGATTAAATATATCACTGCCTTGGTAAACCTAAAAATAAGCAAAGACAATCTTTATTCAAGCACAATTATTTAGTGATTGAACTGGAACAAATGATAGGATAAAACTGGTTGATGTTTCTCTTTTTCTTCCCCCAGCTCTCCAAGGGCTCTAGCTAATGCCAAATCCACACCAGAGGTTTTGGTTTAGAAAAATGATAAATTAGGTGGAAATAACTTAGCTATCATTACTAGTAGGATGGCTGTTACTAGAAACATGAGGATAAGATCTACGATCAACCAGAATCAAATCACAGATGGCAGGTATACAACCATTATGAAAGAGGCTTTAAAATGTAGTAACAAGAGAAGTCTTAACAATAGTAAAACCTTCAGTTATAAATAAAGCTTCCTAACATGCTGATGAGGCTCAACTATTCTAATAACACTTTTTTTGCAAAAAGCAGAATGTGGTACTCATCGCCTGAGAATGATAACAGATCTTTTCATTGTGCAAATAACATAAGTGGACACATATTTAATGTGTGCTAGGACTAGGGATTACTAAATCGGCTGCTTTTCTATAATGACCTCCCAAAGCTCTATGGAGACATTTCAACCACTGTTATCAGTTTTTACATAAACCTTGGGAAATTTCAGAAATTTGGAAGCATGCTAACATTTCAAAACACAATGAAGGCAAAGTGTTGTGAATGGTGTGTATGAAAAAGACTACCAGATATTTGGTTCCTAGAGGATGGGAATACAAATAAATGCTGCATTTGGGGTTACATAATGAAAGTTTTGCAGCCACACCTAATTCTAGTATTTTAGGAGGTTATAAATTGGAAACTACAAAACTGGGATACTCCTGGAATATTCTATTGGTTCGATTAGAACAACATTAACCGCTAATTAAAAAAATAGTGCAACAATGGAGATTAGCAATAAAGTGTACATTCAAATACTTATATGAACTCTGATATGGAGAAGGAAGTAGTGGTCAGAAATCAGTTACTGAGAAAGTAACCACACCTAAGTAACTTGAATACATTAAAAGAACACGAGGTTTCAATCCTGCAAAATGGTGACGCTGAAAAAGATTCAGAGAGAACATGAACTCCCAGGATAACATTCTGACAAGAACTACTAAGACTCCTTGGGCATAAGCAAGGAGTATTAAGTAGAAATAATGACTTCACTCCAGTGCTAAATTGACATGAGAGCATTTCACACGTGTTTTCTATCCATGATCCAAAATTGATTTTCAAAACCTGAAGAAATTTCAGGGACAACACTTAATATTGTCAAGACATCTCTGTGTAAAATATTCAGAACAGATCCATATATATCATACATCAAGAAAATGACTGCAAGACAATCAGATAAGCAGCTTTTTGTATTTTATCTTATCTTCCCCCAGTGCCTCTATCCCATCCCATGCCTGAAAGATACCACTGCCTCATGCAGCAGTTCTGCAGATAGGAGTCACCCCACAAATAATGGAGTTCACCTCCCCTGTGTATTCTCTGCCCCTGTATGAAAATGGAGAACACAGATTGGACTTATCAGCATATGAAGACAAGCTGAGAAAGTTGGGGCTGTTCAGCTTAGAGAAGAGAAGGCTACGTGGAGACCTAGATGGATTCTTCATTAGGGGCTGTAGTGACAGGACAAGGAGTAATGGGTTCAAACTTAAACAGGAGAAGTTTAGATTGGATATAAGGAAGAAATTCTTTACTGTTAGGGTGGTGAGGTACTGGAATGGGCTGCCCAGGGAAGTTGTGAATGCTCCATCCCTGGCAGTGTTCAAGACCAGGTTGGACAAAGCCTTGGGTGATATGGTTTAGTGTGAGATGTCCCTGCCCATGGCAGGAGGATTGGAACTGGATGATCTTAAGGTCCTTTCTAACCCTAACTATTCTATAATTCTATGACATCTCTCCTGGAATCTCCTAGGATCAGGTTGCAACAGCCTATGTTAGCTCCTGAAAGAAGAAATGGATAGCTGGTGCTGGAGCCAGCCAGTTCCATGAGAAAACTGGCATGATGTGTTAACTGTGGGTACATGCAGATACCACACTGAGCCCACATGCTCAGTACTTCAGTCTTCCTGCTTGTGCTCAGTGCATCTCAATCAGGAAGCAGCAGTGAGAGGAGCGTGGGAGAGTGCCACTGTGTGTCCACAGGACCCATAAGCACTTGCTTTTCATGATTAGGCAATTCAGTGTACCTGTGCTAAACAAACACAGGTTGCCTGACTGTTCTGCTGACTGACCTAGTTCAGGTAAAAATCTTACAAGGGAAAAACTAGCTGAAAATTAGCAATGTGTTACCAGCCATCTTTTTAAATTTTATTTCAGGGGTGGGAGGAAACACATTGTGAATATAGAAGATTATAAAAGATGAAGGGAAATACATCTTTAGGTATTTCTGTAATTAATGTAGGACATTCAGCATTTGCCTTACAGATTCCCTGGAAATAGTAACTTTGCAGCACCCGCACAACACCAACATCTCCCATGTGACTGCACATTGTGCAAACTATTATGACCACAAAAACCAAGGGAATTCCCCCTCAAAAACAATACTTCAATACCTATTCCTAAATAATAGAGAAACAATTTAATATGAAAAGGTTTTCTAGATTAGTACTGTGATACCAGTATTTTCCCTTATATTTGTCCCTCTGTTACTAAGTGCTTTTTGATTCACCCAACTACAAATTCCACAGAAGTTTAAAGATTTGCACAGATTTACACATTAGAAGAGCTGTTTTCAGTCAGAATCATTATCACTATATAAAATAATCCTTTCTAATTATCCACTTAGACATATTTGCAGAAAAAATATGCAAGGCTTCTATTGCTTGCAGTCTTACTGAAAGTTACAAAACGCTGCATTTGTATGGAAAAAACTAAATGCAGATGGGTTTGTGGAAATGGACTGTGACTGTTTATAAATTTAATTGAATTTTGATGTAGCATCCATTTTAAAATTTGTCTTCTACTTTAATCTGTATCTCCTCCTGCACACAGAAAGCTTGGTGAAAGTTGGAGGAACTGACATAAACCAGCACAATACACATTCACGGAATCATAGAATAGTTAGGGTGGGAAAGGACCTTAAGATCATCTAGTTCCAACCCCTTGGCGTCCTGTTTGTGATAATCTTTCCTTCCACCCTAGCACAGGGATCATACTGCTCAAGAAGCAGGGGGTTTAAGGGGTTTGCTAGCTGATATTTTTATTTATTTTTATGTTAGGCACCTAATTTAGCACCTAATATCATTTGAACATCTGGCAGAGGAGTTTAATCTCTTGGCCAATCATTTTTATGTCTACCTGTCCTACCTATTCAGCATTATAGTTGTGCATTGTTGGAAGCTATAGCAGAACTTCCAGGATGTAGCAATTTTTTTGCTGGAAAGGCTTTATTTATTGATGCTTACAAAGATTATTTTGCATCAAGTTAATAAATGACATCAGCTAATGTCTGAAGAACTCATCTCACAGCAAGAAATGGTCAAAATCAACCTTCTGGGCCACAGAGCTGATCCTGTGGCTGTGCACATACTTCAGCACATACAGCACCAACTTTCAGAAGTGCAGTTCTACCCATAGCAAGGCACTTACACTTTCTAGAGAATCAGGAATATCCTTTTATCCCATCAATACAGAATACAAAATCCACAAAGGAGAACGAGGAAATACTGATCTCACTTTCATAGCTCTGCTGTGACAAACATAATTTTCCACTGTTTATATTCTGGGTGATTGTGTGGGGAAGCAAAACAGAGAGAGACGTAAAAAAGTGTGAAGGGTGATTTGGAGGAAAAATATCAGAAGGCTTCAGGCAACAGAAAAAATACAATTTTAGCTTGATAAGGAAGGAAACAGAAGTTTGGTAGAAGTTGTGTTGTTTTTTTTTTTTTTTTTTAAAGCAGGATATTCAGAGTTAAATGGCCATTGCTACAAAGATGGTATGGAACTTATGGGGAGTTTACAGAATAAAATTACAGGAATTGGTATTGGATGGGGTTTATAACTTTAACAGGCTGACTACTCAAGAGAGATGTCCAAGGTACACAAGAAATGTATGAAGAATTTGAGCAGAACTCAAGAAAGATCAGAAGCTAAACCAAAGATGCAGTAAGTGGAGAGAAGTAAACATGTTGCCAACCAAAGATACAAAGACTACCTGCATCCATGCCAAACAGCAGAATCAACATTACTCAAACTAAAAATCCTAAATAAGCAAATAATTAATAAAGGCCAAATATGAAGAAAGTATATTTAACAGTAGTTGAAACAACGTATTTTCTCAGGATGAACAGCCACAAGTTTTATCAGCTTCCAGAGGACTTTAGTGTTCCCACCTGCTATCTTTTATTCGCTTTAATATGCTGTACACCTGCAGGCTAAAGGATATATTAACAGCACTTAAGTATGTATGATTCTCTCCAAATACTCATCTCAAATTGATTACTGGAGTATATATTTACCACCTAAGCTGCAACTTAAATTACCAAAGGACTCAAAACAATCTTAGAAGACAATGGTAAGCAATGTTACACAACAAGCTCTTACTGTTGTTTTAAGCCCTGCAAAAGATTAAAAATATCAGTTACCTGTTTCCACTGAATTAAAAGAAAATGACAATGTAATAAAAAGAAAAGGCACTGTTTTCTTTGTTTTCTGGGTGTGCATTTGTAAAGCTCTCACATTTTGTCATGATCAGAAGGAAGAAGACTCAAACTTTTTGGAAGAACTTCCTGCAATCTACTTAACCAAATATACCTAAAATATGCTTGCATGTACTCATTTTGGCAGAGGTCTGAAAAGTTACTTAAGTGTCACTCAAGCCTGTGAGTAAGAAACTGAGACATTGTTACTCCTGCTTTGTCAGGCAGCTTCTGGGATTCTCTAAGCAGCGTGCTATTACTGCTCTTTGCTCACAGGTATCCATCAGCTTTTGCTGCATACAAAATACATTTTGTATTCCTCCATTTCACTGTCCTCACTGTCTCAGCTTTTGAGTCCAAGAGCTCAGAAATGCAGTTTCGTTCACCACTTCAGAAGCATCCTGTTTGTTCAGTTATTCCCATGATGTACAAGTGCTTCAGTCTTCCTGTTGTTCCCTATTTTTTTCCAGACTTTGGGATAATTAGTTTCATATTTAATTATAACTGAAAATAGCTACATTTCATAAAGACCTGTTTAGTTGCAAGATGTTGTCATTCTAAAAGCCTTAATGGAAGACTGCAATGGGTTTAACAAAACTGGGTATCGCCAATGCAGATACCTGTGACCTACATCAGTGCTTCTCAATAAGGCACAACTTTGTTCTTGTGTCTCACCAGCAACTGAAGTCATCAGGCAGTTGAACTAGATGACTGTTGTAAGTCCCCTAACTGAAATTATTCTATTCAACCACTGCTGCTCTGGGTTGCTTCTCAGAAATACAAATTTAAGCTATGTACCAAAAACATGCATTAGCCATAACACAATGCTATCTACAAATAGTCATACTAAGTTACGTTACACTTTATGCAAAGAACATTTTTTCTACTATGCAATAAATAAGAAAAATGGTACTGTAGATAATATATATCCATGTAAATGTCCAAATAATATTTAATATATTGAAAATAGTCTGTATATATGCAAACTTATTTTATTCCCGTTACAAAAGTTGTCTCCAATAAAGACACAATAAAAGGCACATGACTGAAACACCAACGGATTTTCTTCCAGCCTTGATTCGAGGAGGGTTCTCTATGCTTCACCAAGCTGAGAAATATGGGTTTATTCTTTGCTTCAGACACAAGCAAGCAGAAGCTTCTGTATATTTGTCTCATGACAACTTTCATCTTAACACTATCTTGTCACAGCAACTACTGCAAAAAACTGCTTGCAGTTTGCTAGCACCATGGGAGACCATCATTACTGACAAGATTGAGAAGCCCATCAATGACAACTCAGGATTCAGTCTAACTGTGGCATTGAAGTGCTGCACTTTTTCATTAGGGCTATTTTCTTGCATCTCTTTAATTCTTATTCATGTCCATTGGTCCTTGACTTACATTGCAATTCAGTACAATAAAGGCTTCAGCTCAACTGAATTCAATCTCAGAAATCATCAAGAAGTAAGATTTATGTAGTAGTTTTTAGACAACTTTACAACAGCCACCAATTCAGCAAGGAGATTTAAGATTTTCTTCAATAGTATTACTAAGATGTTCACCTATCGCCTCCACAAAGGAATCACACAGGGCAGTCTATCCTGTATCATGCTGTGATGATGAAAACTAACTTCTGTGGATGTTTGGGAGAAACCAGTTACCACCTGTGCCAACAACCTTGTTTAACAGGTTTGTTTGATTGAAACTCATCTATCATATGGTAGGTTTTTACAAATAAAAACTAAATCACTTTTCAGCTTCATGATCAATCCAGATCAGACCAAAGCCATCACTGCTCTTAAAAATTATTTAAATAGGGTAGAGAACTATTCATTAGAAAACATGTTACTTGCTGAGTTTGCAAATGTCCATCAGCAAACAAGAACCAACACACGCTATTTTTGGCTTTCTTGTTATTGCAAATGGTATACCTATACCTGCAAGGGAAAGAGACTAAAACTCAAGAAACAGGACAATAGACACAGCATAAGAGACAAAGATTTATACTGCCTTCAGCTGAAGCTGATGCATCTGTCACTCCTGCGCTGCACCAGTTCTCTTGTCTTTACCTGCAGTACAAGTCTCTTGTTTCATACAAATTTACTATTCCATACTGTGGCAAAAAAAAAACAAAAAAAAAACCAGTGGTTCTTATTTCTTGTTTTCTTTTATTAGCCTTCAGTCCCTATGTGGAAGATCTCCCAAAAACCCCACATCTCCAGTCTCTCACTGGCGTGTCTATGTCTAAGGTTATTCTTGATTTTGATTTTCATCAGTTATAGAAAAAAAATCTCTTGAAATACACTCAATATGCCTTGTTTCCAAATTTAGTGCAGGTTCCTAATTTCTGAATATTCAACTTGGAGAATTAACTATGGATTTTTAAGGCTCTGGTTTTTTTTAATGCTATATAATCAGGCACAGAAAAGTGGTTAGGCAGAAAGTACATCACTGCAGGAAGGTGCTGAAGATAGATCAAAAGATTTTTGAATGTATTTAAAAAAATATTACTTGGATGGCCTTCTTTTATAGCTTAAGGCTGGTTCCATTCCAAGTGAAGTCACCACAGACTAGCTTCATTATGGACATCACATTAAGCTATCATGTTATTAAACAGAGTGCATTAGGTCAATGCTAAGAAACAATTACTCTCTTGTTTTCATCATTACATTACAGATATCCAAAAATAAATACCAGAGATTGTGGTCCGAAGCCAGTATTGGCAAAACACTAGCAACCCAGCAAGACAGTCAAACTTTCACCTGGGAAAGCAATACCCTGCAAATGGAAAAACACATCTGTGTACTAGTATATGCTGACCTGTTCTGAACCATATGTTCAAACAAAGCAGCTGGCAAGACCTATTCATTCTTTACATAAGAAAAATAAATGCAAAAAGTGCAACAAATAAAATCAGGAAACAGTGTAAGTAGATATACAGTTAAAAACCAAAAGGACAGTATTTTTTTTTGCCCAAATTAATTTCCTTATATGATTTTCTTTCTTTTCTAGCCCTCATCTGTTTTTAATTTTAAGATTGTGAACTGTTCTTTTGTCTCTCTACATTTCCCACTATGATCTTTTCTTTGTTGAAATATTTGAGCGATACAGTGAGATAATTTTTACTAATATACTTAAGACTTGTTTTTTTCCTTCTGGTACTTCTAACTATTCAATTTTTATTAACTTACAGGATGCATTTTCAATGTGTTCATTCATGTGTTCATTTACATTTTTTAAAAACACATAATTATACTGGGAATAGATAATTTCACTATTTCACTTTAGCTTATTATTATTTCATTTTAGGCTCCTTCTTATCAGTTACATTTAAACTTGCACTGAACAGTATTTACAGTGAAATTGTGGAAAACACAGTATATAAATATTATTATTCATACTAAGTTTTGAAACCTCACATTTGAGCATAAACTAATATATAATTATCAGTTTCACATGCACAGATAGAGTATTTTACTTGAACATCCATCTCTGGAAATGTTCAAGGCCAGCCTGGAGGGGGCTTTGAGCAACATGGTCAAGTGGAAGGTGTCCCTGCCTGTGGTAGGGGGATGGAACCATGTGATCTTTAAGGTCCCTTCCAAGCCAAACCATTCTATGAGTCTATGACTCCACACGCTAAATGTGATGATACCTTTTTATCTATGAAAAATACCAATAGACTGAATAAAAAATCTATTCAATTCAAAGTTATAAAATTAACTGTTCCTTAACCTGAGGTGCAATAGAAATGTTTAACTTTTCCACTGGAAAGACTTAGGTTTTGGCTGGAGTATTTTAGTGTGAGATGTGTCTTTGTATGGGACTATGTTGAGAGAAAAGTATTCACAGAAGTCAAACAGAGAAGGATGAGGTTAGCTGTGTTAGCTGTGTGGCTTTAGATAGTAATCTTACAATCTCTGATGAAAAAACACATTCATGCTGCATTTCAGCTCATTGCAGCAAATACTGTATTTATAAAACTATCAGATAGCATGCAACAAATCTGTACAAAAATACTACAAGTCTCTTCCACATACATAGTTCCACATACTCTGACTCTTTTCCCAAATACCACTGCAACGAACTGGGATATGCACATGTGCTTAATCACAGATACTCAGAAGTTCATATGTTCTCAGCCTAATCAACTATTCCTGAACATGGGAAAATAGCCACCTAACCTAAGCTCCTTGGGCTGGACAAATAATTTATGTAGAGGGTTAACAAAATGCTGGAATATATTAGGAACTTGTGGAGTCAAAGCTAAAATTAAATTGCTTGAGAAACTTTTCCATACATCAGGAATATGAATAGAAAAGAATTTGCTACCCTTACATGTCTTTAACAGCTCGTTCTTCTTCATGGCAATTAAAAACACTCATGCAGGACTTTTTTCCTTATTACATTAATCCCTTCTAGTCAAAACAAAGGTTCTAGAAACTTTTCTTCTAAAGGAAATGTCTACTAAAAAGTGTCCTGCCCACATATGGAGGAATTAACTGAAAGGAAAAGTATTTGGTGAAACTATCCAGAGTTTTAGGTACATAGGTATCTTAATTTCAGCCACTCTTCAGGTGTTTCTGGGGTCAGTAGTTTATTCCCATCTGCCTGTAAGATCAGAATCACATCAGTGTCATGCCTCTGCTGCTTGAAGCTAATTTTGATTTTTTTTTTTCAATAAGTAGGAAAAAGATAATAAGTAATCAGACAATTGGAACAGTGAGAGATTGCCTTTAAAAGTATTTAACACATATCTAGTCGCTCAAGTAGGATAGAGGCTGTCTCTTTTTAACACAAATCTAATTAAAACCAGCTTACATAGAGTGTATCTAGAGTATGCTGAGACAATATGAAAAATATGCATATTTAAAATCCCTGGATTTAAAACTAGCAAAGCAAAGAATGCAAAAGAATGTAGAAGGAGTACATTAAAGGAAGTTTAGAATCCTAAGTATTTTTTTTCTCTTTTGCAGGTAGGATTTTAGGTTATTTGAGCAAATTTGACCATTTATCTTTGGTCTATAAGTTTTTCCCAGCTCGGTCTCAGATTCTGCAGACAACACCCACAGTGAGTAACCTGGCTGATATCATCACAAATATTATGTGATAAAAGAACTGTATCTTTGCACAGTTCTGATCATTCTTTGAAAGACGCAGGAAGATCTCATGAAGGAGCACATTCTTCATTAAGCAGGAGTCACTGAAAATGCATCCCTAAACAAGGGTCTCTCTCAAGCACCGTAGTCCAAAGCAATTTCTGAACAGGAGCTAGCACCATGAAGATGAAATTACAGAAAATAATCAGAGCAGGAAAGATGGAAACATCTAGATATATGGAAGGCAACTGAAGGAGAACTAATCCAAATTCTGCATTTTCAGGAATGGATGCTGGTGAAAAGAGAAACATGTAGAGAACAGTCTGATAGCAGCAGATTCCTGTGTTCTTGATGTGTTTTGGTTGGCAGTCACACAAAGGGAGCTAACTGTACAAGTGCATTGCATATAGCTGTGGAAAATCATACCTCATGTTAAGAGGACACATTTGTTTTAAAGCACATGCATTTTAAGCTTAAGGACAGAAGGTAAGTTGGCGCTTGAAAAAGGCTTGTGACTGATCTAAGGCTGAAAAGCTATTGCAACTCTGAGAGCAATAACTGAGATAAAAGACCCAGTCTTGATCAGACTATAGGACAGAAATCTCAGAGACATATTTTGAGGAGACTTAGAATTAGTCCTCTACAAGATGATTCTAATTTTCCTAGTGACAGCCACCACATTGACCAGACTTAAGTTTCTGACCCTGTAGGCAACATTAAAAATGCAAAGGTATCATAAGGAATGGTTGGAAGCAAAAAGGCAAGAGGAGATGGTTCAATGTATATTTAATAATACTTGAAGCTTGCACAAAGTGCCAAAATCAGGTACTGTAATGAAGCAAAAAAATACAAGGGATGCAACTTATATTTAAGAAAGGATACCAATACGCAGAATCAGCTGACATACAAGAGTGGTGGTAGCACTGACTGTATGACACCGTATAACAACTGCCTACTGTCCACTAGGGTCCCAAAACAGGTATGTTGTTTATTCTTATGCCCATTCTTCATTTTCAGAAATCCATAATCAAGAAACGCTTCAATTTTCTAGCTACAAAATAGGTATCTTTGCACATGGAAAAGCAACTTAGTCCGTGGAGAGGTGTCTATCTGTCATCTGACCTCTGGTGTACCTACCGCCACAAAAACTCCCCAAAGAAGTAGATGTGCTTAGAACATATCATTCACAAATTACTAATGCAGCCTGCACTGACTGAAATGGGAAGCTCACACTGAGTAGATGACTCCATGCCTGCCTCTGTGGGGCATCCAGCAGTTAGCAGAGTTGCCGACAGAGGCAGGACCGTGTTGTTCCCAACCTGAGACTATTTGAATCCTGCTGCTTGGGAGTGCCCTGCTAATCTGACAAGAAGGCACTACCTTCTCTTGGATCTGAGCAAACAAGAATGGAGGAGGTAAAAACTGAACAATGAGCATGAGAAAGGCTGATACAATAGCTCCATTCCCATTCAAGAGTCATTGCATACATCTTTAAAATAGTGTTGAGAACAGGAAGCAGCAGCCTGAATTCCCAGAGGACTATGCTCTTCACTAGGTTATGTGTTGTGTACTTGACACGTAACTTTAAATTTAATAGCCTACTATTACAGTAGACTATAGTTTGCAGTTTGCAACTACAATTCCCTAGGAAGCCGTCACAATAACTTACAGAACTCTAAGCAGCAGGTTCAAGTGCTCATAGTCTGGTCTGCCTGAGCATTTGACTATACCAGTAAAAAACCAGTAATTCATGAATGCTTAAAATTGCATTGGTAGGAGAGGATGGATCAAGGTTACACTTTGCATTTCTGATTTTATACAGAAGCAAAATATGCAGGGCAGCTCTCCAAAGTTTCACGTGTCAGTCAGTTCTGCTGCTGACCTGCTTAAAAATTTGAACTTTATTTGCATGGAATGACTGAAAAAAACACTGGGAAGCTGCTTTTTCCTTGATAGGTTAGATCTCACCAAGAAATGTCCAGTTGCTGAGTCAGTAAGTTTTTTTAAAAAGCTTCATAAAGCAGCTCTAATACTGGATTACTTCCAGTCTACTTTTTTGACCCTTTGTTGAATTATGGGACATGGATTTTTCAAACAAAGCCCTTGCTGCCTACCATTAATCCTTTTGGGTAAGCAAATCAGCAAGCTTTTAATCACTGGGATTGACGCAACCACTCCTAGGAAAGCATCATGAGCCATCTGCCAATTTCACAACTGTCAGATCCATGAGTGAATAAAAGTACAAGATAAACAGCATGGTACAGAATGCCACAGCTGAATAAAAAATTAGAACCATCACAGGGGAGACGGATTACTGCTTTATTGTACTACAATCCCCAGAGCAGTTAAATCTCAACATAAAATTCCTATTACGGTAGTCTTTGCTCCAAACTGCAAGTCTAAGCATAAACACATTTCTGTGTGTTATGAGAACAGAAGAACACAGTCACATACCTAACAAATATGAACATAATGTATATTTTCACAATTTGTTACTATTGTCTATAATCATATCTGAAGCAGCACTTCAAAATAAGGAAATGCCTTTGTACCCTTCTCCTTCACAGATACTGTAGTTTCTGTCCTATATAGTTATGTAAGCCCCAAACCGCTCAAAGAGATTTGAAATACTCTTTCAAAATTATGACAGGCCAACCTCACAGCAAAGCACTTGGTGCAAAACTAGGTGCAAAACAAAACCAAGGTCAGAGCTCTTGTAAGAGTCAAATATAGAGGGTTTCAAGGAAGGGGAGGAAGAGTCACAATCCCCCTCTCCATATTTGGATAGAAATAATTCATCCACTGGTTTTTTTTTTCAACATACCTAATACTTCTAGAGGCAATAATAAAGCAGAAACCCCCCTAAACTATGCTGAAGTCTGCAATCAGTAGGAAAAAAAAAAGAGTAAGTCTAACCACCATTACAACTCATAAGAATCAGTGGTGGCTGCAAGCAGAACAAAGGAAACAGGTTGGAGCTCAGCTCAAAAGGACTGGCAGCCAGTCTTGTGGGGCTGGTTGGCCTTTAACCACAGATTACAACTGACAGGCACAAACTGCCAATGGGAAAAGAAGATGGTGAGAAGCGATAAACTCTCCTGCACTTGTTTGGCTGCTTCTCTCAAGACTCTGGTGCCACAAAAAACAGCTGCTCACCCCCTTAGCTGGGCAGGCTCACCCCCAGCAGAGTTCCTCAGGGCTAATAGAAAAGCCACTGCTGGCAGGGCAGAAGCAGGCAAGAATCTCTTAAACTGATGGTCAACCAAGTACAGCTTATAAAGTGAGAATAAATAAGGAAGCTGCTGGTGAACAGCTCTGCCCTAATGCTGAGAAAGGAGTCAACCTGGACCTGCAGTTCCTAAATGGGCTCCCAAGGCTAAAGCAATCAAAAGGAAAGCAGAAGATGACACACACCTGTAGTTCTGTCTCTGCCAGCAGCACATGGCAGCTGCAGCCACATGCTGTAAGGAGCTCCACCAGCTGCCATCTCTTTGGGATCTTTCAAGGCACTCAGTGTACCAGGCCCCTCTGAATATTCAGGCAGAGAATGGCCTTGTTTCTGGATCCTGACTTAGAACAGGCACCAGATGAATTGGAAACACAGACTCCCTCCATGATGCTCAATACAGAATGGCCAGAAACTGCTCAATTTACCTCCACACTATTCAGGACCCTCCACTGCAACTGTGTTCGGGGGAGACCTGACTAGAGAGGCCAAAACAATGCCTGGGGCTGTTCCTGGAAGTGTGGAGGCCCTTAGCTGAGACCATGTCCTGTGCCTTTTTATTATCTGCATCTATGTACATATAAAGAGCACAAGGGACATTTTCACTGAGAAAAAAAACAACAGAAGTCACTGAACACCATCCTAACAGAAGGTCCTCATTAAAATTAATTTATCTAATTCCAATTCTTAAAGAACATTAATACACAGAACACATGCAAAACCTATTCCCATTAAAAAATTGATGATATTCACTTTAAAAGTGACTATGACTTCAATAGCAGAAGTGATTCAGCAGCCTAAGTGGCAACATTAGTACAGGAGAAAGTTATTTATTTACAGGAGAAAGTATTTATTTTTTGGCAACTGCGTCTGAGGAATCAGAGCAAATCAATCAAGAAGAGTTATTAGATGTTGACTGTCTCATATTATTGAATCTATTGCAAATGACTACAATTTCTAATAACAGTTTGTTATATTTTAGGTTTAAGGCTTACTTGCTCCAGGCACTTCTTAGAAATTAATGACCAATGAGATAAATGGAAACTACAGTGAGATATTTACCTTTCCAGATGACAGAAGTACCCCTTGGAGGTAAGTTTTAGAAATTTTACTGCTATAAGAAGCTCAGAAATTATCATTTTCTGCTTTTTAGCGCAACTATTCTTGAAAAGTGCTACAGTTTTGTTTGCTTCAACCCTCTCCTAAAGCCTTTGAAAAACCTTCCCTATGTGCTGGGTCTTTCCGAAGGATTTAAGCTCTGAAATTTGGCACACTCAACCTTGATTACAATTTTCTAATATTCTGCCAACAGAACCTGCAGTTTAAGCATCATGGGGGATACGTTTTTTTTTAAATTGGGTCAGCTTGTTTGTTCCTACTGGAGCAAAGGCTTCAGTATATTCATGGAAAGACCAAGCTATGACCTGGCTTCAGGTTTGCTTTTATCTTTCTAATCTTAGAAATCATTATTGTTAGATCTGTGAAATAATCCTATAAGCAAACCCAGAAAGTCTCATACGCACAGCCTTCCAAAATTCCAGAATGGTATTTCTTCTTTCTTTATATTCCATCTCTGATATTTTCTCAGTCCCTTTTTAATTCCATATGCCCCATTCAACCACCATTTCTTATCCTTCCTGCAAAATAATGGGGTCATTTTCACATTTCATTATTTGAATTTTTATAGTTTAAAATATATTTCCTATTTAAGACTCCTACAAAGCATGAGGAAAAACTGATTATATGTTGCAGAGTTCCATATATGAAGCATAGAAGGGTTGAAGGCCCTTCAGCTAATACCAAATCAAAAGAAGCCCAATTACCTTTGTAGACATGGACCAAAACCATAATGAATTCATATTAATGTTGAAGCATTGCTCTAACAGTGGAATCCAGGCTGCAGAATAAGGTGGTTTGTTCTATAGCGATTGGGATAGTTACATTAATTGCAGAGACACTAACCTTACTCTACTCTAAACTCAAACCTTAACCAAGTTTTGTCCTCAACTCTGACAAGAGGAAGGAGATACAGGTATTCGGTGTAGCTTTGTGACTGGGTTAGGTCTGCTCTGCCACCCAAAGTAGCACTCCTGCATTCCTTTTTCCCCACCTTCCCTTGAATCCGTGTATCTTTTCTGTAACAGTACTAAAACTCTTGAGGGTGGGGTGTGCAGGAAAAGACTAACAGTAATTCTGATTCAACTTGAGACACTAAAAAAATGAAGAAGAGCATCAATTAAAGTGAGCATACTTGCTGGCTGGTTTGTGTAAAATCCCTGCATAGTCAAGGAAGTAAGGTGCAGAACCAGAGTAAGGGTGTGCAGGCAGCTGCCCATGCTTGCAATCAGCATCCTGGTCTGTGTCACTTATGGTCCCAGCCCTTTCTTAAACTGACCTAAGTCCATGCCAATCCTCAAAAGGGCATTTCTTCTCTCCTTCTCTGCATCCTCTGCTTAGTGCTCCTACCCTCCACCTCCCTCAGTCAGCCTCAGAGCTTAGGTGATCACCCACAGATTCTGAAGGGGGAGATTTTCACTAGATCAAACCTTTAAGCATTCACCTAAACAAAAGACATTGCTACTACATCAGGTTATTTGTGATTTACTTGAAAGATGCTGGATACTTCCAGGCACTTAAATAAAAATAATACATATAGTTTAATATTCCTAGTTCCTATAGTGAACCACTACAAAACTATGATTTACAATCACTGTCTTCACATCTCAAGAGAGTGCTATGCCTTTTACTGGTGATTACTACTGAATAAAGTTACTTAGATGCTGAAAAGATGCATAAAAACCAATAGAGTTGCTTTGTGAAGTCTGAAGCCCTATTGTAAAACCATGAAATGCATTTCCCTACAGTTATTGTGAATATACTTGAAAAGAATGATCTATTTTTTATGATAGAGTATTCCATGCCAGAAATAAGGAAGTGAAGATGAAAACTGCTATCAGATTAGAATCCCCACAATCAAGCACTCATTAGAAACTCAAAGGTACCCTATATGCAGACACACATGTACATTTCTTACATTTTATATCTTTAAGACTGCTCAGAGGGTGAATTTTGTATATCCACTCCAAACCCTTTGAAAACTTTCAAACACATCCTTACAGTAAATGTATGACCTTGTCAGCTTGTTCCATTTTACATTACGCTAATTTGGAATTGAAGATTAGACTGAGTGAAAGACCTGCCAGTCAGTGCTATTTGAGCATTTTTGAGCATTACGTAAGCAAGAGCGAACTTGCTCCTTCCTTATGTGAACAGGAATAAGAAGTGGCACTGTGGCAGCTTCAGTATACCTTCTTTATTTTCTTCATCAAGGCTTTCTTCTCAGCTTTTCTGTAACTTGTGTACTTGCGCAGGCTTTGAAGCAAGTTATTGTAAAAATATTGAAATGATCTAGTCCTCCCTTGGACATGCCTCTAACATGGGGCCATACCTGTTGCCTCCCATGCGGTCTAAAGCGCACTGAGTCTGCATAATGGTCTTGTGATGTCTTGTGGTACTAGAGCTCTCAAAAGCACTATCATTTCTGGCATCCCAGAAATGAGGGGAAGCAGTCATCTTTCTAAGTCCAAAGGCTCCCCTACTTTGTCACTTCAGATATTTAGACATCCCCCAAAAATATATGGATAGTAAGGCTGGGAATCACAGTCACAGGATGAATGAGGCTGGGAGGGACCACTGGGGGTCATCTAGTCCAAACTCCATGCTCAAGCAGGGTCACCTGGGGCACATTACTCAGGATTGTATCCAGATGGCTCTTGAGTATCTCCAGGGAAGGAGACTCCACAAACTCTCTTTCTGGCCAACCTATTCCAATACTGTTACCTTCACAGTAAAGAGGCTATTCCTCATGTTCAGGTGGAACTTCCTGTGGTTTAGTCTATGCCTGTTGCCTCTCATCCTATTGCCTGGCACAACAGAGAAAAGTGTGGCCCTATATTAGCACCCTCCCTTCAGATACTTACATCTATTGACCAGATCCCCCCCGAGCCTTTCCTTCTCTTGGCTGAATAGGCCCAGCCCCCTCAGTCTCTCGTCATATAAGTGATGGTCCAGAACCTTAATCATTCTAGTAGCCCTTTGCTGGACTTGCTCCAGGAGCTACAGATCTCTCTTGTACTGGAGAGCCCAGAACTGGACACAGAATAGTCTCCACTCTGTGACCACTTATTGTCAAAGTTGTAATTAGTACCTCCTCTGGTGCTTTTGGCTCACCCCAGTTAGCAAATGTGTGACTGGTTAACAGCCTAGTTGTAACAGAGCCTGGGCACTGTTCTGAAAACACTGTGTGAATGAGACCGAGATATTTTTTTCTGAGGAAAAAAGTTAGCTGTATGGGTGTAAACTCAGTTGTGTCACTTGAGCTTAGGGCTAAGGAATGGGCTCCTTGCCCATAGACACTGCCTCTACATAAGCTACTTGTCTGCAGATGTACTATACCTCCTGGAGAAACATGGCAAGAAGGCAAAGAATTGAGTCTTAGCAATCACATTTCTTACCTCTGTAACACCTCTGTTTGAACAAAATATATCAGGGACTTATCAAACTGACAAAGAGCCATGGAAAGAGTATACTCCTTATGTGGTACAGATCCCTTTGCTAACAAGTTTCACTGGGCTGTGCAGCTCAGCCTGCCTAGGAGGATCTGGCTAACTATGATTAGTTCTCACTGGTGAATGTCAAGACTTTGCCTTCTCCATATTCCCTTCCCTCAAATACCTCATATATATTCCCCTTTACTTTCTGTAAAGAATTATTAATAAATAAGAAACTATCATTGTAATAGGGAAATGTCTTTCAAAGGCCTTTTATTACACAGTAACCACTTGGAGACTGTCACTTCATAAGCTACCAAACATCTGTGACAAAACTGTTTCTGCAAACCACCCCAACAGACAGTGAAGATGACAGTGCAAAGGGAAGGCTGTAATGCAGAGCTAAGCCCTTGAAATAAAACTGCAGTTTATGAACCTGACATTCCTACCTGATTACAACCAGGTATGACTTCTTCATATTATTGAAGGGCTTTGTTTAGAATGTTTTTTTTCTTGACTTGTAATATTCAAAACTTTAAAGGAAAGTATTGTGTTTTCTTTCCTTTCTTGATGCAACACCCTACTCAAAACATATGACTGTGGACAGTTTATTGAGAACCTTGCAAATTGTGGCATACACTATCCTCTTCCTTTTTACTATACTCTTTTTAATAGAAAAATCTTAACATACTCTCTAGAAGAACCAGTAACAAAGAAGAATCCTGTCTTACTCCTAAGATAGAAGACAGTACCTCGATATACTGGTTTGGTCAGAAAGAGCTCTCAAGATTGGGTTTCTGTTTTAAAAACTCCTCCTAATTTCTTCTTTACCTTCTTCATCTTCTATTATGCTTCTAAATAAACCTTTATAATCAACATATCAGTCTTGCACGTGAAAAACTACATATCAGCTGTCAAGGAAAACACCTGGGAGAGTGCTTAAAATTCTCATTCCAGAGCAGCTAGGTTTCTGGAAGCATGCATATACATACACTAACCTAGTAGCATAAGCAAAGAAAAAGACAATGTAACTTCAAAAACTAACCCTTCTTAAAAAATATGAAAAATCAAGATCAAAGTTCCAATTATTAAACTATGTACTTTTACTCAGGCAAAGGCTGTCACAAATCTTTGTCTTCATTAAATGAATATAGATTTTAAGGATCGGCTGCATATTTTGCCTAGCAAGCACCCATGGTAATTGAAGATGCTGTTGTTCAAGAGCAAAGTGTTACTGCCATGGTGCTGGAGGTTACTGCATTCACCTGCATTCTTCAGACACTTAGAGTGAAATCCAGCAGCTTAACCAAGCCACATTTCAACGCCAGTATAAAATAAAACCACTTAACTTTGTACTGGTTGAGAAACAATGGCCTCACATGGCCTGTTGACGCAGCTGTCCAGCAGGAACAAGCAGTTGGTAGGTGGCTTAGCTTTTGCAGCTGATTGCTGTGTGACATGCACTTAAGATTTCAAATTGTAAAAAACTGTTAATTAAATGCAAGCTTAGAATTTGTACTCATAATTTGTACAGTCAGAAGCCAGGCTGCTCTCTGGAGCACTTCTTGGTCTAGTTTGGATGTAGAACTGCTCACAAGTCCAGAATTAGCGCTTCAGACCTTTCTACAAGTAGCCCAAAATTAATACACAGGTTCAAAACTTCCAACGAGAAAAACTAAGTTTTTTAAACATAGTCAGGGTATGGATTTCATTACTCAGTCTCTTCCTGCTACACACTTCAAACAGTCTAATTTATTCAAGAAAACTTCATAGTTATGGGTTGCCCTGAGGCAAAAGCCCTAAGGAGATATGGGCTGCAGAACTAAAGCTGTGACAATCTGTACAACATGTGTAAATGTAAAAAAGATGACCAACAAAAATCCCCCAAAACAAAGTGATGGAGTGAAACCATTGAGCATCTGAAAAGCAAAAAATAAAACTCTGTTTTCCACATCAGAAGTCATCATTTCATACTACCAGTATAGAAAGCTTATATGATTGAATTAAGCACATATCACATTCAGACTGGAAATGAAGAACCAAATTGAGAACCACTACTGTTCTTGTCTGAACAGTAGCTTGGGACAGTTTTTTCTAATAGTCAGAGTGGAGAAATGTGCTAGTGGGAGGGTACCTGAGGAAAAAAATGCCATTTTCAATTATTTATTTGGTCAGCTCCTGCACTACACAGCATAATCACTTCTATATGTTATGAAAACTTTACTCTTGTTGTAATGACTTGGTAATAAGTCTGAATGCATTGGAGCATGATATAATACCCAAACCATTATACAATGTGGAAAAGATCATTACCTGGTTCAGAAATTCTTACTGTAAATAGCATCTTGTGCGAACAATTAACAATCTTCCTGCATTTGTAAAATGACAAGTCACTTTCAGTCAGCCTAAGTGCTTCTCTAACATTATTTTTGTGTATTACTGTGTATTATTGTGAATCAAAGACATCTTTACAGTTACAGCCAAAACTCTTGAAAATTTGCAGTGTGTGAGATAATGTGGATATCTTCACTGGATGTTGTCTCTTTGCAGGATATGATACCTTAGACACTCTCTGAGCTAGATATATATTTGATAATTTTTGGCTTAGTAGAAATAGTCTAGATGTAGGTCCTAGCTATCATATGCCATCCATATACTTCTTATCTACAATCAAGTACAATAAACTTTTCTCATCATAAAATAAACTTGTGGAATTTGGGGGGAAAGGCATTTAGATCAGTGCATAGGGAAGACTGACTTCTCTACCCTCTTCCTTAGGGGCACAGGACAATTTCAGTTTTCAGTACCATACAGTACACCACACTATATACCATATTTCAATACCAAACAGTTCCTTGTAAGTTTTTTTGAGAGAACTAAATCAATTTTTATTTTGATACTTCATGGGTTTGGACACTAAACCATCAATGTTACTGTCTTTAGTGAAAATGTCATGATTCTGATGACAGTGTCCAACTGATGCCAGTGTGGTTCTCCCCTTCCAAAAGACACTGCATTCTTTTTAAAGATTGTAATGAAGTCAGACACTCAGCATTTTGTAACCTTTTTATGTTGAGCCTTTTCCCATCATAAAGTAACCAAGCTGCATTCCAACCTCCCATGCTTCACCAAAGCATCTCATTAATAAAAAACAAGAAAGGATCTCCTCCAGTTGGAGAAAATGTACAGCAAGTTGTCTTGACCTTGTCTGAAATCCAGGAAGACACTACCCAGGGACTGCATAAGTATTTACTACAGTTACTGCATTAAAACAAGCGTCAGTAGCCTCTTGGCTTACATGATTTACTTTTCTACCGTTTCCTTTCTCATATTCCTCCATCTTTACTCTGAGAGTTTAGAAAACATACTAAATGCAATTACACTGGCTCTTGAGGTTTTGTTCTGTATTTCAAGATGCTGGCACATGTCTGTTTCTGAAACAGAATTTTGATACTCTAATTACAGCCACAATCGGAGAATATTACCTTATTTCTTTAAACAAATTCATTCAAATTACCATATTTTGTAAGTCAGACACAAAAAAGCAGATCTGGGTTCCTAAAGAAAAATGGGGTATTTATATATCTATAAAAATATATATGAGAAGTATAACCCATTACTCTTTAGATCTTCATAATAGGAAACATCACATGTAACATGAAATCAGATGAGCAGCAAAACCAGTCTTGACAACAGAAACTATGTTCTCTTTCCCCTGCTTTGTTACCCAAAATCCAAATGACAGTCAAACCATTTTTAGAGCTTTGAAAAACTTAGTTATTTTTTTCCTGTCAGCATTTTCTTTTTCTGTGATCTCCAGATCACAGGAATATCAGACAAAATGTGGCTCTTGTGGTCAAATTGATGAGAAACAGAGAACATTTCAGTTGCTCTGGACTAGTTTGTGGAGTCAACATGTTCAGTGACTGAAAGAACCTATAGATTTATGCAGAAATATTCAATTTGTTTGAGATTCTTCCAGAAATAATAATAGAAAAAGCAACACTTGTATTCTAGCAAGTGCCACTTTGTATTAGCTAACAGCTCCATACAAAAGCTATGAAGAACAAGGCCTGTTTTATACAGACCCACGGCCCAAACCACTACCCACTTTTCTTAAAGCAGCTATTCCAGAGATCTAAGCAATCTTATCAACATGTAACATGTTATATGTCATATTCCCACTTGACACCCTTGTGTCTAAATTAGAAAGATGGATTTAATGGATGGACCACCCAGTGAATAAAGAATTGTCTGGATGGCTGCACAGAGAGAATTGCAGTCAACAGCTGAATGTCCATGTGGATGAGTGGTGTCCTTCAGAGGTCGGTGTTGGGACTGATCCTGTGCAACATCTTTGCTGGTCCTTTCCAACACAAACCATTCTCTCATTCTACGACTAGGGCAAAGCCTCCTCAATGCCTTTAAGGTATTTCTGACCTGCTAGTTCCTACTCCTATTGAGTAAATACTACATTACAGATGAACAGTTCCTGCAGGTGCAATCTGAGAAGTTGTTTATGACTGCAGCCTTAAATCCACACAAGATGTGTGGGGGACATCTGACACATTCAGTGTGCTTTAAGCAGTAAGTTTTCATGAGAAAGCATGTGACCAAACTACATCCCAAACCAGAGATTCACTAAAGCAAAGCTGTGAAGCTTTGACATATAGCTGATTCATATACTCAAGCCAGTAACTTTTCCAGATTTTTGTTTCAGAGTGGGTGCTGAAACTTTGGGTGTCTTCTTCAGTGAGAGAAAATACTTCAAGATCACAGTGTGATCCCGTGTGCAGATAAGCTGCATGATGCACTACCTCATGTACAACCATTATTTTTCTACTCTATGGATCTACAGTTGTCTTCCATGCTGTAATTTAAATGACTAACTTTCCACACCATCTAGCTCATTAGTGAAAAAGCAAATCTGAACTCTCTTCAACTTGCTCTATTTCTTTCATTAGCACAAAATTTGCTCTCTCACACTGCTATAATGTATATTAATGAGATATATTTAATTCATCTACTAATTTATAAGGTTTTTATTTAAAAAAAGGATTCAGAAAGGAAGATGCATGGTTACTGTGGCTTTCACTGTTCAGTTTTTTGATCATCTGATAGTTGAGAAACACAGTAGGAGATGCTTTGTATCAGGGAGGTGATGAGGGACTTACTAAAATCAGAGGATTTATCTGTAGTTAGTTGTGCTATCAATAAAACAACAGAGATCCTGCTAAGGAAGCAGTTTGTTGGAGGCATGTAGCACAGTAGGAACACCATGTCTGTTTCTAAAGGTGACCTGAAAAAAATTACGTGATACTGCTGAGCTGTTTATTATGGGGCTTGTTCATTTTACAGCAGAAAGCCTGTCACACTCAAAAATTACTCCAAAATGTTACTTCAAAAGTCCTTGCTTGAGAAAACCTGCAGGAAGTGCATCCCATTACATGAAGCGATAGGGTCAGTAGACATGCAAAGTAATGATGTAAGATAGTATAAGTTCACACACTGGAACAATATCACTAATCTTTTTCTCCAGTGGTGACACATATTAGTAGGGCCTGTTGCAATAGTGTAGGGGTATAGGGATAATGGTTTTAAACTAAAGGAGGGTAGATTCAGACTAGACAGAAAGAAAAAATTTTTTACAATGAAGGTGGTGAAACACTGGAATAGGTTGCCCACAGAAGCTGTGGATGCCACATCCCATGAAACATTCCAGGTCAGACTGGGGAAGGCTCTGAGCCATGTGGTGTAGTGGAAGATGTCCCAGTTCATTGCAGGGGGTTGTTTGTTTAGGTGACCTTTAATGGTCCTTTTCAACCCAAACTATTCTATGATTCTTGATTTCCTTTTCAGAAGATATAGATCAAACCTTACTTCCCCCTCTCACATTTACCACCATTATCTCAAAATACAACTACCTCAGGCTGTTGAATAACTCTAGATGTAGTTCAGGGGCTCAACAGATGTTCATTGTCACAGTCTACATCACTTTCATGTTACTTTTTCTCATCTTTACACCTTATGCCCTTTACACCCTTGATCCTGCCTTTAGCAGGGAGATCTTTCTCTAAACGTATGTATGCTGTACAGGCATCGGAGTGCCGTTTGGTGCATCATTATCGGAGAGAGATAAACAGGCCTTGTAGGCCAAAGGCAGTTATTTCAATTGTGGAAATTGTATCAATTATATAAGTTATCACAATTATATTAATTCACAAAACATCTCCCTCATCTTTTTTAACTATGCTAGTTGCTTTCCACTAATGTAATAGGTGAGATGACAGAAGCTTTTGTAAATAAAGAATACAGTAAAATATATAAGTAGCTACAATTCATCTATATTAATTTGCTATCCAGTTCTTAAATAGTTTAAATTCATACTAATCTCCCCTTAGGCTGAAGATAAATATCTTGATAGTTTCAGCCTTTAATTTGCTCAATATTCTACAATCTTCTCCCCTTCAATGGGAATCAAAATGCTACTATGTTTAATATATATATGTCTGTAAAAACAAATCTTCTCTCAATGGTATAGGTAGAATGCCTAAATGGCAGCTAAATTACATTGCATCTCCGATTGAGGTTTGTGCAGCATAAGTTACATATTTCACATTTTTGCTTTTGAGGGGTTTGTTTGTTTGTTTTCACTTCATTCTGTTCAGCTCAAGAACTCATGATCCTAACAACCAAAGAGTCACCAGCACATTGGTCTTTATAGCTATGTTAAACATATATTGACCTTTAATTTTGACTGACTTCAGTGATGTTGTAAATGACCATAAAGTCATTAACACAAAGAGATAATCTTAACATACTGGTCAAATACATACTTAATTGCCACAAAATCTGAGGACAGATACATGGTTTTACCAGGAACTATAATGCACGTCTTCAACTTTCTATTTTGGCAAAAATGTCATCAGTCTTTTAAATGGAGAAATATAAATTTGTGATGAGAGCATAACCCTCACAGAATGTGGCCCTCTGCACTAAGGTCATGCAGTTATGAAGATGTTTTTCCTCCATTAGAGCACAGTGCCATTATGATTTATGACTGCAAAAACCTTTTCAAATTAAGACTTGTATGATTGTCTGTTTCTATTAGGGGTATCATAATAATATTTTTCCCTTTTCAAAACAAATGTTCTACACAGTCTAGCATCCACAAGACATGCACAAGGATGTGACAGTGATTAATTTCTGTTGCTGAATTCTTTATTTCCAAGAACTAATTTAAGATAGTCACCACTTTTTAATAACTAAAAGATATAAATTCTGCAGGGTATTTTTGCATAGGTAATTACTAAAACATCTTCATATTAATGACCGTAAATTATGACTATTATATAAATCTGTCTCCTCTGAAGTCTCCTGCAGAACATGGCAGTATAGGCAGCTGCTGTGCACTGAGGTATAAAATTTATATTATAAAAAAGAACACATCACCACAATGCCAGAAGCTGTCTGAACAGATATAAATAATTCTTTTTTCTGCTTTGATTTCATCTGGATGATAAAGTTTTGATGACATCATATAGAATTGAAATAAATTTTATATATGGTTGTTGAGACTCATTGAATGTCATCTTCCCAGAGGAAATGGGAAAAGCATAATTTTTTTGGGGTTTTTAAAAGTAAATTAGATAAACCACTGGGAAATTGCCTGGGTTGAGAACAACAGCGCAGTGGCAGACAGGACAGGTAACTTAACAAACCTTCCCTAATATCTAAAAATTTCTCAACCTCTGGTCCTTCCTTAGCTAAAACTATAATCAGACCAATTGAGATGCAACTGCAAAAATAAATGGTAAACTAACTCTCCACTCTTAAAGCAAGCTCATACAAAATTATCCTTGCTTCTACAGGATCCTTTCTTAAAGCAGAAGCTCATATTAAAAGATTAGAAAATTTTCTTGTCTAGTACTATGTTATACATGCTTTAAAACACCTCAATGTTTAGTAAGGAATTTGGTCCTATAATTGCTGTAGGTATGCACAACTGTTTTTGAAGAAAATACATGAAGTTCTTCTGGGCAATGATGAACCCCAGGCATACGGATAATCACACTGCTTATGAGAGAAGATAACCTTTTGGTTTCACCATTTCAGTCATCTGTAAATGCTAAATCTTCCAGAAATTATCTGGCTGGAGTCAAAATATGCTGATATTTCATTATAGTCCAAATATTTGGGTTAATAAAGGACAAATGATTTTCCAAAGTGAACATGAGCTGGAAAGAAGACAAACTGAACAGGAACTCAATCGTCTGAAATATTTTGGCAAGTATTCTTTGCTAAGAACAACTTCTCTTTGGGCATTTAACTGTGACACAGAGGGGAAAAAAGAAAAGTTCTTTAGATACCCAACAGATGTTCCTTGTTGTGTATTTTACTGGGATTCAAATACAACAGCATTTCAGTAATGCATATAATCACAAGTATTGTATCCATACAGAGTGAATTATTTGTACTGCACTATCTTTAGTTATATTGCAGCTCCTTTACAGTTGCACAGAAACAAGAGGAGCTATGGAAGATAAAGGGCACTGACACAATCACTTCATCACACCATACTTGGACAGGTCCTGGTGATTAAAGCCTCTCCAAACTTTTTACCCAAGAAACCTTATGTCACTTCTATTCATGCTATTACCTGCCATTTTTTCTGTGTATAGGATTTTATGATTTATGAAAAAAAGCCACTAGGATGTTCCTGCCAAACAGTTTCTCTCAGACAACACACAGGACCGCAGAGACCTTGTGTATGAATATGCAGATGAATTTTAACAGGCCTGGAAGAGACAACAGAGAAGGGGCTGCAGAAGGAAGAAAACTCTCAGTCTACAGGCTAGTATACAAAAACATTATCCTCTGAACATGTAAGTACTTCCCAGATGTGCTAATAATAGCATGATTGCGTTAGTAAAATTTAACAGCAAGGAAAAGAATTCAGCTGATGCTGTGAGGAAATACAAGTTATTATTTTTTAGCATTCTGTCCTTTTAGCAGTATCATGGGACTTACACACTGCCAGTCAGTCACATCTTTCAGGGACCGAGTCTTCCTGGCAGTGACAAAGGCATTGTGTTACATTATTTTTGTACTGTAAAGCAATTTACCAGACATGGAGCAGCACACTACAAGAAAATTACAGTAATTCTCAAATTGACCATGATGAACGTATTCCTGCCTTAAGTATACAATGAGAATCACTGAAAGGAAAGCTCTGAATTCCAAACAAACCTTGACATGCCTCAGCCTGCAGCTGAACACATCCTCCTTCCTCTTCACTCTTACTCAAAGTCACTATGCTGGAGTTACCCTAGGCTAGACACCTTGCTGGGATCAATTTTGTCTTACACCAGCAAGGCTATTACGCATGAAAATTTTAGTTTCCATATTGCTGCAAGTATAAACATCACTCAGTATTTGCAAATAATAATGCAATTAGAGGCTATTATAAAATAATAAACTCTGAACCATAATTTTGCATGTTTTCACCAAAATGCCAATTGTAATTTTTAAGTACTGTAATTATTTCTTTTATCATCCCAGAAAAGATTCACTAGAAGCAGATTCTACAAGACCAAATACCTCGAGCAGCTGCCATCATAAACTAACAGTTCCTGCCTGTACCTTAAAATTTTACAAGAGAAATATGCTAAAAGCCTTGAAAAAGACACAGATGGTGCTTCATATCAGTATGTCTCAGACTTAAAATTTAAAAAGAAAAAAAAAAAAACTTACAGAAGTAGCAAGGCTGCTTGCACCTATAACAATATAATTAAAAATATCATTTCCATTTACTTTAAAGATTGTATCTTTAATTTTTATACATGGATAGAAAAGCAGTCCAGAAAAGTACTACTCCAAAGTTAAACTCTAAGCCTTCCACTTTTAAGTGAGAATTGAATAGAGGAGAACCACAGCCTCTGAATCTTACAGCACAAGGCAGATCTCCCCAGGAAATAATTGCCACAGGTTTTCCTCATGCTGACAAGAAGTCAAGAGAAAAGGGTCACTGTGAATATCTGGAAATGGATTTGAAATTGAATATAGAATTTTATATAGAGAAAGATATATTAAACATTTGTACATTTTATACTTACAAAGGTACTGCATGCGTTGAAAAAACACATAAGCAAAACTACAGAATGTAAATTTGAGAAATATGACAATCTTCAAAGGAATTGAAAATATTATTTAATTCAATTTTTAAATGTTCTTTCAGTATTAAGATCAAAAGTACGTCATAGGATAACAGTTTCCCATCTCTTTTTAGCAGCAATATCTGGCAGTGGCATGAACAGGATTTTTGCCACAACCCTAGATTCAATTCATTTATTAAGGAAGTCATTTCTCCATAAGCATCTCTTGTTGTGACCAAAAAGTCTGACCCCTTGCCTACTTCTGATAATGAATTTTCTACAAAATCTAGGAAAAACAGAAACACAAAGTTTTCCATGTCTGAGCACTCAGCTATTAAAGCAGTGAGAGCTTGCTGTTCACCATCCATACGGTACTTACCTACCTATAGTACAGGCCAATCTTGAAGCTAATAACACACCTCAGTCTACTTAATTCTGGTGCAGCAAGATGAGTTCTCGCTTTCCTTTGATTTGTATGTCTCATAGCAGTAGGTGTGAAGGAGCCATCAGAGCAGCAAAAGAAAATGCTGTTAGGCTACTACAGTGCATTGACCTTCTACATAGCAATAAAATATGGTTTTAATGTCTTGCTGTTGTTTTAATAGTCACTGGGAACATTTCATAACTGGTAATTTGATTTTAAAATTCTAACACATTATGCAATTATGATGTACAGGTCTTAATTAATATCTTTGGTTTAATTAAAAGCTTTGCCAAAAGATAAGTTCTCAGTACAATAAACACTTGGCTGCCAACACAATCCAATCTACAGCCACATGGAAAAAATCAAGCACAGAGTAAAAAACATGCTCACTTCCTCCTGAAAAAGACATTACAGAATGACATGTGGTGCACACACAGAGTGACATATTGTGTCTGCTCTAATCCTGGTCCTCTTGCAGGTTATGCCCTTTCTCTGTCTTCTTATGGTCAACAGTGCAAGCTCTAAATGCACCATATACCAAAGTATTCATAATGAAGCTTTGGATAAGACATTGATTCCACATTTGGTTTGACCTTCAAGGTAACTTTACCAAGGAGAAATTTCATCATCGAGCAGGGAGAATTTGTTTAGAATTGAAATTAAAAATGGACAATGCAGAACAGGTTCTTCACATCTCCTACAAATACTGTCACTGCTCTTATTGTCCTTATGTGCATCCATGCATTCCAATTCACCTTGCTACAATCTTTTCGCCTTTTTTTTAAGATCCATAATAGTTGAGCTGTTCATTAAACTATTTTTTACCTAAAATGTGAAAAAAGTGTTTAATTTCCTGTACATTATGTTTATTTTTCTTTTTTATGTCTATCTTACTAGAAATCTTTCTTCATTCTAATGATATAATTTCCTTTTCTTATTTTCCTTTGTTACACAATCTTTTACTGCCCTCAACTACCATTATTTCCCTATTTTGCAATTGTTGTGCCTATCTCTAAAGGTATTTCAGTTTCCCTCTATGTTTTTTCCAGAACATCCTTTTTCTCTTTTTCCAGCATCTAAATGGTCTAAGTCCTTCCTTTCTTCCATTAGTATTTTTTCCTATAACTGAAAATATATATGATCCCACTATCATATTAGCATGTATTTTTCCCACTTTTCAGTTTTCCCAATGAAAAATAAGTATCTCTTGTGAACTTCAAAATAATCCCTGAATTTTTCACTTGTTTGTATACCTGCCTTTACCATGTGCTAGAATTTAATCTTCTTCCTTATATGATTCCCATGGTGGCTACATCACCAAAGAAGAAAGGCAACACAGGAGTCCTCAGGACAAGTACATATCTCCTAGCAGAATGAAGAAGAGAAGAAAGGCTGAATGAGCCCTTCTCTCAACACACTATGCTGGAGCACATTCTGTGATATCCCATGGGAGCACAGGTAATTAAAGCAACAGAAAATTCAGTAGGACATAACAGGGAGCCAATAAAGTAGCACACACGTTACTCAGCAGGCATTACTGAGCAAGCCACAGAGAAAGTATTTTGGGATACAGACTGAAAACAAAAAGTGGACATCCTCTGGTGTACACAGAGAAAGAATTTATTTGAATATGAAGGTGTCTTCATTCAATTGTGGAACATGACATGACATTAATGGACAAAAACACAACCTGTTCTTGTCAGATTTCCAAACTAAAGGAAGAAAAAGAGCTTTCACTTTTATTATTGCTTTTGCTGCATTGACCATCACTAACAAAATTTGGGAAAGGACAACTTGCCAGGGCAGTGTCCTGATACATTTTAACTGCTGTTACAATGTGACCGATGAAAATAATTTCCTAGAGACACAACTGCAGATATTTTCAAAGTGAATCATTAAGATATGGCTGCCCACACAATTCTCACTCCCAATTCAGAGCTCAAGCAAGGTTCCTTGAGATCAGCTCAGAGAAAGCCTAACATTCCCAGAGTTCACCTTGTGGTCTGTCAGAGAGTTAAAAATTGCTATGCTTGCTGCAAGGAGTTTACAACTGTCACTTAATAGTTTCCATATTTCATTTTTTACTATACAAAGGGAAAACACAAAAATGAATTGTAAATTATGGCAGTATACAGGCTTTTCAGATCATTAATTGTTTCCAGTGGTTCTAGAAATGCATACTTATTTATGGCAAATACACATAGAATCATAGAATAGTTAGGGTTGGAAAGGACCTTAAGATCATCTAGTTCAAACCCTCCTGCCATGGGCAGGGATGCCTTACACTAAATCACGTCCCCTAAGGCTCTGTCCAACCTGGCCTTGAACACCACCAGGGACAGAGCATTCACAACCTCCCTGGGCAATCCATTCCAGTACCTCAAAACCCTTACAGTAAAGAACTTCTTCCTTATATCCAAACTAAACTTCACCTGTTTAAGTTTGAACCTGTTACCCCTTGTCCTATCACTGCAGTCCCTAATGAAGAGTCCCTCCCCAGCATCCCTATAGCCCCCATCAGATACTGGAAGGCTGCTATGAGGTCTCCACGCAGCCTTCTCTTCTTCAGGCTGAACAGCCCCAACTTTCTCAGCCTATCTTAATCTTTCCTCTCATCTCACTTCTTATATATGTATAATTGAGTAAGAATATGTTTCTGCTGCTAAATCTTTAAAGTACATGTGAAAAAACCTTTTAAATGTCATAAGCCAGTACTTGGCTGTAAGACATTGTGGCCTTGAAACACACAACAAGCCAAAAAGAAGGAAGTTTGGGATTGAGGTTTGCTTTGTTTTTTTTTATTCAAAGGACAAGCACAGGTTGGGCCATCTGACTTCATTTCATTTCTTTGGCTAGAAAGATCAAATTGCTTTATTTCATTTTCTAGCATTTGAGTCAGAAGATCATAGAACAGCTGCAGCACATTCAAAGATGAGCCTTCAGCTTCTAAAGTGAAGACTAAAAATGTAATGAGTCTTTCCACATAATGATGTTTATTCTCATTTTTAAGTAACTAGCACCACCACAAGAGACTATAATACACAGCTGCATCAGAAAAGCATCAAGATTATTTAATAACAATTCAGGTAAATATTAAAGGACACATGAAAAAATAAGTTTCAAGACTCTTGTTCAAACTGGAACTGATCTGTGATACACTTTATGTGTGTGTGACTTGGAGGACATCAGCATTGAAAAAAAAGGCATATCCAAGCCAATAAGAGATACATCCTGGTGAGCACCAGCAGTAACATTATTATGTATGATGTCTGACCCATTCATTATATAACAATAGGTTGCAAAGTCAATAGAAAGGTTAGTATTGGTTGGTTGAGGTGGTTTTTGGTTTTGTTTTTTTTTCCATTATGTGCCACATTATTTGCATACCATGTAACATTCATTTTACAAATTCCACTTTTTAAAAGGCCATCCAGCAGAAAGATTTAAAGTCTGAGATCTTGAGCACTGGCTACCTCATGTTTGGATATTTACCTTTGAAGAGCTTTTACAGCCAAAATAACTCAGTTTCTCAGTGTTCTTGTGTCAAGGATTCTTGTCGCTCTGCTTTCTATCAGATTTAGTGAATTATGCAGCTACATGATGAGTTAGTTCAGTTGGCTCATCCTCCGGAAAACAAACTCTGTCAATGCAGAAAAACAGAAGGAACATTTTCTGATGGATCAACAAGATGCATCAACTCACCTTCTAGTGACAAAAATCACTTGATCCAATGCAAAGTAGAGAAGTGGGGACATGGTGTTGAGCAGGAGAGCAAACAGACTGCTCCTTTAATATGCCACTTGCCACAAGGTCAGCAGAGTCATAGCACCCTTCACATGTTCTCCTTATATAGGCTATTCCTTAACTTTTACTATCCAAGATTTCTTCCTTGGCTGTGACCTAGAAGCACTTTCTGCTCCTTTTTTTCTGGGGAAGGTGAGATTGTGACAAATGATTTCAGTGAGCTTACAGCACTCTTTGTGAATGTGTGAGATGCTGTTGTGTCTGTTATTAAATAGTTGTGCTACCTCTCCCTAGTTATCCATGATTACTTATCTTTGCAACTTTTCCTCTAATAATTCTTAAATCACATCCTTGCAGGCTGATTAAGTGTATAAAACATATGATAAGAGATGCTGCATAAATCTGGAGAGGCACCATTATTAAAAGGTCTTCCTGAAGTTCTCTTTACCGTCTAGTTACTGACACTGGAAAAATAAATGTATGAAAGGCAACAATGTACACCAATTCCTCTGAGAGACACCTTGGAGCAGTTAGATCATTTAAAAGAACTTTCTTTGAAAGAAATTCACACTCCAATGAGATTTGGATATCCAAAGCATATAGGGCTCCTGAAGAACGTGCCACTGTGAAGAGATGATATGTTGCTGTGACAAAAACATCCCTTTTTACATTTTCTGAAAATAGCTCAGTGTATTGCCTCCTTCTATGAAATCTGTGATGGAGAAGTGACTGGAGAGACCATCCTGGCTGGATGAAACAGAGACAAAATCTTCCACCGAGGGCTTGGATCTGCAGAGCACCAATTTTTTTAAGTGGAATTGGAACTATCAACTACCTGAATATCATATCTTTCATCAAGTTTAGCAATGCAGATTTCAATACTGAACTAGCTCAAAAGCTTGGCCAAGCTCCTGCACAGTTTCAGTGACGATATATTCAGTGCTGACGTGTGTGGCCTGACAAGAGATGACCGATGCTGACATCAAATCTCCAGAAATCACAGTCTGAGATGCTGCAGAGGACAAAGAAACAGAGGCATCAATCTTTTGAGATAAAGAAAACTTTTATGCTTACAGGAACAAGTCTTGGAATAACGAGCCTAAGATGAAGAACAACCACCCTTGACAACAGCTACCTTGAAATTTTTCTTGGCTTCTCAGAAACAGTTGGTTTGGAGCCTCTAGCAGCCATAGCTTAATTGTTCAACTGTCTCCAGAGCTGATGAAGCTACAAGAGTGTTTGTTTCCTGAAGAACATGGCAGGAAAGCCTAAAAGCCATGGAACTGGGGATCTGCCATAATACCTAAGGTAGCCCCTTAAGGGCAGTCAGTAAGAAGCAACTAGGTGCACAGATAAATGTAAAATTACTTTTTTCCTTCTAAAGACCAAGTTTATAGGAGCTCAAAGAATAAGAAATAAAATTTAATCAGAAAATGAGAATGCAACTGTCCTTCACATAAGTAAGCTCTGTCATAGAAGGGATGGAGCACATGGCTAGCATTTGGTCTCACACTAAGCTTGACTTGTTGGTGTTTTGTTGTGGTCAACAACCATTTCTTCACTGTGATGCATTCTCACAGTCTATGTGAACACTCATGTGAGAACAGAAAGACATCTGAGGAACAAACACAGCTACAAGTCAACTAAGCAAATTAACACAACTGAAAGGTGGTGACTAACTCTCTTTGAAGTTCTTCTCTCTCCTGAATACATACTTTACCACAAACACTATGGCAGTTTCATAATTGATTTCTCTCCTCAGTTCAGAGCCTCTGGTTACTATACACTGAGACTGATTTAACAGTGTTAATTCAAAGAAGCATTTTAGTATCATCTTAAAATACTTTTAGTCTTCCCTGCAGGACTTCTTTTAATAATGCTGTCCTTGACTAACTTCCTCTCCAGCCTCTCTTTTGTTGTTTAGATAACTGGAACCAAAAGTCCCATTTGAGAATCCTAGACCTCCTTCTTCCTCCTTCTTCCTCCTTCTTCCATGTGTACTCAGCCCAAAGCAAATGAAACCCATATCCATAACACATATTCATAACCCCACAGCCATACTGAAAAAAATCTCAGATGTTTTTCTCTCCCTCATCATTTGACACAATGTTCATGGCAGTAAAACTTCAGAATCCAGCATAGTGTTATTCCAGTGGCTTAAGTTGTTGAATATGGTGAATGTACAGGACCCAAGACTCAGGGAGAAATGTAAAAGTATAGTATCATTGTACTTCAAGTGAAGTGAAGTGAAAAAATCAACTCTGCATTTTTTCCTCACAGCTGAAAGATGAATTGTCTTTGAAAGTGAGAAGACAGATTTCATTGCCATTTGCTACTGATCTAAGAAGACTGCAACATAGACAAAGCTGGTGACCAGTTTGATCCTTTTTCTATTAACCAATGTTGGGACAGCTGACCTGGGAGAGGTTGAAATAAGCCCTTAGCTTCTCTGACCATGAAACTGAAGTCATTAGAGAAGGCTGAAAAGTGGTTGAAACTATTTTGCACATTTTCTGTGGGGTTTGCAGTTATTCCACAATCTCCAGCAATGAAGACCACATCCAGATTTAGGTTTGTGTTCTTGTGTTGGATGTTCCCTTCCACAGTGAGCAGCATACATTCTTTTTCACAGTCTAAAACTGAGGGCAGCATCATCAAAAAGAGAAGAGGGAAAGGAACAGGGGAATGTTGATGAGAAAGTTCTCTGGATTTAACTATATGATTATACCAGGATCTAAAGTCACTGAGGTAGCAGATGAGATTACAGGATGGTGCAGATGAGGACAGACCAGTTTTCTGAGGACCTTTCTGCGACTGTTCCTTCTCTCAAAATTCCTAGCTAGGACTATCTTATCAGTGACTCTGCAGCAAAACTACACTTGTTCTGAGGAAGTAATTTGTCAACAGAAGGGAAGTTTTTAGATAAGCAAGGGTAATCTTATGCCAGGAATTTTCAACTGTAGCATCCATGGCCCAATACAGTAGTACTCAAAATTAATTCAGTCACGTATGAATCAAATATAGGATCTTTGTAGATATTAATTCAAAGAAACAGCAATACAAGGACTGGGTGGCCCATATAGATAGAGGACCAAAAACATCATTTTTTTTTAAAGCTCAGAAAATAACTAATTCATACTTTCTACAAAAAAATAGTATTAAAAGTAACCCAAAAATGTAAAAATAGAACAACAAAATATACAAGTTTAAAATAAGAACGTGTAAAAAATTTGGACTGAATATTCAAGAATGATTTTTCAATCAAAAATACCACAGGGCTGCCACAACACTGCCACAGACATCAGCATTACTGCACAGATATTCTGACCTTTAAATTTAAAATTATCTAAATCAGCGCTGATTGTATAATGTCTACAAGATGCCTTTTTCCCATCCTACTGCTTTCCTGAAATGTAAAGAAAACTTAAAAAAAAAGGAAAAAAAAAAGAGGAACAGGAGTTATACTTTCTATACTTCCTTCCACGCTCATTTTTTTGTATTTGCATTTTGTATGTTTTAGGTATGTTACCTCAGCAGTCCTCCTGAATGCAGTGAAAGAATTCTGGAGAGGAGAACAAATTACACAAAAAGCAAAGCTTTACACTATAGCTAATGAAAGAGCACTACTTACAATTGTAAAACTGTATAGAAACGATTGTAAAACTATATAGAAAAAAAATCACTACGTAATTTTTCCATTATATTAAAGAAAGCCTCTACTTTCTGTATAATAATCATGGGGATTTTAATTCAGAACTCACTCTCCTAAAATAAATCCCCAGCTTTTTAACAAATCACACACATCTTCCACATGAAACCAAGATCTGTGGTTTTGGCCAGTTCCAGAATTATGTTATCAGTGCTTCTCTGGAACCACAGCAGGGACTATCTGTATCTCCAACAGTTTGAAAGGGCACTGGTGTCATTCCACTCATGCCTCATATCAGGAATGTTAGTTGAGTGTCGCAGGTAACACTGTTACATAAAACATGGGATGATTTTCCTGTTGCAGTCAAAGTACTACAGTGCTGAAGTTCCATTTCTTAGACAGCAGTATCTAACTATGAAGGAGGTAAAGGTAATGGCATAATATGACTAAATAACATAGATATTGTGGCGGGTTTTTTGTTGTTCTGAAAGCCAGCAATATTCAGCAGAGGAACAACACACAGAGAAAATTCTTCTCATAAGAAATGTCAATACATTTTATTACAGTGACAGCACAATAGCATAGGTTTGATATTATTAAATTCACAGCTTTGATAAACAGCCTGCAAATTACCTCTTGAAGGGAGCTACATAATAATACCTGAAGCGTAAAGAGGGAAAATTGAGTTTAATTAAGTGTTGTCCAGCTAAATCACATTGAGAAAAGCATAGCGAGGTGGGAAAAATACTCAGGACTTCAGCCAGGCACAGAGGTAGTAAGACAGAGTGGTCAGACAAAAGACTGTATCTAAAAATATGCTGAAGCTAGAGGGGGTTACACATCAGCAGTTTCTGATGAGCAAAAGCACATATCTTCACTCCTCTCCACATAGTTCCTTCAACATGTAACATTTATTTTCCTCCCCTTATACACAAAAGGAAGAAAAGCAATATCATAAACCAAAGAAAAATGCATGTGTCCTAATTCATATTTAATAGTTAACAAAAAATCCAAAGCTGTGCATTTAGTAGCCCAGCAGGAAAGTCCTGGTAGGGGGGAAATGAAATAAAGGCTGAAGCAACCGCTGCAGAGAACGCAGACAGTGTTACACTGGGGTTGGAAAGTAGTACTCAAATATATTTTTTGCAGAATTGCTGGGTATCAAGATTGGTATGATGTTAAGTACTAGCACTGTACACCATTTTCCTTTAATATCACAATTAATACTCAAGAGCACCATTGATCATCTAAAACTAGCAGCCAACTAAAATCAAAAGCAATGTACCCTAATAGATTTGGAATCTTTAATTTCTAGGAGTCCAACTTCTGTAGGAACCAGTAGATTCACCAAAAGCATGCTGCTGCAGTGCTCCAGTATTTACTGACATCTCGCAGATTAAAATGAGCTACCACTCAACTTTGTCTCTCTACTCATAATCGACTCAGACCATTTAATTTTGAATTAATGTTCTATTGCCCTAAATAAATCAACTTTCTGAAGCAAAAAACAGATCAACAGTGCCCTAAATACAGCGGTATATTTTAAAAATTACTTCTGAAAGCAACAATTTGGCCATTTGATAGAATATAAATTTCTAGGGGTTTATGACTATAAGAAATAATTACAGCTCTTTTTTTCCTCTCTGATCCCTAAACTGGAATGTGCCTTCGATATAAGCAAGTGTACATACAATGCCTAATAGTTTGAAAGTGGAATCCAGATATGAATTTAATATGAGCTAGCTTCATCGTAAGACCATCCCAATTGTAATGCACACTAATAATCCAAGTGAACTTGCACTGAAGTCATAGAATCATAGAATAGTTAGGGTTGCAAAAGACCATAAGATCATCTAGTTCCAACCCCCTGCCATGAGCAGGGATGCCTTATACTAAACCATGTCCCCCAAGACTCTGTTCACCCTGCCCTTGAACACCACTAGGGATGGAGCATTCACAACTTCCCTGGGCAACCCATTCCAGTGCCTCACCACCCTAACAATAAAGAATTTATTCCTTATATCCAATCTAAACTTCCCCTGTTGAAGTTTTAACCCGTTACACCTTGTCCTGTCACTACAGTCCCTAAGGAAGACTCCCTCCCCAGCACCCTTATAGGTCCCCTTCAGATACTGGAAGGCTGCTATAAGGTCTCCATGCAGCCTTCTCTTCTCCAGGCTGAACAGCCCCAACTTCCTCAGCCTGTCTTCATATGGGAGGTGCTCCAGTCCCCTGATCATCCTCGTGGCCCTCCTCTGGACTTGTTCTAACAGTTCCATGTCCTTTTTATGTTGAGGGCACCAGAACTGCACACAGTACTCCAAGTGAGGTCTCACGAGAGCAGAGTAGAGGGGCAGGATCACCTCCTTCGACCTGCTGGTCATGCTCCTTTGGATGCAGCCCAGGATATGGTTGACTTTCTGGGCTGTGAGTGCACACTGCTGGCTCATGTTCTTTTTCTCATTGACCAAGATCCCCTAGTCCTTTTCTGCAGGGCTGCTTTGAATCTCTTCAAGGAATGCTTTGCAGCCAACTCTAAAGCAATGCATTTGCCCTTTACAAACAAGCATGGGCAGATACTGTAACAACCATTGCAGTTTTGAGTTTGCATAATTAATGAATAAAAGCTCTTTAAAGTGCTTTATGCAACATAATCCCACAGAAATATTTCTTCACAGAAATTTCATGTTTCTTGAGAATGTTAATGGTCAAATGCTAACTTGAAGCTTCTAAAAGGCAAGTTATTCTGCTTGTGCTTCTGCAACTCTTAACTTGAGACTAAGCAGTCAAAACAGAAAAGGAGTTCAGAAGCAAATTGCCTGTGCTAATAATAGAAACAAAGCATCATCCACTAATTAACACACCAATAATTGAATATTGATTAGAGTTTGTCACTTTTAAAATAATTTAATCCATCTTTGCTTCTAACAGTCAAGACTGTTAAAGAGTTGTAATAAACAAAGGATCTGCAATTCAGGAATGCTTTGTCAGCTTTCCTATTGTGTTCTGTACACTGAAGGCACATCCAAAATACTCTCTCCTATTTGACAATTCTTCCTTATTTTTCAGTTCCCAATGAGAAAGCATTTGGGATAACCTGAGTGCATAAAAATCATGCATACAATCTTGTTTCCATGCACTAAAGTAGATCCAAGTACAAAGGATTTAAGAGAAGTAAGACACAGTGATGTTGCTAAATCATACACCATTTATGGAAAATTTAGGATAAAATTATATGGGTTGCACAGTCAGTAACACAAAAACAGAAGGTCTTTGTTTTTTTCTGGGTTGTTGTTGTAGTAGTACATTCACACATCCCCTTTACCCCTCTAGTTATTTTCTTGGAATCTCAATTTTGAAAGAGATGGCTAAAATATAAACTGTGCTAAACCTTTTACATGATTCCATGGAGCCATCAAATCCTGAGAAATGGCAGCACTTGAGATAAGGTGGAAGAATAATGTCTGGGAATGTATCTGCATGGTTAACAACAGTAACGAGTTAAGGATATAATCCTATTCCCTGCCAGGGAAGAGAAAGGCCATTAATCTTCAAATGATTCCTTCTTAGAGTGAGAAGACTATAAGGATGAAAGACCAAGACTCAAGCCCAAACAGGAGAAATGGCAGTAAATGGAACACTTCAGAAGTATATCCTTTGAGTGTTTTTAACTCTCTGTGAGTTCCCTCAGTTTCAAGTATCTATAGTCCTTAACTGTAAGGCCTCACAAAACCAAGACTGGTTATAATCCAGTTACTTCTAAAATAATCACAACTATATTGTCTTCCATCTAATTTTCACCATTTCATGGTTTCAAGAGAGGTTATTTTATAAGTTAAAAATTCATAAGAAAATATGTCATATATACAGACATGTGTGGAGACAATGTTCTCACACACATGGGATTTGCCACAATCTTTAAAAGGATAGATATTAATTTAATTTATTCATAATTTATTTTTTAAATTGAGTTTTTCTACATTTGTTAAAAAAAATCATCCTAATTCTACCATTTTGTACTAAACCAAAAAATTGTGGTATTTGCTCCCCAGTTTTTGAAATACAAGGAACCTCATAACTGAAACCCTGTTTACACAAATGAATTCTCAGCTCTGTATTCTCCAACTTGAAAGAAGTGCAAGGGCTTACCAAGCCATAATGCATAAAAAGCAATTTCTGTGGTTAAACGGATACTTCAGATGTAACAAAATAGTGTAAATGGTCAAATAAATTACTAAAGGCATTTTACCATATTTAACTAACAGGTCAATTCATAAGTATTCCTCTGTTATTCTGTATTTCTTAAAATACCTAAGTGAAGGGCTCTCTGTAACTTATGGAGCCACTGGGGAGAAATTGTGATATATATCCCATCAAATACCCTTTTTTTTCCCCTCACAGGAGGTTTCTTCTGTGCATGGATTTTGGGGAAGAATATTCTGGATGAAAAAGTCAATTTTTCATTAAAAGTCACTGAAGCTCATCTTTAAATTGGTACCAGAAATGGCTCTTGCACTGCGACCTTTTGTGTCCAGATTCATCATGCAGGGAATTTTTACAGCAAATTCTACACCTCCTGCAAAGCATGGTTTAAAATGGAAGCTCCAATACAACGTTAGCAATGGCCATGCTATGATAAGAGGGAAGAGAATACAATAATTGTTACAGCTTGCTAAGCTCCACCTGGAGGACCTGGTGGCTAAATAGATTACTCGCTGACTTTTCACCTCTGGGATTCCAGCCCTGACTGGAGTGACTGAAAATCATTCTGATCAGTCAAGTGAAAAAAGACCAAAGTGAAATTATACTGGTGGTTTCGGCTCAGTTCCCTCAGTGATGTACCTTCAAATCACAAACCCACAGCACGTTGAACACTTCTAGCAGGGGAGAAAGTGAGAGGCTTTGAGGCTTAATGAGCATGAATGCAGCTGCCTATATAGCTCACAAACACCTTAACATAGACTATAACCACCCCATGCAAACAGGCACAAAGTAGAATAAATGACTGTGGATTACCATACAAATTAATCAGAAGCAATCCCTTGTGAATGTGTAATGAAATGTCTGCATTGCCTATCACAATAATATAATTGTTAATCATATTAGATTAACTCTGACAGGTGATGATACTTTAGTAAATGTTTAAAGAAAGCCTATAGCACTGTATGAGTATTTCTATTAAAAAAGAAGCCTTTCTATTTTCATTGCACTTGCAAACAGTAAGTATCCTAGCATATCCCATAACCTATGTGTGCAAAACTTATATTCAATTTAAAAATTGAGACTGAGGAACAGAGAGGTTGAAGTGCTTTATTCATATTTTTAATGCCAGAAAAGGACATTAGGATCATCTGATCTGACATTAACACTTCCCACTGTCTCTGTACAAAGCTGGACAGTGAGAGTCAATAAAGAGAACTGCTGTTAGGATGCAGGAATTCAAGATTTCAAACCCCAAGCTCAATTCCCTGTTAATTTATAGAACTAGGCATAGAAAATTTGCCTTGAGGCCAGAGTTTTACTGCAGATAAAACAGTCTTGCCCTGTGCTGCTGTCTTTAGCTGTAGCTCAACCAGCGAAGAGACAAAATCCCACTTCCTCCAGTGAGACAATTTAAATGGGAAAGAGACCTGGCATACATTAAAATGTATTGAAAGAACCTCATTAAATTACTGCTTGGAAAGAAGCAGGAGAAAGACCTCTGTCATAGTTTGAATAATTCAAAAAATTGTTTGTTTGTTTGGGTTTTTTTCCTTGTCTAAAATAATTTTATAAGACCACATTTTTATGGCAGAACCTGCAGAAAATACTCATTTGCTACATGAACATGAGTGAAGGTATAGAAGAAACTGATTTGTAGGCTGGAGCCAAGGTGTTACAGAACAGTCTCAAAGAATGCTGCCTCTAAAAATGAACATTTTTATTTATGAAATTATTATTGGGGGGTATCTAGCACATTGTCATGATTTTCATTAAATGAAAAATCAATTGAGGAAAAAACACCACCTGTGAATTTCTCCTGGGGATTGGACATTGCTCCTCATTCAAAAGCTATGCTGGTTTTGCACCTTAGAGCTTTCTCAATTCTCACATCAGAGCAACAAACAGAACAGGAGTTCTTACAAAGCAGCCACAAAAGCTAAACTTCTGCTCACAGAAGTCTCTGACATTATTCTCCTTCCCTATCACCTATCCATCTTCTACAATCTGTTAATGAGATTAGGGAATATTAGCAAATATGCAACATTGGACTGTTGTGAAAATGTGTCAGAAAAATTCAGAAGTCGACTGAAACATCCTGTGTACGTGGAGAATTTTCAAATATGGCTCACTACAGAAGGCTTGATTAGCTAGATATGATTGCAATCACTAATTCTCTCCTTTAGGGTCATATGACTGCTCAGATGCCCAGGAAATTTCAATTACAAAGCAAATAGGCTGTATGTGCTCCATGACTGTTTCACTAACCTAATACTGAAAAGCCTTCATAAATACGGTAGCTGCCCATAGCTCAGACAAGGAATTTCATGCTTTAGAACTATTTGTCTTTATTTAATAATAATTGCTTTATAGAATTTTTCATGGTTTATTTTAAAATGGTATACAGTATAAAACTGCTTCTAAAACTTTTGTAAAACTTACATTTAATGACATGGTATGCTAAAAGTCCTTCTAGAAACCTGAAAACACCTGATACCTACTTGGTTATTGACAAAATAGAAATTTTTTTCCAAATTATTCCATGTACTACATATATCATATACTGCAAAGCCTCTACATGTCTACTCTTTAGTTCACTGCCTTCTCAGGCTGCTGAAAGGAGACTGTATCCATATAGCAGACTTTCTTTTTGGGGATCGGTCTTTCACAGCTGGGCCCTGGATTACTTACTCATTGCATTAGACTGCTACTGAAAACCATGTGACATTATTTTTCTCTGGCAAGTCATAAGCATTATAATAAAAACTGGTGCAGTGAGAACCTTGGTAAAAAACAGTCCAAAATTGACTGGTCTTCATGCAGATACCAATATGAGACAAAGGACCTGACAGAATCTATCATAAAGGAAAGATCACATTTACTAATGACATTTACTGCTATCCAAAATTAAGGAGTTAGATGCAAGTTAATTGCATCAGATGTTTCATCTATTTCATCATAAAAAGTCTTCATGTACTCTGCCTTAGAAGAGCACCACCATAGAAAATGAAGTTATCATTCTTTTGATGCATCACCAGAAATCGAAAATGGCTTTTTAAGGAGTCTATTGGGGAACCAACATATTTTCCACATTTTTTTTCATCCTTTATTTCCCCAAAATGGATTTTCTTATTGATTTTGGAGCCATTATATATTTTAGTTCACAGTAGCCTGGCACACAGATACGTTTTTGGGCATATCTATTTCTTTGCTCTCTGCTATTTAGATTTTGCATTATGTAGTCATTCATCTCTCAGTGTGCAAGCCTGAATCATTTCCATCTGTGAAACCTATTAGTAATTTTTAGCTGTGTTTTCACATCAACCTTTTTTCTTACCAAGGTCAGTAAGTCTTAATTAAAAATAAATATAAAAAAAAACTCCTCAAGATTATTTCGAGTAAGCCTCTAACATTTTGTTTCATGTCAAGAGACACATACTTGCTTAATTCCTATTTTTCTATTTCATGCTTGCAGCAGTATCCAACAAAATACCACCACTCCAGCAAAATACTGCTAGTAGAAAAAAACCCAAAACTCTTCCAAAGCATTTCTTCCAAACACGCCCTCTTAGAACAGCTATCATTAAGTCTAGCTTCATTCAAGAGTTAGTAATGTGTCAGATGCATTTTTCTCACTTAAATGCATGCTTGCATAAAGTATCATTATCTGTCAACATTTGTACAGAAAATGTAGCTCTCAGAACATGAACAACCTGGGCTGTGAGCTACTGCCTGTGAATCAGATGGAAGGGTTTACTTAGAACAGGCTAATGCCACTGCAGGTTATTGCTAAAATGTTGAGATCTAGGCGCATTATTCTTCTCCCTGTCCAGATGCGAGATTACAGCCCAATACCACATCCAGGTTTGCACTTCTGCACGCTAGACACTGCATTCAGTTAGTCCATCAGGGATATTGTTAACACATTCTGAATTTCTGTCTTCCTCTTCTGCAGAAGAGCAATGGAGGAAAAAGAATGCAGCAGCACCCTTGGCACCCTAGGCGGGCTTGTGCATGTAACAAAACCCGCAATTTCAAATCAGGGCTTTACTCAGCAAAAGTGGCCTAAGAGTCTGTAGTAAGACAAGATCCCAGTTGTGATGTCATGCAAATGTCCTAACAATGTCTAACAAGATACAGCAGAGAGAAAAGTATTTCTAATGAATTAATGAAAACAATAGGAAGATATGAGCTTGATTTTCCTGTATTTTATGATCTTAAATTCTAATGCATGTGTTAACAATATTTACCATTGTCTAGTATTAACATCTTAATTTTATGTAAACATTCTTTTTTTAAGATTTTTTTTTCCTATTCATCCTTTTATACCTGCAGCTATGGTTTGCCGGGGCCCCAACAGTTATCACAGGACCCAACACTGGAGTTCTCAAAAGCAGGAAGCAGAGTAGGAGAGCTCCTGTTCAGAGCTGCAGCAGCTGATGTGGCAACAGGTAACTCAAGGCATCATTCAGAACAAAATACCCCAAAAAGCAGCCTCAGCCAGAGTGCTTAGCAAGCAGGAAGAGTGGGAGGATGTCTAAACAATACTGTAACAGTTTATTAAGGGAGCCTTTTAGCTTATTTACAAGTCTTTGCAATATATACTAGCTTTTCTCCAGAGTCTTTGCACAGTGGGACTGTCTGTTGGCAATGGTTAGAAGATCCCAGTCCCTGAATCTTTTATGACTGTGATGAGATGCTTCAAGTGGAGGCATAAAAGTCAGCCCCATTAGGCTGCAGTGTCACTCCCACTAGGTTTCTGAGAGGTGTAATTCTCCTCTCTTACAAAAAAAAAACAAAACCAAAACAAAACATAAAAAAACAAACCTACAACAAAACCCCAAACCAATAAAATACATTTAATATGCCAAGAGGAGACCATCTCCTACCAGCTATCTTTACTAGAAGGGCCCTTGAGCACCCTTGAGTTGGTTTATGCTGCTGATATTGGCAAGGCTTTGTTTTCCTCTTACTGTTGATTGTTGCTATTTTGGGGGAAATGCTGTTTGAAACAAAAGCACCTGTAATCACTGACACTTCATAAAGTGCCCTCAGGCACAAAAGCAGCTGAACAATGGATGCCTCCTCATACATTTGCATATGTTGGATCTCTTTATTCAGAGGAAAAGTTATTAAACATACATAATGTTTGAGAATGCCAATATATAAAGATAATTGCATGATATATTTAAATTTGCCCCCCCCCCCTTCTGAAATAGGATAGGTATTTTTAATATACCATAAATAGAAATTTCAACAAGAATACACTCTCACGAACAACTGTGATTATAGCAAATACCAGCTCAGGTTGGTAGATGTCCAGACATGGCCCCTAATGAATAAACTTCATAAAACCAATAAATGGTAACACTGGAAGTACAGCCCCAGACACCAGGTGCTACCCATGAAGCCCTTAAGTCTCACTAAAATATCAATCTTTTTTTTTCCCTCTCCTGAGGAACAATACATTTTTACTCTGTTACTGACCTTCTCCCTCTAGAATTTGCCCCATTCAACGATCATCAGATGTATGGGAAACCAGATCTGGTGGCAAGTTCGCTAAAAGCAAGCTTGCCTAATTTTACCCTTCCGCTGAAAAATGCAGCAGCACCCAAAATAAGAGTGCCAAATTAATTATGGTATTGAGTACTCTCTCAGTACAAAAACTTCAGAAATACTTTTATTTGGTATACTTAGCTAACCTAATATTCATTTTACATCTGGTTAAACTCCAGAAATCACAATCCCCAGAACTACTGTAAGATCAAATAAAAAAGTGAGTGGGAATATATGACATTAACTATTCTTATGTATCAAATAGGCTCTCTTAAAAGAACAATCTAATTACAAATATGTAAAAATATTAATCAACTTCCACAAAAAGTAAACAGGAAAATTGTAGCAAATTTCTACCATAGATCTCATACAGCCCATAAAAGCATTACCATTTTCTAGTTGTAATTAAAAGCATACAGGATTTATGCAATTAATTTCACTGTAAACACACAAAGAATTTGTATTTCTCTTTAGGAATACAAGCTCATGCTATATCCAAGTTAAAATGAAAGAAACATGAGTCCTTGGGGATATTACTCTTTTCCCATGGTATGAAAACAAATAAGCCTAGATTTATTTCAAAACTACATTTCATCTTTGAAAAGGGTTTTTAATACAAGTGAGAGAACAATAGTATTTTATAGGAGGTGTTTTTGTGTCACTCAAACTTGATTTTTAAATCACAAGTATATTATTAAAAGTAAAATATAAAAAAGGTCCTTTGCATTGATTTCACATAATTGTTCAACCCCATATATAGAGTTTTTACTCTGTTGCACTAGAGGATCATTGAGTCCTTGCAGCTTCTTCCCAATAAAGCTTAACCTGAGAAAACTAAAGACTACTGGTGATGTTGTCCTGGATGTGTTTGATGTTCAAATGTATTTTATGTTGAACAGCCAAATAGTTTTGCTCATTCTGACAGACAAAAATAAGAAGATAAACCTGGAAGGGAGCTCCCAGGGAGCACAAGCAATTCTATCTTTGTGCTGATCACCGGTCCTTTCACAAGTCACCATTGATCCATTCTAAAACTAATCAGGTCTTTTGCTCCCTCTGCTGCTCTTGGCAGGTTGTTCCAGAACCCTATCTGTCTCCCAAACCAGATATACTCGGGCACAGTTATATTCATTTTGCTTCTCTTGTGCTACCACCGCTCTTCAGCTGAAACAGTTATTACACCTCCCTCTCTGGTGCCTACACCTGAAGGAGTAATCACACTCCTCAGCCTTTATTGTACTACATTTAACAAGCCAAGTTCCTTTTGTCCTCTCTGCATGACAAGCTTACAATTTCCTTAATTACCTAGTTCCATCTGTCCCAGTTCAAATTCATTTTTCATGAAGATGGCTAAACAAAACCATCAGGTGAGGTTGCTCCACTGTTCTGTACATCACAAAGGCTCTCCAGTCTCTACCAGAACACACTCTTTCCCACTGGCTTATACCACAGCCTGATTTATAGACTCAGTATAGAAGTAACTCTGGTACCTGGGGTCATAGCAGGTTTTTTGAGGTCACAGCAAGTTTTTTTCTTCTTATTAATTTGTGATTGAAAGGGGCACCTCAGCCAGTAAGTCTAAAGAAAACAAGTCCCAGCACTTCTGTATCCCTAAAGCCACGTACACACTACACAGCACTAGAATTTAAGATTGGTCATTTATTGTACGTCTTTGGCCCAAGGACACAATGATAATGATGGCAATGACTATCTTTGTTACTATGAGTATTATTATTATTGCCGGGGGGGGGGTTTCAATTCAAAGTACGTGAAATAATGAGAATCCCATGTTGCAGCCACCACTGCAGTATTTTTTATTCCACAATATGGAGATAATGTGCGATGTGCAGCACAAGGGTGCAATATGAAAGCATACAGAAACTTTGGAAAGTGCAAAGCCTGGGAGGGTTAGGTGGTGTCAGTACATGCACATGCTTTCTACATGTAATCTACACAAATGATCCTGATTTTTTAAAAACTGAATTTCATTACATTTTTGTTATAATAATCTCCAAGATCTGGTTCTTCCCATCCTACTTTCTCAATCCTCTGTCGACAGTCCCTCCTAATTTTGTGTCAAGTGCAACAGCAAATCACTACAACTTGCTACCGTTTAATGAAAATATGACAAAGTCCATTAGCTTCTTAATCTTTGAGAAATTCCAGAAATTCCACTGCTTTTTCCCCCTCAAGCCAGTATTTTCTTTTTCAATACAATCCACTGTCATCTCCTGTTAAGCCAGTTCTTCCACTTCCTAATATTTCACATTCTAAGTCTCATCTTCACCAGTTTTGCAAATACTTTTTGTCACTCCTCTGTAAAAATAATTTGGTATGCTTCAATATTACTCCTGTCATTGTAGATTCCTTCCAAATTATTAATTCCAAACTGACAATCTTATTTGCAAATTTCCTCAGAAATCTAAGGTATAAACTATGCAGTTCTCCAGAACTGAGCACGTTAAGCTCTGGAAATCCAGATGCAGTAATTTCCATTTCCACACAGTCAGTCCTCAGCTCTTTGTGCTTAAGCTCAGTGCAGTGTCACAGTATAGAGAATACAATTCTTCATTACTTCTTTACTTAGGATTCCTAAAGTTTTACAAGGATTTTAGAGCAGCATAGAAGTGCCAAAATGAGTCTTCAACAGTACTACAACTTCACTTTTATTACACCTTCGTGGCAGTCTCTTCAGTGCTGTCTTAATACTCTTAAATTAAATAGTTATTTAAACATATGCTTTGGTTCAGAATCTCACAATAATGGTCATGTAGGTTCATAGCAATTAACAGTTGAAGCTTTTTGAGCTTTTTGAAACCTGACCCTACTGATGAGCTGCTAATGAATCCAAACTGTACTGTTAAAATATTAACAAAATTGAACTTGATTTTTGCATTTATATTGATATTAGTTTCACCATGCTTTAATGAAACAGCTCTAATACCTACCAGTAATGAAGTATTTAGGTGTAAGAATTCCTGATTTGATTAAAAATATTCTCTCCCTTAAAAGTAAATGGTATTAAACATCATGCTATCAATTCTTTATAGCCTGTTGCTGAAAGACATTTTCTTTCCATCACTAAGGTTTTGAACAATTATAATATTTTTTAAATAAACGTTCTATGTCAGAACGAACTTCTCAGCTATTCTCCCCAGCTACTTCCAAAAGCTGCTAATTTTGATGCATCTCTAATACAAGTAATTGAAAAAATGGAAGGAGAAATACAGCTTCTATCATAGTGAGAGAGTAAATAAAGTTATATACTGATATAGATGTTTTACTATTTTACATCTGTGAGCTTGTGAAAGACCACTAGCTACAATGAAGTGGTGAGCTCCTGATTCATTCTAGGATGTACTCCACTTTCTGGCAGTTCAGACAGGTTATATTTTTCATTTATTTGCTTTGTGGAAAAATCATATTTGTTCCTTTTATCCTATAGGAGAAACGGGTTCAACAGTGGCACGTCTCCAAGAGGTACTGCTGTCTCCAGAAACTCTTAAACTGGGACACCAGATTCAGTGAAACTTTCTTACTATTCTAAATGCATTTGTGCCAGGCACATTCAGAAAGAGACTATACAAAGAGAATTTGAGGAAATTTTTGCCTGTAGTTATGTGGCAGGGCTTTGTTTTGGTTTGCGTTTTTGTTTGTTTGTATGTTTGGGATTTGTTTACTAACAGGAGGAGAGAATTTTCTTTTTCTTCATTCATTGAGATGTATAAATATCACTCTAAGAATATTTATTTTCTTTGCCTCTTGCTCTCTCAATTAGAAGACACAGTATAACAAAAAGCATATTCTGATTAGTATTCTACAAAATAACCACCCCCCTGATCTTATTCTCTTCTCAACATCTGAAAGAAAAAGATATGAGCTAGAGCCTTTTTATCATTAAAAGCTGTCTTTCTGTGCAGTCTGAGGCAGTTTATTTATTAGTTGTACACTATTTCATTCATTCCAGCAGCCTCTCTGACCATAAAAATTACTTATGCCTGCAAGACTAACACAAAAGCTGACTTTCAAAAGTTGTTCTTAGACCCTCCTTTGCCAGTACCTCTTGACCTAGCTTCCTCTGTCTCTCTAGAATTAAATGAAAGCCATATGCTGAAAACATGTGACTTGAACACTCTTCCAATGTTAGCAACCTTATGACTTGCACTGACAGAACAGCACTTAGAGGAAAAAACAGCTACTGTGGTGTCATCCTTATAGAAGCACAGCATACATGCTGACCTGTCTTTAGCATGAAGCAGAACAGACAAATTGGTTTTGGAGACAAATCTATGAAGTAACCTGATAGATGTTCTTCTCCCTTTCACAAAGACAGCTAATTGTATGATTCTTTTGGAGAAGAAAAGAACTATTCCCACATTTATATATAGGGAGGTAAAAACATAGCCTATTTATGGTCTGCCTGAGAATATCCATATAGACAAACACATACTGTACCTTGCCAGATTTCTTTTCTGACATCAGATGCAAAGCAATAACATGTGAATGTGTAGTCTGCACAGGAGGAGCGCCTTAACAGAAAAGAAGAACCAACAAATCCTCCATCTCAGCTATACAGTCCAACAGCACAATGACATCTAAGAAGTATAAATGCATTCTCACAAAAAAAGGACCTGACTTTTTCATACCAGAAAGCTCTGGCTAAAGTGCAATCCCTCATTTTCAGCATAGGTTTAATCATACACTAATTTCTAAAGAAAAGTCATACAAGAGTGAGTTGTGACTTACAGAAGAGTTCTTTCCTACTTTAGCAGACAGCAATTTTAGATTTGTTCTGTATATTATAAAATCAAATTAAATTAAAAAATAGCCACGTCATTCTATAGAAAATAGAAAGTAAAATATCAGGTACATAAGCACTTACTCCTTTGAAATGCTTTTTCCTAAATAGTGATGATTTGTACATTATCTCCACTTCCATTAGATGTGCTGGGAATGCTGGTGATACTTTCAGAAATTTCATTGGCATATATTTTTAAAGAACATTAATAATGCCCATATTATGGTAACTCCAACAAGCAAACCTATTGTTAAAAAACCAAACCATTTTCCCCCCCAAAGATATGACTAGAGAAGATGAGACTTTCCATATATAGGTTGGTATTAACTAATTTGCATAAGTATCTGGTCATTCTCACCTACAATACTTCCTCTGTGGTTCACTGCATACTAGCTACAGTTCCCAGACTGCTGAGAATGGATGCAGGTTCACTTCCCCAGAAGGTGATCAGAACATCTCATTTTCTTTCAGTGGGAGCTTTTCTCACAAATGACTTTTTGCCTGAATGCCCTCTCTAAAATCTCAATAAAGCTTTTCACAGGCAAAATTATCTTTTACCATTTATAGTTTCTTTTCTTTTAATTAATAACCCAGGATATAATTGCAATACGACATTTCAGAGAGTGCAATTATAGTTTAATAAACCACTCGGGGCATTTAAAGGCAAAGTGCCCTAGGTTTCCAAGTATTCTGCATTATTTGCATACTCTTTGACATGCTTTGTGGCTTAGTCTGATGTGGCTTTTCTAATTAGAAATAAACAGAAGTTAATCATTCAGGAGGCAATGGGAAAGGGAGAGACAGAAAAATATACCTATTTTGCAGTTACATCTTAATTCTATGCAGTAATTCTGATACAACTCATCCTTTTTATTATTTTTCTTGTTTTTTCTCCAAATAGACTGAAGAATTAGGGCGAGACTGACAAGTGGGGGGGGGGGGGGGGAGGAAGGGAGGAACACAAACAGAGGAAAGAAAAAGGGGTAATTTTAAAACATTGAGTGAGAAGAAAAGTTCTGTTAATATTTAGGTAAGAGTCTATGTATCACCTCTGTCAACACTGGGTTTTCTGAGCAATACCTTATAATGTTGCTCCACAAAGAATAAACACAGTTAGTTAACCAGATGATTCAGAAAAAAAGAATTTGATAAGGATATCAACCAAGTTGTAAATGGAATCTGCATGACTCGTTTATCACTTAAGAAAGTCTATTGGTACCATTCCATTACTCATTTCACAACATTTTGGGTCTAACGCCAGCGGGTACAATCACTTGGGAAAAAGTACCACCAAATACCTAGGAACAAGGTCAGGCGTCTATACAACCTGAGGACTTTATTAAATAAAACAACTGTTCAGCTGTTGTCTTGTGAAAGCTTGGAAAAGATAAGCTGTGTGCATGCGAAGATACTGACATACACCATAGCATTGAGTGGGAAAGACTTGAAATAGTCATCCTGCTGAATAAGTTCTGGTTTAAGGTAAGTAATTTAGCCTTCAAACTCTACTATTTTCCACAATAAGTCACAACCAGAACTGTCAAGGTCTTTAGGCGCTCACTGCTACAGACAAGCACATCTGCACGACTAACTTTGAGTTAGTCATTTTTGAGAACTTTGAGTCCTCCTGAAAATACGATCTGTTTCCACTTCAGACTACTTCTGAAGTTAACTATTTCACAACAAATATCTTTCATGGTGAATCATGTTCTGAATGAGGAGAAAAAATAAGAAACAAGACCAACTCACTAACAAAAATCCTCAGGAATCTGATCAAAAACAGAAAAAAAATGTTATTTTTATCATTATAGGAATGACAGGATAGGGCACTATATATTATCTATTTTTTGCAGTTCTCTACTTGCCTGTCTTGTAAAAGCTTACCTTCAGATACTGATTTTCAACTATCAGCCAAATAAATTTCTAATTGTTCTTACTACATGTAAATTAGTAAGCTAAGGGTACTGTACAGCATGCAGTTTGTCTTTTCATTCTTGCTGTACATGTATTGCAGGTGCATCAACATTTATTTGACTACTTTCTCTTCAGATTATTTAGTATTGTGTGTGCTTAAGTGTTTTGCTAAAATGGGACCTCAAGGAATAACTATTATTCACTTAGGCCCTCAACATTCTCACCACCAATTTAGTAATCTCAAAACAGACAATTACAAGCACTGTGCACATCATTCAATCTAAAGAAATCTCATAGTAATATACTAGAGCCTTAAAAGAGCTTTGTTTCACTTTTTTTTTTCCTTTGTTTTGTTACTCTCATTTAATAAAGAGCCTTTCAAACACAATGACTTTAAATCTACAGCTGCTAGGGGGACTATAGAAAAGCCCCTGACTACCAGGTGTTTACCTTATGCTTGAACTGTGAGACTTTCTTTTCCAAAATTCCCATGGAGCTTTTGATGAAGTATCTTGGTTCAGAAGGTGGTCAAAAGGGGAGGGCATTTTTATAATGAGAAAAAAAAGACAGTTCCAGAAAAAGGAAACTATTCACTGTATGTGCTCATCTTCCCAGCACTCGTGGGAGCTGCTACCAAAACAGATGGCCAAGAGGAGAATGAAAAGAAGACGGATGAAGAACACAAGGAACCAGACGGACAAGTCAAGATGGTATTTATCTAATTCTTCCTGGTTCTTTTTTCCTGTTTCCTCCCTTCTGTCTCTGTTCCAGTCTGAAAATCAACTCCCCTTCCTCAGGACATTTTATAATTTTACAAGCAAACTAAACAAGCGTATTAACTCTGCTTTCACAGGGCTCCAAATAGCGAGCAAAATAAATGCTCACTTATAACAGCAAAAATGCTAAACAAAACATGTGTTTATGCCCGCAATAAAAGTGATTTCTGATTATGTGATTCTCCCACCATATAAACAAAAAATAATTTCATAACAGTTCAAAGACACTTCTGAATTTATCTCCCTCAACCCCTGACTGCCCCCTGCATTTTACCTCTGTTTCTGAACCTTCTTATTCCATTCCTGAAATCTATTGTAATAGCATGTAAACCACTACTAAAAAGCATATAATTAGACTTAAATCAATAGTTGGATATCTGGCTTGTGCAGTGGCAAAAGTCAGGCAATTCCACAGAAGGAGCCCCTGAGGAATATCCTCTGCTGCTCTACAAGGTTTTAGATTTTACTTTCTACATTTTGACTGATTAATACAAAATGTACCTTGGCATTTTTGCTGCTTATAATGCAAAAGGGTTGTAACATTCAGCAGGATACACTTACATTTGCCAAATATTTCTAATATAAACACTGACTTAAATTTACTGAATTACAGCAGCAGATTTTTATTTGGCTTTTTTTCTTCCCTTTGGTGGTAAAAGCAGCAGCTATTTAATGTTTTCTAATGAGAATTAAAAATCTGTTTATTTGATTTAATCAGCTCATTGAGCATTCTCTTTGTATTTCTAATCCCTTGAATGGGGATGTCAAGGCACATAGCCATGACAATAATCTCAGGAGGTTTTTCTATTGCTGCCATTTATAAAAAGTAATGCATTTTAGTGCTAAAGAGGCAGCTATCATAACAGTGGACATCTACTCCTTCCCATGCATAAGAACAGCAGCAGATGGCTTTAGGAAAGGAATTATGGAGGCCTTCAAGGTACAGAACCCATTTCTACCACTCTATCAACCCTTTTTCTTCAGCCTCTAGGCTAAGAAGAAAATGATAGTTACCTCTTACTCAGTTCACCTCCCGAGCATCTTTCTATTATACCAGACTCCAAGGCTGTCATAGACCTACCACTCTGTGACTGAGTATAAACACTATAGGACTGACCAGGAAAAAGAGCCTTCCATACCCGTTATGGATAGCTTTCAGCTTATACATACACATATATATATATATATAGCATTAGACTCTGAAGGAATGGCTGTGTACATAAAAACACACCCATTATTACCTCAGAATTGAGCACCTTCAATTAGCCATTCCTGCAAAAGAAACTCTTCCTGGATATATCCAGTAATGGCTCTAGTGAACACTGCTGGAACCTCAATCAGGATAAATATATTGTGACTGCTTAAAGTTTCTTGCACTCAAAATTTAATATTGTTGGCCACAATTTGTAGATACATATACATATGAGCTACCTTAGAGAAAAATGTGCTGCAAGAGCAAAGAAAATTTTTCATCTGGATATGGAAACATAGGCTTACTATGTACAAACATGATTAAGTTTCCTCCACTCTGGTGTCCCGTACACTACAATAATTTTTCCTGAGATTCACACTGCTTCTGCTTACAAACTCATCAGTGCCTAAGGTTGCACTTCATAATAAAAAAATAAATAAATAAATCAGCAACATGCTTCAAAGAACTGTACAATGATGACTTCCATTCATTTGAATGACATGTCCACTCAACATGGTACATAAAGTAAGCCAATCAGGTTACCGTGACTGCTTAGTCATTCTGTCTCTGAAGAACTACACAATCATTTCAAGTAAGGTGATTTTTGCTTCTCTTCTTAACTTAGATAAGAAGTTACCTTTCTTCCTCAAAGAGAGAAGATGACTTGGTTTCCCCACTAAATTACAGCTCTGAACTTTCAAAGAACAATGAAAAGCCAGGCTGCTAATGCTAGCATAGAAGAACTATGAAGTTCTTCAGGGTTTATCACTGTCAGGTTTGAACTGCATTTTGTTATTTTTTTCAAATGCAACAGGTACGCACATTTGTGACACTTTTTTTTTTATATTCTTTTACACTTTGCCTTATGGGACATGTGGCTGCCTTTAACTACACAACTGAAAATGCTTCTGGGTTTTCTACTGAACCTTAAGTCTGCTGCCGTGATTTCAACATGAATATTTATGTTTAAGCTTTACAGCTGCAGAAGCACTGTGAATATCAATCACAAAATTCCCATCTCAAAGCAGCAGCACAATATAACTTCTGTGAAGTGACTAGATCCTTCCTGTCAGCTTGAGGTAGCAGGGCAAGTTCTCTTCAGCTATGTGTAGAAGAATAATAAATGCCTTAAATGCAGCAGGGTTACCTGAGAGTCTTACTCAGCAATACTGAGATCAGAACACATCTACAAATAGCAGCTGATGAGGCAGCACAGCATATGCAGTGATACTTACCTGTTTGTGCCAGAGTTGACTCTGATCTAAAAGATGTACTGGTACAGAAATGAAGAACTAAGCCTGAAGAATTATGCTATCCAAATTTTTATTGACTTCTCCTAGTCAATAAATCTCAAAGGCTGCAGAATCACTCCCGTTTTTTTGTATGCAATAAAATGATGGGTTTAAGCCTTCGTTTGCTAAGCACCTGATCATATAACCCAAAGCAGCAATGAAGGACCCTGCAAAGTATTTTTCAAAGATAGGATAATTTCCATACCACTTTTTTTGAGTGACATTTAATGGCTGCTCAGTCATCAGACTGAAACTTGGCTTTGATCTGATGTCCACTCTAAGGAAAGCATCTTTGAAGAGTGTATCCGCTTCCATCTGCACATGCAATTTCACTGACTAGAAACAATTGCAGCTCCCCACCAGAGCTGGTTCGGGAATTCATTCGCTATACTGAGAGAGGTAAATTTGAAGTCAGCTTGGGACCCCAACTCACACCACTAACTGAAGACAAGACGCCTTCTGGTAAAATACTCAAGGCTCCTTAAGCAACAGAGAAAAGGTATGAAAGCAATTAAAGACAGCCTAAGTGTGACTTTTAACCATGATGTAGTCTAGTAAGAGTGGAGTTATCTCATTGACACCTGTTGTACCCCCTCAAAAGAGCCCACAGGCATAAGAAACTTTAAGGTAACAAATTCAGGTGGGTAAAAACATCAGGTGGAAGGGTTAGCTTGTGCACAAAAGTGTGCAGAGAGGAGGAGCTTCTGCAACCAGCTGTAATGAATTCTTTGCTCGCACATTAACAAGCCACTTACTTCTATTCTGATTTATCTTTGTCATCAATTAGATAACTTTTATTATGCCTTCGGGCTGTGCTATGTTGGCACTTGCTGTGCTCTGTTCTCCCAATGAATTTATTAGCCAAAGATGTAATTTAATCAGTTATTTCAATTTACCACCAACAAATCATATTTATCGTCATTATTTCCAATAATACTGTTTTTCAACAATGTGGTGCTTTATCATGTCTCACTTTTAAACAGTGTTTTCAGCACTGTCAATCTGGTCACATTAGGCCTCCACCTGTGTAAGAGAATGTGTTAGTTCCCTTGAGGAGCAACTCTCTATTCTTCCACAGCATACCATGCATACCAAAAATATAATCAAAGTTAATGTCTCAGGACAGTTGCTTGTCCTGCCCTGTTCCTGTAATCTTAAAAAGCACACAGATAATACAAAAGATTCAATCAGAGCATCATATATATGCACTGATTATTGAATTACTTTCATACTTCAGTTACAGTTCTGCTACTTTCTGGGTACTGATCCCAATGGTCTCAGCAAAATAACTCAGAAGGTCAGCCACCAGATAACTAAACCTGTGTCTAGGACAGGAGCTGAAGTAACCAAAGAACAGTTACCAGAACAAATACATCATCTAATTTTCATGGATATCGGAGCTGATTACAAAGAGCCCCTCAGGTGGTTTATACCTTGCAGTAGCTGCAGCAGGAAAGACTGTGAGGCTCTCACCCTGCTGATGCTGATAACAACCTGCCATGAGGAAGTGACAGCAAAAGGTGAGAAGGGCCCTAAATTCAGAACACAAGTAAGCCCCTGCTAGGGACCTTACAGGCTCTGCAAAAATGGAAAGAAACTTTCTAGACTTCCTCTTTCTTGGCCTGTGGTGGCTTAAGGATGTTCCCTGCCATCCTTAAAGCCTTAATTCCTTTTTTACCTGGTTTGTTTGGGTTTTTTTAATACATACATTTAAAAAAACAACAAACAACAGGGGAAGACTGAAGAGCTTCCTCCAAATACATGGCATGTATAATTTTTACAATGCAGGCTAATCTGAATACATGACAGCTTTGCATATAAGTCCAAGGCACTGAGCAAAAAGGTGCTGCTACAATGGTCTTCAAAAGAAAAGAAAGAAAAATCAGAGGAAATGAGTGATGAAAAATGAACAATGAATTAATTAGCACTTAAAAGATGTACTCATTAAAAACAGGTTCTCTCATTCCAACCATTCATGATTCTCTTTAGTTGATATTAAAATGAAACCATTAATTACAGATTATTATTTTTAGATAATTTGATTTGTGTATAAACTATGTAATTCAAATATCAAACATCTGGCTGTTAATGAACACTATTTTGTGTTTTATTGGTTGTGTTGTGTAAACATTTTTTTTACTATGATTTTATATACTCTGCTTAGAATGAAAAGTTAACATTTTTTCAATCAGTACTAGGGAAGAAATATGGACTTCCTTAAAATTACTGGCTGATAGGGTTGATGGGTCTCAAAAATCTCATATGAAAAATAAACCTCTGTGAATAGCAGTACTTTACACCCATTTTTATTTTTAATGAGTAAAGGCTGTTAACAGCAGCAATGGACTTGATGACTGAAAATATTTCTAAGTATTGATTTGTTTGTTCTAAAATTTAGTTCTTTACATGCACATTTATAATTAGCAAAGATTATGGAAAGCAAAGCAAATCTAACACCTTAGGAATCGTTGGAACAGGAATATACTTTTCCTGAGGTTCAAAAGACTTTTTAACATGGTACAGTGAGAAGAGGATGAAAAATCCCAATTCTTCAAATTAAAGAGACAGATGTTTAAATTCCTTTGGTGAACGTGTTTCCTGTAAAAAAGTTCCCCCACCTACTGCAGGTCTCCACCTTTTCAAGTATTTGCACTCACACCCCAATAGCTTCACAAGGCTCAGTCATATTACTTTAAATAACCTGGGTCAAATCCTCAGATCCAACAACCTGCCTTTTTGGCAGGTCACCAGGGACAGATTGATGGCAGATCATCCTACCTGGCATATTTAACACTGACCTCTCTATCACACAATGTAACAAATATGTTAAAGGAAATAAGATAATGTAGTCAGGGCTCTGTTTTACTAAGTATCGTAGTCAATTTATACACAGAAAAGACTCAAAGACAGAATGTACTACGCCCACAACAGCACAGACTCTTATCAGAATCAGGAGCTGCAGACAACCATTTTTGAGCAGCTAGAAATCCAAGCCATTGTCTTTATTTGTTTTTGTGAGTGGCTTTAGTTATCTGCCTGCTGTCATCACCAATCTGCAGCATATTCACAAAATGAATAAAGAACCCAGGTTATCATTCTATGCAATAAGAGAACAAAATGAGCTTTCAGTTGCATGGATACAATCCCATGGATGATCCTTTAAAGTGAACTAAAGCCAAGGGGGCAAGAAAGAAAAACCTCAGAGGACAAACTGTGATACCTTCTGAAGCTTATTACTTAGTTCACAGCACACAAAATAAGGTAATAGACTTGAAAAAAAGTCAGAAGAATGAGGCATACTATCACACAATATAGCCTGAATTATCTCAGTGCTAGCAAACAACAACTGGGTATTAGAGACTTTCAGAGGTATTATCACAAAGAATAATAACCCTTTGTGCTTCATCACTGCACCGAAAATAACATCCAAAGCCATAATTTAGATCTGCAGCTCTCAGAAAACAAATTATATTTCATTCTCAGGAAAATTTGGTCAAGGGAGTCAACTGTTGATCAATGGCGTTATGTACTTAGGGTTTGTGTAAAGTTTATGAGTTATATGAGGGAGCTATGTAGAATGCTAGTTAGGCCAACAAAATCTGGACTAGTAGGTTATCCACTTTGATACTTATAAAATGAAAAAGGTTTAATCAGAAGTCATCAAAATGCACAGCTAACACAGTGACTCAGCAACTAAGCAATTCAAGACTTCTACCTGTATGCTGCCTCTTATCAATTTCTAATAAAATACGCATAACATTGCAAAGCAGCACAAACCTTTTGAGGGCATGAAGAGCCATTACTGTTCACTGAGAAAACTGTGAGGTGGCAGTGCTCTGCACCTTGTAGGATCACACCTCAAAGTTTCACTTAAAGCCAGTGAGCACTGGCCTGTCCTAAGACAGTCCTCCTTGGATGGTTAAAATACTAAGGCATCTTTGGATAGGGATGCAGTGAAAAACCTCTAAAATGAAAATGAGGAATGAGGGCAAATGAAGGGAAGCATCTGTTCAGATGAAGACCAAACACATTAAAACTACATAGTCTTGGTTTGTCAGAAACAGAAAATATGTGAAGACAGCACACTGACTTCTAGATTATTGTTTGAATATGTTACTGCAAAACGAAAACTCAGCAAATTAATCTCCTTGAAGGGTATCCAAAAACTTGGGCTCCCAAAGGGTGAGATCTAGAAAACAATGTTCTTTGTAAAGGTGCATGAAAAGGAAGCTCAGCCTAATTCACCATTTAGGCAGTTAAGGAGTGCTTCTTACAGCACTCCTCTGTGGCCCGTGTCAACCTCATTATTCTTAATAAGATAAGGATGCCTTGATACATGTTTCATTTTCTGTAATAGTCAAAATTGGTGATGCTGAAAAAGCTTTTTAGGCACATGACCTTACTCTACATAACTGCAAGTCAGCTCTTGTTTATAAGTGTTGGTATTGTGTTACCCTGGCATCATTATCTTCAGCATAAATTGTCTTATAGATCTCATTTTTTCATTATTTATTTTTTGGATGAAAATTCTATTTGTATGATACTACAAAAAAACCCAACCTCTCCAGGCAAAACAATATTGGCAGTTTTTAATTGTTCCAACTTACTCTTACTAATAGCACTTCATACTTCTGCCACAAATCAATCACTGGCACCCAAGGGCTACATCAACAGTAATCAAATAGTTTTCTCAACATGCTGGTAAGCCATCATGGCTATTATTTCCATCATACCAAGAGATTACATGTCTTCTTCAAGAATGCAGAAACAAATCAGAGATTCAGATAGAAGGTTTGAATCCTAGGTTTCTGACTTTAGTGGTGACCAACACACTTACTCTCCTGTTCCTGGAGAGGAGCTATCAAAAATTTTTATGAGTAATCTGTTAAACATCTAAGAATGTGTTACACAGACTGTCAATATCACTGTGCATAAATAGATGGTCTCCAAGCATTTCATCTTCACTCCAAGACAAATAACTTCAACAATAATGAAAAAGGAGATGTATCAGGAAAAGAGATCAGAGGTTAATTGCTATCACATTAAACTCTGAAACATGCTCCCCTTTAACACCTCATGACAGATGCCAGAAAAGCAGAGGGAATCTGTCACAAGGGAACAAAAGATGTTCATTTGCAGATAAGCCAACTATAGTCTACAGTAATAAAGTCAGTTCTTGTTGTTTCTTAATAACGAGCTGTCAGATGGCAGGATTATAGTGTGGGATTATAGTGTGGTTTGACACCAAACTACTTCTCATGGAGAGCCACAGCCTTGTGACGATATTCACCTCCTTCACTCCACTGAGATTTCAATTCCATTACTTATGAAATGGAACCCGATTTCCTACGTAGTACAAACCAACTTTGAAATCCTTAACTTAATTCTGTGGGACGGGTGGGCATGAGGGAAACCACTTCATAAGCAAACAAAATCACATTACTATATTATCATTTCTCACAAATAGACTCTATTCTGCTTGGCACCCCCTCTCTTTTTCGCCTTGCCCCAGGGCATAACACAGTACTGTGCAGCATATTGCCTTATGAATCTTCTTCAAGTACCCAATTATCCTGGTGCACCAGACTTGTCATTACCATGACAGCTGTGTGCAGTATACAGTACATGCTGTCAGAGGTGAAAGATTGTACACAGGCATCCCGCATTTCCATTACAACATGGAAAGTGAAGGGGAAGGAAGAGACAGACACAAATACGCACACCCCCTTAGCAAACAACTTTGCTAGAGATGCTGATTAAAAGCAGAGGTTAAGATCCTTTTTTTTTTAAGTGGTAATATAATTGCCAGACATTCTGGTGCTGTCTCTGCCTCCAGCAACATTCCTCCCATGTATTTTTTGTCATGATAATCAATGAGGTGGTGTAAGTACATTCAGAGCTTTTAGCAGAGCTGAATAAAACAGTCCCTCAGCCTGCAGTTTCTCCAGAAGGAGACTTAAGCTTTGTATTTTCTTCCTCTGACCAGTTATCTTCTTTTTAAAAAGTAAAAACCCAGTCACCACTCACACATACAGACCCACCCAGCCACAAAACCCCGAGGGCTGTTACTGCAGTAATTGAGCTGTACTGGCTCAGATAAGCTTCCAGTATAGGAAAAGGTACAGAAGTGATAGAGGACACTCGCCCTCTAGGTAAACAACACCGGCTGAGCACAGAGATCTGATCCAGGACACATCTGGGAAACTGCATTGTGATGGATCAAAGCTGGCACTCACATGGCAGGAGGTAACTGATATTACCCCTCTGAGCATATGTTCATGCAGGGTGACATATGCCCTCAGCTCCCACTGATATCAATGAGAACAGTACCCTGCAAGCATCACAGTCAATATCTCACCAGGATTAGGCCTTTAAGGACAAATACGCTGCTTAGATGAGCGGTCACAGTTCATAAGAATGTGCTGTACATTTCCTAATTACATACAGTGTTCGGTACTTACATTCTGCATCTCACTTCCTCCTTCCTAAATTACCCCCAGCAGGCCCCTACCAATTCTTCATGTGATCATGCAGTTCATTAAAGCTGTAAAGATAAACATCCTTTTTTTTTTTTTTCCCCACAACCTATGTTTATTAGGAAAACAGGTGGGAAAAAAAACTCCAGATTAACAGTAGATAATACTAAGATTTCTTCTTCCCTTAGATTTCCTATTTTAAACCAATGAATAATAACCTTGTAGAAAACAATAATTACAGTACATATAGCTAAGACAGTTAAGAATTCTTTCTAAAGACAAGCAGTCAGAAGAGGCTGTATAATACCTCATAATTCAAAATTAATTCCATGAATATTAACAGAGACAAATGGAAGCAGCTTGAAACTTCTGGTCATGTATTCTAATATCGGCACTGGAGGAGATAGATCTTCACAGTCTCCAGTCTGAAATGGAGGAGAGCAGCTGTGGAAGGAGAAGGAAAGAAAACAGAACTCTCACTTTCCCTTTGCAAAGTGGGAATGAGGTGTTTATTACTTGGAATCAGTTGCTGCTTTTCACAGGATGATATAACACACAAAGGTCCTGAACAAGATCTAGCATTAATACCCTGTGCAGACATTCAGCACTTTTATCTAGATAGGGGACCTAGGAGTTTGAGGTAATGGGAAATCAGTGTAGCCTAGAGAGACACTTTTTGTTCAGCTCTGTGTGTAACTAAAAGACAAATTTTGGTTCCTCAAAACAGCTATATGAGAGACTGCTTTCTGTAATCAGCATCCAATCATGAATAATGACTGCACTGTTCTCATGTTTGGAAAACATCAATGCTTATAAAACAATAAGCAATCCGATAAGCAATCTCAATCTTATTTCAGAGTTGACAACACAGAAGACATAGAAAATGGGTAGAGGGGCACAAGCACTGAAAGGTAAGGATTTGGAAAAATGTTTTTTTTTTTTTTTTTAAAAAAGCAATTAAACCACTCTCCAATATCACACATTTACTCTTTCAGAATTCTGCTCCACTGCAAAGGCCCAGGAGCATCATTCAATCACCTCCTTAACAGTGTACTCACACCAATTCCTAGAACAGATTTAAGCCTATACGAAAAAAAAAAAAAAACCTTAGTAGAAGGGATGGGAACTATTATGGTGAGATAAGGAAGTGGAAAAGGGGAAGAAAAAAGGAAAGAATAAGAATAGTAGCAGTAACACATGAGCTCTAGAAAGATGAACTTAACACTTGTGTCTTACCCATAACAGCGGCTCTGACAAAAACCAAACCCAACAGTTAATTTGACAAATACAAAATATGCATAATTTTATTAGTTATGAAGAGCATAGCTGCTTTATAGCAGAAGGTTATACATTTCCATTTAGTTTAGATTATTATAATTTCTTTCAAAATCTACAGCAAACTAATAACCAAGTGTAACACTCATCTCTGATAATGAAATTTTTCTATGTAAAATGAACTGCTTTCATTTTTATGATGCAGGTTTTAAAAAAAAAAAAAACAAACACCCAACTTATAAAAATTATAAATCTGTAGTTTATCACAGATTCCTAAAACAAGCATGCCTGAAGTAAAGCTGCAAGGTCAGATGCATAAAATACACCATTTTAGTGGTATGACTATATAGTGGTAAGAAGAAGCTATAAATTACCCTAATTTTACTACAAATCTTCCTCCTAAATTCTATCCAATTCATTAAAAATTAGTGAATCTTCTTCACATTGCTGAATCTTTGTAAATGGAAGCCCTATTTGGTTGGAGGATGTAACAACTATTCAGTCATAAGGATATGCTTCATAATGCCTTGACAGCATCTATGTGAAGGCTGAAGAAAGGCAGGGAGCTCTAGTTTTCAGCTTTTTAAGGGCATTTACAGCTACTAAGTTCCAGTTCATTTTAGCTCTACAACATGACTTCACGCTTAAGATTTTTTTTACTATTATTTTATTATTCTACATCTATTTCCCCTCTTTGCATTTTGGTACTTCTGAGAGTTAAGCCATCAGCAATTCTGGAGTCCAAAAATAATTTTAATAGCCCAGGATCAATAGTCTTGAACAACACTGTCCATTTTGTTAAACACATACAAATCTCTTCCTAATGTGTTATGTAGGAAACCAGAGGAGCTAAATGCAACTTTCATTCCAAAAAGCAACACTGTAGAGTTAGGGTATACCTGTCTGAGTCTTTCTGAAAAGCAAAAATAAACTTACTATGTTGATTAACAGAATGAGAAATGCAGAAATCTCTTGGCGATTAAAAAAAAAATAAATCCATTTGCTTGAAAGGGGGAGGAAATTTCTTGCTGAATATTTAGTCCCTCACCTATCTGCACACCTTGTACCCTCAAAAAGAGAAATTAAAGATACTACTCTGGGAAATTAAGACCTCAAAAGTTACAAGAACTCATGGGACCATTCCCAGCCATATACCACCGACATCAGCAGGCTTTCCACATGTGAAGGAGATGCAGATGTACCACAGCTCAAAAACTTTCAGGAAGTTTCCTTATTTTCATTCTTTCCAATACTAACTATTCTATGATTCTATGATTAAAATCAAGCCTTCGGTTTTGAAGGCAAGCATATTATCCCAAACTTGAACTTTCATTGCTATTACCATCATTCAAATTACTAATGAAATTTTCAAGATCTAAAGTTATTCTTAAAGTATACTTGAAAATTATTTAGTACAAAAGCAATTCAGCAATGGAAATGATGACCTTTTTGATTTGAAAAAAAAAAAAAGAAGAAAGAGCATGCACAATTAAATTTAAAAATATCTAAAATAATATTTCCCCATAACCTCAGTACACCTGTAGGACTATGCTGCATTCATACATTAAGTTAGCTGTAATTATTACTGCTGCCAATTTTTAAAACTACAAAATAACATACTAAATGTTAGTGAAAGAGGACAAAAATTGTAACCATGATGTTGCACTTTAGTAAAACTGATAGTGAATACCATGCTTATATAGAGAATTAGTTTAAGCCTTTCAAAATCCTTCTGTAGAACATGCAATGCTGCCTGACCATGGTATTACTCAACGCAAGATGTCAGCTGTTCCAGCTGATCTTGTACTTCAACAAGAGAAATGGCTGCATTTCACTGACTTCTGATTTCCTTTAGTTTTCTGTTAATTTTTTTAAATTTTTTATTAAGTTTTATTTCAGTATTAGGTCTCCCCCACATAAACCCACCCAACTGATACCTTTACGTCACGCTCAGGAGACCAGGAAATAGTCTGAGGAGTGTTTCTAGACCCAAATATGCTAATAAATTTTACATGTACTAGTGAAAATTCTGACTGATTTATCAAACTGTTAAGAAAATGCCTCACAGTACTTTGTGTCTGTTCTCTAAATACATCTACACCTAAATAGTAAAATTAATCTCCTATGGCAAGCACAATAGTTAAGTTCTGAGGACGATGCTTGCACATGCAGAATGTTTTTGAGAAAACAACAATAGTTTGGGGAGCCTAGCACAGCCAAATAGCAAAAGTACTTGCTGCCACGAATGACTGACAGGCAGAGAGCCTTCACCACCATCATATGCCTACTACTACAAAAATAGGAGGGTTTTGTTTGTTAAACCTGTGGTGACATCTACTTGAGGGTCAAAGCCATAAAAGAAATTATTTATATACCTGTAGAGGAAAGCCTGCTGCTGCCTACTGCTTGAGATAACATCGAGCACTGAAACAGTCTTCATTTTTTTCAATGCAATTTCGTAATAATTTGAACAGGCAGAAGTTTAAAAAAAAAAAACCTAAATGTAACATCATATTAAAAGGATTTGAATATATTAGCAATGTAAGTCTTCCGGAAAATTGCCTTCACGCATAGACAGTCTTGTAATTTCCAGCTTTTTGGTTCTTCTCTTATGTGCCTTTTAATAATGCAGCGTATTCAAACTGCCATGGGACAAAAACATTTATTAGCAGAAATACTTGATAGTAATAACACTAGGATGAAATTTATCTTCCTTTCTTAACTGTGCTGCAGAGCAGCAGCAACTTGGTCTCCCCCATGTCCAAACTCTCTGCAGAATGGCTGCTAAATTTGTGTAGAAGGAGACATACCAGTTTTCCTGATCTCATCATCATGACCTCCATCTCAAGCCCTGCTCTATGGGATTGCACAGACACGTCTGAAAAGACGGTCTGCTCCAATGCAGCCTGCATAAGCTCCCCAAAATATTTTTATCTTCTAATGCAGGAATATAATATAGATCTATATCAACATGACTGTATCAGGGGGTGGGGAAGAAAAAGAAGAAATTGCTCTCTCTGGAGTAGAATTTCATTCTCCGGAATATATCTACGTTGTCAACATTTCTTGTCAAATGTTTTTTAGTACATACTTCCAAGTAGATACTCTTCATTTTCTATAAGTCTGTTATTTAAGAACACTTAAAGAGGCAAAAATGCAATCCTGCTTGGTGCAACTGATAGGCAATAGAAGTAAAAATCATTTATGAATTCTGAATCTAATCACAGCAAATTGTTAAGATGACTGATAAATTAGGATGGAGCTTTTTAAGATTTTTTTTTCACCCCATTTACAGAAAACAGCAGAAATGTCTCTAGCATTTAAGGAATGCAAAGGTTGTCTGGGAAACTGTTCTCCATTTAAACTGTACTGCTATTTAAAAAAGGAGAGGTGGTGGTAGAAGATGAATTCTCCATATCAGAGGAATTACATCCAACAAATGGCAAAGCAAATTGTGACATGTAGCATGTGTTGCCCAATTGCTTTTCAGTCACGGCTTAGGGCCAAGCATTGCTTGCCTATTTGTTTCACGCTAACAGCTGGACACACTTATCCATGGTAAACTGCCTTCCTAATGAATTGTGTTTAACAACATAATTTATAGATCTTTCCCAAAAACAAAATGGTTCACACTACAGAAACCTGAGATGCATGACAGGCAGAGACCAACTTTCTCTTCTTACAAGGGCCCACACAATGGAGGTACGCACAGCAAAGTACTTCTGGTCACATAAGAGAAGATGGACTGTACCAGTCCTCTCCTAGTGTAAGGAAGGAAGACAGGAAGCATTCTAGCAGTACTTTCTTCAGCATGGGGCTACAGCAGGAGGCACACTCAGCTGCAGTACAGTGCAGCAGTCTCCTAGATAAGAGGCAGATGTATGAGCTTCTCTCTCTGGTATGTGTGGTCACAGACTGACAGGAAAGCCAGTGCCATCCTTCAGCACTGCAGTATATCATCCTAACTTGGAAGAAGCTGGGCACAGAAGCAAATCTCATGTACTAGCTTGGGCAGGTGGTTCATTTAAAACAGTTTGCAGCTGACACAGAATCATCGAATAATTAGGGTTGAAAGATGTCTCTTAAGATCACCTAGTTCCAGCCCCCATGAAGAAATGGTGCTGCAGAGGTCCTGTCACAGTGCCCATGCAGTGTCTCAGACACAGATGTGAGGGATGTTGCTTCTGGTATGCAGTTCCCTTTTTGGGGTCTAATACCTTCTCCCCTCATGTCTATGCTTGTTCCTACTTCACTATGACCTGTAATTTAAAGGTATACTTTAAGACATAATGACTGAGGGTAGAAGAATATCACCTTTACCAAATATATTCTTCATATTTCAGAACTTAACCTCAGTCATACACTGGGAGCTGGGGTGTATCTTCTACTCTTTCACAAGAAATAAATTTTATTAATTTCCAGCAGTAATTGTTTGAGGTTTTTTTTAGTTATTAATTTTAGGGACAGCATAAAAACATAGCATACAAATGGAGACTTATTATCAAAAGAACCTAAAGCTGTCAAGGCCTACTTATTGGTTGCTGCTGAGTACTCAACTCTGAGTCCTTTAAAAAAATTCAACACAATTCATTAGCCATCTTCTAGATGGCAATGTTGGAAAGTTCCCAGAGTTCAAAACCTCAAAATCAAGAGGATGTCTTGCCTTTTTTTTTTAGACAGTGTGCACAGTGATACATGAGTTCTAGTCTCTGTGTGCTCTGAAAAGGAGTAATGTTTAGTGAGAACGTCTTTTTATCCAAGCAATATTCTCTACAATTATCTCAGAATAGAGAGACAGCAGTAGCCTAGAAGAAGATTTATTAGAAGTACTCCTTGGTTACACCTACAGAAGTAAATTTTACGGTACTAACAAATGTTCCTTGGTACTAAACCTTACTTGTCTCTACTGTTAAATCACAAGAACATTCTTTTAGGCTGCAGTGACCAGCGTGCTCCCTAACAATTTCCTTCCATGCTTCAGAGGTTAGTATACACTGGAGACTGTTCCTAATTGGTGTTCTGCCTACAACCATGCTGCCTCCTCTTTGTAAGACATGAAAAGATTGTGAAAAAGTACTGTGAGTTTATGGGGATACGCCACAACAGTTCTGGCATATTTAATTTAGTAATAACAGGGTGTGTCAGATAGAGCAGATCCCAGAGGTTGACTTAAATACAGTCAGAGCAAGCTATTAATAGATACTATGTTCAGCAGAAGATAAATGTTTTGATTTTTACAGTACATTTACCTTTGCACAGCTGATGTGCGTAAATGGCTGACATAAATGAAAACAGGAGACACAAACCACTTCTAAAGAAGTAAAAATTACAAAAAAATTGCATAAAATTTAGAAAAACTGTAAGTGCATTAAACTATATTTCTAGGCTTTGCCAGTGAAGTGTTATTTACAAACACAGTTTACTACAGCAGAAAAACAACATTTCAGACTGTTCATTAACAAAAAGGATGTTCCTCTAGTAACAACCTTTGTATATCAGGGATACACAAACCCAGAAAAGAATGCATTGCACTTATGTGGAATAAACCAACTAGCGTAATACAGTAATTGGCATTAACTTTTTAAAGTTGCTACATCTGAGCATTAAGTGAAAATAACTAGTATAAAAAAAAGAGATTCAAGCAGTGCGCAACTCTCTGCTGCTACCAGATGTGTACTGTCGGCATTATTTTTACATTTTTAGGATACAAAGGAACTTTTGTTCTTCAGAAGAAAAGAGAACTGGCAACATTCCACCAAACACTCTTATGTGCTGAACCCTGGGGGTCCGGCCAGTAACTTTATTTTGCTTTTGTTTTCTCTTTACATAAGGGTCTCCATATGCTTTACCAACATAACCATGTGCCCTTTCTTTGTGCCTCCAAATAAAGAAATTGGGATTTTTCTTTTTCTTTTTTATTTTTTTAACAAGGATTTTCTCCACATTCATCTGATGTGAAAAGAAAGCATGAAATGAAAATTATAAATAAATAAATAAATAAATCTAACTAGCTTTCTTTTCACTCCTGGAGCCCATAAATAGCTTAACTTTTGCTACTGTCTTCAATACTCAGAAGTAAGTCCTAATACTTGAAGTGTAGCAGATGATCATGCATCTCAGGGAATTCGTGACAAAGCCTTCCAAACAGTATCTCATCACACCTTACAGGTAAATTCCTTTTCCAAAAATATATCAGAAAAAAAATACAGTATAAAGTTTTGCTTGAGTGTCTCTCTTTATAAATACCATTTTTGCTAAAACTTGAGAAGAATTGGCCTTAGAAGTTACCAATACCTGCTATACTGCAGTGTATTACATGCAAATGTACTTTTCTTCCAAGTCGCCAATCTGCTAGTCCTCTTTTTATTTATTTGCAGAGTCACTATATAAAAAGATGGAACAGAATAATTGCAAATAAAGTTCCTTTCTCTTTTAGCATCTCTATCTACTACAGCCTCTTAAGTCCATCTAAGTAATACTAGTTTGAACACAGGGGAGGAACTGTCAAGTGTTTATCAAAATATACAAATAATTGGAGATTTCAGATTTTAATACGGATAGTAAAGATGCAAGTCTGGAGAAACAGATCTTGTATGGAATTAACTTCTCATTGTATACTTTAGGTTTCTGTTTTCAACATCTCCAAAGGCCTTTCTAGTGTATCAACTTCTGTTTTCTATCCTTCCTGTTTTGTTTTGGATGGTTTGTTTGTTGTGGTTTGTTTTGCTTTTTACAGTTCCTATAAATACACCACTTAACCATCTTATTATCTAGTGGCATTTTATATATTTGTGTATACATTGTGTAGAGGCACCAGAAGAGATAGATAACATGTTAAAAAAAAAAGAAAGGTTTGCCATACTCATCTGTGGTGAACATTTGCAGCTGGTCAGCCACACTCTTAACAGCACTAACTTTCATAGATAGAGAAGTTAAAATACCAGAGTTTTTCTCTTGAAGCATAATAATATCTGATCTTTGCTACTGTAGAAGAGCCCTTACATTACATATTGCTGTTTCAGTCTGACTGCAATTTAAACATTTTCTTTACAAAGGTTAAACCCCCCTGCACATTACTTTTACAGAATATGACTTAGTATGGCAGATAGATATTTATTTTATTCTGAACGTACACCCTCTTCCTTGTGTGTTTTCCCTTTCCATGTTCTCCTGTCCAAAATACTTCCATGGAAATGTAGTATAAACCCTACAAAGACGGGCAACGTGACTTCGTAAACTGAAAGCTGGATAATGTAATGAGGAAGCTACACTGAGAGATAACAAAAAAAACAAGCAAGTTAATAATATTTAGAAATCCTCACTGTGCTAGTCTGAAAGTAAAGAAAATCACCATCACTGCACCTTCAAAACTACACTGTTCTTGCAGTAAAAACACAGTGTGTCTGTACAAATGCTTTAAGCTCCATTTCCCCTTAAAATGTTGATGGATGCTGGCTAAGTCTCTGCAACCATATGAAAATAAAAATGCAACCAAAAATGTTCATAAGTCAGTAATATAAGTCAATAAGCTCATGCCCACTGATTTTATTTGCAGTAACTGCCAGTGACTCCCAGAAAACCTGTGATTTCTATCACAATGATGACAGGTTACCTCTGCCATTGTGCACTGGATACTCTGTTTTAAAGCAAGTTTTCTGTTAGTCCTCCTGTCCCACTGGCCACTAATTCCCATAAAAGACTGCACCTTCTGGTCACCACAAACAAGTGAAACATGAAATATACTGCCACTTGTGCCACTACAGTAACAAAGGGGTTGTCTTGCCTCTTCCATTACTCTACCTTAAAGGTTATGTTTGTGAAGTAATGCAAACTCTTCATTTATGAAAGCATACATACCCAAGACAGCCAAAGAGAACTGCAGCATGCTTCACTATGAGAGCTCAAACAAGAGAGATTCTGCAGTAAAAGGGGAATTAAAAGCCTGTGTGGAAAGTCCGTAGTAGAGGAAAGCATATATCACACTAGTCTGATATTCAGCCACCATGTTATTTGGACAGTAATCTAAAATAAAATAAATGTATTTAACAAAGCTCAAGGCTAAGAAAAGAATCACAAAAGAGACAGGCTGGCAAATCACAATTTTTTTGTTATGCAGCGACACTAGTTAAAGTCATCTGTGCCTGGTTCTCCATGTATTCTTACACTGGCAACAACTTTAGACTATTTTTAAGTGCTGTTAGTTTGATTTTTCTACGGTTCTTTTTTTCTTACCTTTGGTATTGTTTCTTGTTCGTAACATGCACAATTACAAGCTGCAGCAGAATATTTTTTGCCTCAGATTTCATATTCTGCAATTTAAGCAAGCAGGAAAAAAAGTATACAGAGAAACCTAGAGAAAACAAATATTTGATAATTTCAAAATACTCCTCTGACATCAGCCAAGAAGAAATAGCCTTTCAAATTTCAGAGGGACTAAGAAGTCAGATATAGACTGATGAAAAAAAGTACTTATTGAGCCCTGATTCCCCACACCCACACAAAAAAAACCAAAAAAACAAACAAAACCCTGAGAAAATAAAAAAGTCAACTGCAAGCAACAAGACAAAATAACTTTTTTAATTATACTGCTGCTGTGATTTGGGCCAGCTCACTGTGTTTGGTTAGGCTTTTGCTCTCAGAGAAGTGCGTTTCTGGCTGCACATGGAAGCAGGTAAAATGTTTTAGAACATGACATGAGGTACTAAAATGGCTTTCCTTTACTTCAACTTTTGGATAGCCCTTTCTTTCTTCAGCTGCAAAGCCTAGATTTCACTTGAACATGGCTTCTTATCTCACTGACTTCTGAGACTTGAACTTTTTCCCACCAGCAAAATACATGCGGTTTTGCTCTGAGACATTTTTAACCTAGTTAATGGTGATTTAAATTTTCTTTCTCTAAACTCCTCCTGTGCTCTCCACAGGGTACACAGCTCTGCTCTGCACCATTCATGACTTCACACAGTAGACTTGCCTTGTGTCTTTGTCCTACGGCCTCGAAAACTGAAGTGAAAGATGTCACACTTCCAATTATGTTTTTTCAGTGTTCAGTAAAAACATACACGGGTATTATAAAACACTGCCACAACAGTATCTTTTCTTACAAACATATTGTTTCTGCTTCTCCACTTCTTTACGAAAGGTGACAGCTCAACTGATTTCACTATTGCTTATACTTACAGTCTGAGAGTTAATTTTCGCTTTCCTCTTTCCCTTACCACACAGCTGAGACGCTCTGCAATTCTAGTGCTGCTCGATTCTTAACATCTAATATCCCGTCTGCTTTTCCTATAGACAAGTTTCTTACTCAGACCCTCATTATATCTCACCTTGAGCACTGGTAAATCCTATTCTTTGACTTGCCAAAAGGCTACCCTCATTCCATGAAAAACACAGCTGCAACAGCCGTATTCCTCACCTGTCGATTTGATCACATCAAGTCACCCCCTCTTTGAAGCCTTCCACTTCTATCACATCAAATTTAAGCTTCTTGTCATCACCTTCAAAGCTTTAAATTGCCTGTCACTGTCCCCTTCCCTTGACCAGTTTTCCTTATGCTTTGAGTTCCCTAGAGCAAAGAATGTCCTCTTTGAACACTTTCAAAGTGATTAGTTGTATGACAGAGGCTATTTATAACAAATAAATCATAAACAATAAAAATCATACCAAAGCTAATTTTTTATTTCTCTGTTAACCTCACAAGCTAATTCCTACAGTTCAGACATAGGTGACAGAAATCTTGCAGATGTCATCCAGGAAGTGAAATTTTTAAGTTATTGGCCTCAAAAACTCTCTTCCCCAAACTCACAGAGAAAACTGCAGGGTAGAGAGTGAAACATGCAGAATGCAGAGATTTTTTCACTGGCGAAAGTGAGGACAAAAGAACCAAAATAAATTCACCTCAAAGGGGGCTTACACAACAAAAAAAAAATGGTCTTTTACTTCTAAATATAACCCTAACAAAGGGGCTTTATGACTTCTATGCACATTAAATCCCCCCCATGAGTTAATTGCTCTCATATATGCCAGTCTGCAGAGTAGCCCTCTGTTTCTCAGGTGTGTCAAAGCATGGCAGAAAATTTCACATCTGCTTTCACTGCTTTATAATATTATTCTGAATAGTAATATGGCCACTTTATGTGCTTTCTTATCTACTTTAGCATAAAATTCACATCTGGGTAATCCATACATGGTAGTACTACACTTCTGTGGTGCTTGGCTGACTGGAAGCAAAGACTTAAAGAATGGAAAAGCTGTGAATCTCCTTGCTATTCCTTCATCAGTTTTGATTTACAGTTTCCTAATATTTTGCTACAACTTTTTGTTGTTTTTTTTTCCAAATGAGCTTTTTGTGGATAACCAGATTCCTTAACCTTAAATGCTGAAAAAATGAGACACAATTGTGCTTTATCATACAACAATTCTGTCCAAAGGTATGTTGTTCTGAATTTGAGATGACAGCAAGTTGGCTAACTAACAGAAAGATCCCATATCTGCTCTGAAGAACTTTCCTCTTTATATGTATTCCAGCTTTCTGTGTGTTAATTAAGACAAACTCAAATTCCACTTGAGCTAAATGCAATATGTCATCATCTGTAACAGATTTAATTCTTTTTTTTTTTGTAGTTGCCATTGCATCACATGCCTGCTATATTTTGCTTGCTCATGACAGATTTAAACCCCCATGACAGCTCAGCACAAAGGGAGAATTTAAGCTTTTGAGAATTTCAGCAAGTGCCACTGGCAAATATCCTTAGGCCACGACACTGCCATACAGCCTTCACATTTTCTCTGTGTTAGTGAAAGTACCTGCTGCTCTTACCACTACATCTTCCTCTCCCTTTTTTTACCTAAATATTTAACTTACACACTGAAATTAGCCTGTAATGTTTCTAGTGCATTAAAAAAAAAATATATATATATATATATATATATAATCTTATCAGTATGCATTGAGTTCATGTAAATATTTCAAGGAAGGCAGAGGGGAATCAAATGGGAAAAGATGCAATAAAATCTATTACACAGTTTTTCTGCAGGAGCTGTAATATTCAAAAGCCTGACACAAGTTCAAGAAGATCATAAAAAAATTATGGCAGCAGCTTTACCTGCTCCTCCAGTTATGGTGCTGGGGAGAAGTGACACATCATGACCCAAACTGATGTGAAGTATGTTGCCACTGTAGAAGGAGCTCCCAGTGCTGCCAACACTTTCCCTCCTTGATTCCAGCCACTTCATCTGCCCAATGCTCTTCATACTACATCAAGTGCTTGTCCAATTTTGCATCCGGTTAGAGTAATTTATCAGAAAAGAAGCCTAAGAAAAGGAACTGAATAACTTTACAGTGAATTAGCAAGTTAAAATAAAAGCTGATTAGAACCAAAAATAAGAGTTGGAGAGAGCCAAAGTTCTAAAGGACATGGGTAGAGGACATGGGTAGAGACAGGAGGAGCAAGAGAGGACTCCTCTCTACACCTCTCAATGAGGTGCACCCCTATGTTGAGGCTCTACAGGAGCCTGAAAAAAATAGTTACTGGCTACTTAGACCAGTGTTTTACTGGTAAAATGAAGGCTTGATGAATACCAGAACTAGCACAAAAGAGTGGGATGTAGCAAAGAAAGAAAGTGGGGCTATGCAGCCAGCTGTATGATCAACTTCCCCTTAGGTGCTTACAAGAACTTCAGTTTACATCTGCATTCATACGAAACAACTTCAAACTCAATGAGGCCTTTAAGTGCAATTGTACTGGAAAAAGAAAAAAAGGAAAAAAGAACACGCCAAAGTGAACATGCTGCTTGTAAAGTTTGCTGAACTGGCCATACTCTTAGTAAGTGATAGCATTGGATGCATCACAGATTTTTCTTGGAAAATACCTCTGTATATATGACAGACCTTCTAGAGATATGCAAAATGAGAGAGTCCAACACAAAGTGCTTTCATTTAGGAAGATCTATAGGCATTGGAAAGAGACCAATAAATCCTTTACTTTTTGTTTCTAAACTATTTTTTGTAAGACAAGTAGAAAATATGTATCAACTTATAAATATGGCACTAACATAGCAATGTGTGGGACCTGGTTTAGCAAACTGATGCTCTTTCTGTGAAGATTTCTAACCCCTTTTAAAGGTTCTTCAAAGCTTAAATACTATCTGACAGTTTTCTTCCTACCATATGTAGAGGTAATGAATCTATCAAGTCTCTTGAGGCAGCCAGCAATTATCTCTGACATTAGATACAACACACTTGCATTTACTCACACAAGTATAATTTTAACTGTGGGCAAGAATAATTAAAACTTTGGAAGCTACTATGAAGGAAGGACAGAACAGCTGGTGAAATGAAAGAGCACCGCAAATAGACTTAAAAAGTGCAGCGTGTTGAATTTCTCCTGATTGCATTTGTGGCAGTTAAGGATGTGCAATGCGACAGTTTGTGCCAGTCCACTGGTGAAAAGTAAAAGCATCTGCAGACCAACTCATGCTCTTAAGAGATCCAACTCTCCCTAGGTCTGATATATACCTCCTCTGAATATTTTGGTGCCACTTTGAACTCACTCTTCCTCAGTCCTTGCCCTAAGTGCAGGCTCCTCTTGGTTCTGTTTTTTTCCAATTCTGGCTAAAGAGACAAACTATTGAATCATAGCCACTATACACTAAAGGGCTTGTAAATTCTAATTAAAACCATAATAATAAAGGTACTAGGCTTGCCCACTCTTGTCTAATCTCACTGTTTTCAGAGTGTGAAAGTTTCTAATATTTTGGGGAAGGCAGAGTGTCTCTTGTTCTGTTGTTCTCCAGTCATGTTTGCACAGGATGGTTAACAAATCCTTGAATACGCTGTCCCACTCTGTCATGTAGTAAGGCTGAGAAGTGTCAGATGTTATTCGTTATTCAGCGATGCTTCCACAGAAATTCCAATGTCCCAGTGTCTGGGACAACTTTTGAGAGACAAGCCAAATTGATGTCCAGGATGACCTTGTGATGGCTCTCAGGAACAAACTGTCAAATGTCCCTCTCAGCATGTAAACTGTCTGCTGTACACTGTCTTAGGCAAGCCTAGATGTGTTCTTGCTGCAATACAAGATGGAGATTCTCATACAAGAGGGAGTGACAGTTTGACACCTTACTGTCTTTCTTACTATCATTTTTGGAAATTGGTAGTTTCAGGCCTATGTGAGTTACAGCTAGACAGTATTGCCACTAAGCAAACCAGCGAGAAGCTTCCCATCTCTTCCTTTTCATATTTATCTGGGCTATCAAGTCCTCAAGCCTACATCACAGGAGAAACTTGGACTGCTTTCTCCTCATTCCTCTCAGAGTAGATGGTTACTGAAGATAAGCAGAACTTTGTATCCAGACAGCTGCATATACAAGCCAGACTTGCTTAGTGAGTAGCATATATTCTGTTTGTATAGGTCAGTGACTACCTATGAGAAAACAAAGCTAAGAATAAAATGCAGCTATTGATGTGCCTGTTTCTGCTCACGTCACCTCTGCCTTCCTTCAGCAGTGGTACAAGCCAAGCACTAGACCTCTTCCACAGCAGTGCTCAATCCCACAATGAAGCAAAGCCCATTTTTACTGTATTGTTTTCATGTCTGTCTGGAAACACTGTGATTTTGTACATACATTTTGCATTGTGGGGGAAGAAGAAAAAAAGAAGGAGAAAAAAAGTAACACAGTGACTATTTTCATGAGACAGCATGTCTACACCACAGCTGAGAAACACAGCTCTATTTTTAAATTACTTTTAATTTCCTTCACCCACTTCCTGGAACTCACGAATGCTGGAGACCCCTGAAGTCAGAGTTTCCTGGCACTGAACATCAAACCTGCTTGGGTTATGCTCATTTTGGAAAATCCTGGTTGTCAGCACCATGGGAATTTTTCAGACTTGCTTGAAAACATTGCTTCTAGTCTCAGTCCTACAAGACAGACCCCTCCCCCCCCAGATCATTTCACAGTTATAATTAAAAAACCACCATATGTTTGAAATAGATGTGTGTAAATTAACATTTGCCTCCTAAGCTTATTAAGCCTTCAGAATAGCTATAGTTAAAATTTATTTTGATCGCCTTTACAGCTTTCCATTGCGAGAGCATGATGAAAATTAACAGATTTGATGTATACTATGGAGGTGCACGTTAACTTTCATGCCTAACTGACACAGCAACTGGAGGCAGAAGCAGGAACAGTAATTAACAAACTACCTGGATGTTGTGGCAGTGTTAATTAGGTACTGCAAGAGCTGATGTAGCTCCATAACAGTCTTCACTGAGGTAGTCATTTCAAGCACTTCATAAGGGGTCTTTCTGTCAATCATGTGAAAAGATTCCTGTTTTGCTTTTTCTTTCCCCCCCTAAACTGTCATAACATACTTAAAAGCTTGACACACAAAAGAATACAGATCAAACTATAACTCGCCTCATTTTCTCTAGTATCAAAACAAACTCAATACTTGACAAGTCAGGCTTATTTAACTTGTACAGAATATGTCCCAGCTTAGCCATAATTAATTTTGGAATGATTTAACATACTGGACCACAGGGCAAAACAAGAGTTCGGCCACTGCTTCCACTCTATTCCTCAGAGGTTATCTGTGTGAAAAACAAAAGTTCCTAAGAAATCCATATATTTTTCACTGGTAGAGAAAAGGAGGCAGATCTAAGAAAGCAAGACAGATTTCTGTGGGAAAATAAAATTGTCAGGATTGTAGTCCTAATGTACCAAGCACACAAGATATGTCATGTCCACAAATTGTTGCACTTGTAGCTGGCATTTTGGAATGAATTAGGTGGTTGGACAGTTAAATGACAACAAGTACTGTATATCTTCAGCCCTCAAGGAAGAGAGTACTTCAGATTCCCTTACATGTCTTTTTTTTTAATCCTTTAGGTAATAAATTTTTCCAGGAAAAGGTCAGGCCAATACGACAGAAAATCATTCTGATTTGAAGGCTGTTAGGAGTCATGAAAGTAACACACCCAGCTACATTCAGCCTGGCTGGATGTGTGCAGAAACCTGCACAACACAAAAAAACAGGAGGAAGGAGGGAAAAAAAAAAGGAAGAAAAAGAGGGACAGACACAGAGATAAATAAAATACCTGCAAAGAAAATTTTGTCAAAAATACAGTCAGCAAGAGGAGGAAAGAGAGACAACAGTACTTGCTTCTGAATACAAAGCCTCTGAATCATTTCTAGCCCCATTTTCTACCATATTTTTTTTCCACCCACACAAAACCAGCTATTTGTTTAGAGTATTTGGAACAAGTTGAGCTAAACCCATTTTCAAATGGCAGTAAAGGTTTCAAAAAGCATGGAGAGCCCAACTGCGAGGTGACTCAAATCTGCTCCCTTAAAACATGTTGACCAGAAGAGGTGAGCTAATACAGAGGGAAGATAAGCACTGGCAGGTTTAAAGCTTGTGATAATGCAGTGATCTAGCTCCAAGACACGTACAACAAAGCTTCTTCGAAGACTTATTTCACTGCGTTCTTTACCAAACAAGGAAATCTCCTCTAATCTGCAAGTAAAGGAAATGACAAGTGTGAACAAAAAAATGAGCTGGTTACAGACTATTCAACCTTAGATTATATTACTCTGAACTGTTAATTAAACTCTTTTTATAACTCTCTCCTGAGTCTGCCTGGGGCTATACCTTTAAATTACCTTTTAATGGGAAATTGATGTGAACAGCATGCAGCCACACGACTAGCGAAATATGCCCCCATTCTTAGGATGTCTGCTGTACACATCAATGGACATGAGGGGTCCATGTAGAACTGGTCCCTCTATTCTTGCCTGCATAAAGAGGTAACCAATTAATTGGCTGTCAGGAAACACATACAGCACTATAACACTCGGATGGGAAATAAGGAAAAGCATACACATCAGAGAAAAGAAAACAAGATAAGCAGGTCAACTACCACAGAAGTGTGAAAAGGAAAAATAGATACTGGAAATGCATGAACACAGTGGCTTACATTTCCAATTCATTAGAATTGGACTAAGCTTGGCCAACATGTTTATATGATGACATATATCACAATGTGAAGTATTATGGAATAATTCCAAAAGCTTGATTTACATTTAAAAGATAACCCATGGTAGCATATGTCAGATGAGTGGTGCAAATGAGACTATTGATATGCTATAGTGTTTCAAAAGAAAACTGGAAGAGCTTTATTTTATAGTTTTAAATTAGGAATGTAGGGTATTGCTAAAGGTTTGATGGAATTTTGTTTCATTATTATGGCTGCCTCATATTGCAGAAAATATAGGTCTGATATTGGCAGTAGCTTTAGCATTTTAAAGCTCTTTTGCCAAAGACAGCATTTTCCACTAGGTCTATCCTGAGAAAATCCACATGAAATACAAAGATATGAAACAGAAAGTATGAATTTATAAAAAGGCAAACTGCAAATTGTTTCAAATAGGTCACCAATAGAATAAAACAAAATCAAACTAAGTTCTGCCCTAATGCTGCATCACAGAAAAAAAAGCTTTAAAAGTGTACAGATGCATTCAGGGGAAGACCAATCCAACAACAGGACTGGCTGAAAACATTAAGAATCTACAATTTCAAGAAAGTAAATAGTTACCTTTTCTGAACAAAAGAAAAACTACATAAAAAAATATCACTACATGACATAAATGGTCAGCAGCGATATAAATCAGAATAGCTATGATGGGACCTGAATTCATAACACAATCATAGGTCAGGTCAGAGCCCCACTGCTCACATATTCACAGTACAGGAGAAACAAAAAAAATATAGCTCCAAGGAATAATTACTGAAACAGTATTTTAAAAAAATATATATTCAGCTATATTAAATTTTCTTGTCCTTAACTGATAAGTTACTATACAGTACAAAAAACAAAAGTCAATGGGTTTAGGGTTTTTTTTTCAGAATTGCTGGGCAGACTTTATGCATTGCTAATAAATCCAAAACTCTCATTAAAGTTTGAAACCCATAGCAGTTGATGTTTAGACTGAAATTAAAACAACTGCATCAGTAAAGTGTCATGCTGTGCACTTCTGTTTAGTGATTTGTAAATGACCGTCACAATTTCAACTAAGAAGCACGAAGCTAATCACATGCAGTAGAGAAGAAACAGGCCTAAGATCACAAGCCAAGCATCTTGGTTCTGCAACAGCAATGGTTATAAGACAACATTAAGGATAGACTACAATAAAAAGTCTACATCTTTACACATTTCTGAATGAGCACCAATATCTTTGATCTGAATATACAAAGGCTGATCATCAGATTGAAAAAAAAATAAAAGAGAGAATTCAGCATTTCATATCCCAAATGTTTTCCTCATTTTCTTCCTCAAGAAGAGGTAGGCGGAGGGGGAATAGTAATTTGCTTTTCAACAGGTTATCAGCTAATTTCTACAGCTTTCGAGGGAAGAAGCAACAAGGAGGAAACTGTAGGAAAAGGCTACATCCTGCTGACTCAATACAGCTTAAAAAAAAAAAAAGCCCTTCTTTGAAGCAGGAATGCAAATGCTGAAATTCCTTCCCATTTCCTCAAGGAAAAGAAATATGATATTTGCATGCAAACAGCATCCTCACGAATGATCATTTCCATACTGTATTTCAAGATATTGACATGTTCCCTGATCTTTAAATTCCTGAATATGACTGCTGAGCCATATTTGTGTCTACTGACATCATACTGCACTTGACAATAAACAGCATTTCTCTTGAGAGAACCTCAGTAAAGGTAATCATGCAGCCTACAATAAAAAGTTAGGGCCAAATCCCCCTCCCAAGAAATATATGTTCTTCTTCAGAAAGTCACAACCATCCAAATAATCTCAATAAAATGAGGTCAGTTAGCTAAGGATTTAGCCTAACTAGTAATTTTGAAGCAGATAAGTGGAACATTTTACTGCACAAAATCTACAATGTACACCTGGAAACAAAAGAGTAAGTGCACAGCAAACTTCCAAGCAGTTAAAGGCATATGGAGACATCAAATAGGATGCAAAGGTACCTTGTCAGAATACTTACTCTGAGAAGCATCCTTCTCATGCAGGGGTTATCTGCAGTGAAATCTAGCTCTTAAACAACATGATTTTGTTCTTTACTGCCACTCCCACTTATGCTGATAAAAAACCACCAGAAGGAGAGAAGGAATCTTCACAGCAGATAATGGCTTTGCCAATGGCAAAGCTGAGAAAGTAACTTTTAGTAGATGTTTATAATTGTAACAAGTTACTTTTTTTTTTAACTCTGCTGTAGTTCCAAATTACTTTCAAATGTAATCAAGCACAGTTAATTACTTACACTTACTTTTTATTACACTGGGTACTGGTAGCTATTGAAAAGAAAGATTACTAAAACATGTGGACACTTTCTCACTCCCTCCCTCTGGGAAAGAGGAAGATTCAAGAATCCAGGGTAGAAGAGAGACCTAGAAGAGAGGCCGCTGCTGGCTGCTATTTCACGTCGCACCGTGCCACTCTTCCATTCAGCTGTATAAATGCAAGCTACAGAATGAAAAATATTACTGATATTCCCACTGTGCCCAAGGAGAACATGGATTTTACTTTTATACATTTTTCATGGGTTTGAATGCTGATGTCCACAGAGCCTTTACAATAGACTTTTTTCCATTTGTCTCCTTTATGGAGAAAAAGGCTGAGGGAAGGAAAGGAGGACAAAGGGTCACACAGACTACATACAGAAATAACAGAAAACCCCTAAAACTAAAAGCTCGCCATTTCAGGCAGCTTTAAGTCAGGATAATGTACAAAGCACAGGAATAACTCACCATCATACTCGAGAAAAAATTTCTTCAGAAACCCCTACCTATTCTCTTCCCTCAAATCCCTCTGCTGTCACATCCACCAGAGCTTGAAAATGGCAATGTATCACTGCAGTATTACTCTCAGCCCTGGATTTTACAGTTTATCATGGGATGTTGCTGGAAATATACAATGATTCATATTTTCCCCACACATAGTATTACTAACAATTTATTATTAAGCATGATTTACAGACAAAAAATAATAGAATGTATATTTTTAAAATAACAATTAAAAAGTTCAGAATGCACACAGCATTGAAATGCTGCCTTCAGAAAAGACTGTGCACCAGGATAAATGCAGCCACAACATAACAAGGAAGTAGGGTATGCATCCTCAGCCATCTCTCTTCTCCTCTCAGATGCTAGCATAGATACTCATTACTTGTGCTTTCCTACTAAACAACATATATGGCTGTCTAGATAGTTTATGCACTTTTTCTTTCTATGCAGGGACATTATATACTGGTTTAGAACACTTCATAAAACCCTAGTTGCTACCTTCAATAGCCATGTAGAAACATCAGCTAACAAATGCATAAAAAAAGGGAACAATGACCTGAATTTGAGACTACTGCCCAGGTACTTTTTAAGACCCTCATGTTCCATGCATGCAGTGAGCCCTCCTCAAACTCAGAAATGCTCACAAGTAGCACAGTTTTCCCAGGTGATGTTTAATTTGTAGGAACAGTTTACTGACCTGACAGGCTATAAAAAGCTTTCATTTAAAAAAATTTTTTTTTATATTAACTTTCCCATAGGTTTTATCCTAATGCATTATCTGACTCCCTCTGCTACACACAAGGGGAAACATACAGAAGGCATGCAATACTAAAGGTTTTATCCCCATTTTGTATTACCTATTTTAAGATCGATACCCAAAGGACTCAAACAATTGGATAGTAAAACATGGCAGAAAGCCCAAAGTTATTGCCATTAGAAGAAAATAGGCACTAGAGGGAGCATCTGCCTTTACAGTCACTGAACAAAAGTTTCTGTGTGACAACTTAGTCCATATAATATGCAAAACAGGTTTTGCATATTATATATAAAGGGCAAGTCCTGCTTTTCTTACAAAAAAAATCAGACAAATAAAGGAAATAAAAGTATTACTTAACTATCATTTTAAATAAAGGCACTTTCTCATCTACTTAGCTTACTCAACCATCTATTTTCTTAAAGTTCAGATAGCCTAATAGTGTCAGAATACTATAGCTTGCATTGCTCAGGAAATTAAAGCAATGACATTTTATTTTAAGGACACAGCTTCAGACTTCTGCAACGCAGACATCTACATATTGGCTAGCTGCCTCGACTCACCATGAGAGAAGGGCATTTCCTGGCTGTGATTCTCTAGCTCTAGACATCTGTCAGAGGATGAATCATTGTTTCCAAGTGCCACTTCTATGAACTGCAGAGGTAGCTGAATTCACATGTGGATGTGTACAGCACAGATGATTAGGGCACAGGATCCCCACCCAAAACATAAACAAAATACACTAGGCAAAAATATGCATAACACTAGTGGATGCAAGGGGGGGGGGGAGGAAGCAGGGATTCAACTAATTCAGTTTTGCTGAATTAGCAACATTAAGGTGGATCGTTTAAAATGGAAATTAGCTACATGTAGCACTACTACTATGACAGTCACAAAGCCTTAAGAAAACACGGTGGCTACCAACGAGTATCATTCTCAGCAGAGGATTATATAGGCTGGTTACTTGGAGTACACTGGCACCATAAACTCATACATTTTCTAGTACTGTAAAACTTAATTCTTGCTGCATGCAACACATCTGGTAAGAAAGCAAAAGGAAGAGACAGAGCAGAAATCCCTTATTACAGCCCATAAGAAATAAAAAAACCTAAACATCTACACCAAGCTTGAGTACAGACCCATTTGAAATGTTAACAGTATTCTTTCTGCTGAAAGCAATAGGAAACAAAAAGTATCTGTCACCTATACTTCTCTTTAATGCCTCAGCTTTGCTATAAATTCCCTTGCTGAGTGGCAAGTATACATGCTCACTTCAAGATAGCCCTCGGCTCTCTGTCTGGATGCTGATGCCTGAAACACTGCTGAGAATCATAGCTTAGTTTACCTTATGCAGTTTAGTAGCCATGGTTTTAATATTTGGCATTATGCTCCCAGACTGTGTGCCAAGCCTTGAGACAGGAAATTCTATTTTCAGATCCATCAAATTGGTACTGCTGCAGTGAAAGATATTAAATTACGTAGTTTTAGTTTGTTGTGTGGTTTCTTACTTTTGTCAACAGTCATCAGCCACATAAGACAGGCTGTAAATTTTGGGAAGAAATACTATACCACTTATGTCCTCTGAACAAAGTACAGTGACTGGTTCTCTGGAATTTTCGTTAGAAAGCTCCTTCTTCCCCTAGGCTTGAAGGTCCTTGCTCATTTCTAGACAACAACTACTATGCAGTGCAAAGGCAAAATGCAATGTTATCTTCAATTATCCATGCAGATTAACAAAGTAATCTCCACATATGACTTCTGCTGAAACAGCATAAGATACCAGAAGCCTCCAAAAACTTAACTAAGTTATAGAAGCATAGAATAGTTAGGGTTGCAAAGGACCTTAAGATCATCTAGTTCAAACCCCCCTGCCATGGGCAAGGATGCCTCACACTAAACTATGCCATCCAAGGCTCTGTTCAACTTGAACACTGCCAGCGATGGAGCATTCACAACTTCCTTGGGCAATCCATTCCAGTACCTCATCACCCTAACAGGAAAGAATTTCTTCCTTATATCCAATCTAAACTTCCCCTGTTGAAGTTTTAACCTGTTACCCCTTGTCCTATCACTACAGTCCCTCACCAGCATCCTTATAGGGCCCCTTCAGATACTGGAAGGCTGCTATGAGGTCGCCATGCAGCCTTCTCTTCTCCAGGATGAACAGTCCCAACTTTCTCAGCCTGTCTTCATATGGGAGGTGCTCCAGTCCCCTGATCATCCTCGTGGCCCTCCTCTGGACTTGTTCTAACAGTTCCATGTCCTTTTTATGTTGAGGACACCAGAACTGCACACAATACTCCAAGTGAGGTCTCACGAGAGCAGAGTAGAGGGGCAGGATCACCTCCTTCGACCTGCTGGTCACATTCCTTTTGATGCAGCCCAGAATACAGTTGGCTTTCTTGGCTGTAAGCGCACACTGAAGCCGGCTCATGTTCATTTTCTCATTGACCAAATTCTGCTAATGCTGCTAAGAAAGTTCAAAGCTGGATGATCTTGCAAGCCCATTAGTTTAAACTCTGATAAATCTGAACAAAAATTATTTGACCAAAAGGATTTTGAACATCTGTAAATTTCAGATCATTTAAAGCATTTCTCTTCACATTTTAAACATTTTTACAGTAGTGTAGGAAAGCCTCCAAAATACTAACATAAGCACCTATTATTAAAGTAATAGGAAAAAAAGAGAAAAAAAATCAAGCTTTAAAGGTACAATTTTCAAGATGTAGCAGATATACAGGGTTTCAGACTATGAAATTTCCCCTCTCTATGTAACAAAGTTTGCCTTGGAGTCCTATAGCTAGCTCCTCTGATGCTGCAGTAACAAAGCAGCTGGAAATTCCCATTAGCACTGAGGCTTATTAGTCACAAAGACTCTTTCTGAACTGCAGGACACCTGACCTGAGCATGCATGGGCACAGAAAAAAGATGAAAGAAAGAAAGAAAAAAAAAAGAAAAAAAAGGACAACAGGACTAAGAGAAATTACTGTATGGTCTAGACTTGTCCCAGCATGAAGCTGGGACATTATAAGCCTCATAATTTAGAGATGAGCACAGGTGAAGAAACAGTCTTTCATCTTTTTCTCCCATTCAGTTGGTGTGAGTTCCAGCACAAACCAGAAGCGTCCAGCTCCCTCAAGTTATGCATGCAATATATTCCTATTCCTAAAAGCTATTTTTAAAGTGCTATGTCAATTAAGATTTACTTGACAGAAGATGTGTATATTGAGCAACTAAGACCCACAGTAATCAAACTCTTTAATTCCTATGCGGATGGGAGACATGCCACTGAACTGAGCCCTGAGGCAGACATGATCATGCTACAAACAGGAATCAGCCCCTGCCCATGGCAGGGGGGTTGGAACTAGATGATCTTGAGGTCCTTTCCAATCCTAACTATTCTATGATTCTATGAATTAGACAACCCATTTTCTTTTGTTGTGGAAGTGAAACACAGAAGTTACTGTGATCAGTAATATTCTATGAAGGCAGAACTTTTTAAGTCTAGGAAATGACTCCTTCCCATTGCTATCTGCTTTTAAAAAGCAGGCACAACTTCCTGAAACAATTTCCTAGGGACTTGCATATTTTGTTCTCTTTTTTTTTTGTCTATTAAAATTAGCATATTTTAGAAAAAAAAGTTTTAATAAAAACATTTATGAAAAATGAATGGTTCTGAACCACAACTCCTGATCCAGAATTATTGTTCTGATTCAGTGTTAAATTTGGATCACATAAATCAACAGCTATGTCATGTGCTGGGTGTATTACAAAGCACAGTAGATTTAGGCCAGGAGAACAAAGGAGCAAAAGTCACATTTATGTCTCGCAGGTGTATTAGGATGCTTAGTGGATGCATGAGCTCCTTCCCCAGCTACTGGAGCACAGCTTCATACCCTAAAATAGAGAGAGCAGTGTTTCTGGTCCACAGGCTTCCACCCAAACACCATGGATTGCGTTACACGTTATGAATGGGAAGCTACAGGTTACCTGCATAACTTAATTCCTTCTCCACTTCTGGTGCTTTAGGAAAGAAAGGGAAAAAGAAAAAAAAAAAGAAAAGAAAATGAAAAATGCTATAATTCTCTTTTGGAGCAATTGAATTCCTGCCATGTTTCAAATGCAAAGCCTTAGTAGCTATACAGGCATGCTCTATTTTTATTTTGTTATCAGTGAAATCTGCTAAGGCTGCACCTCTTCAAAAGAATATTACAGATACTGCTATTTTTCCACAAGCTTTGAAAATTACATAGTAGAGCCCTGTGAACCACTTTCTATATAAACTGTGTGATACTTGCTGTCTTAAAAGCAGTGCATAAATATGTATAACTAGTTTATAAATATGTATTGTATTACAAATGAAAAAACTAAATAGAAGACCTCATAATTGGTATGATCCTCTATTTAAAAATAAAAAAGAATTACAAAATTCCACAGGGAATTGCTTTTCATGTAAGCCTGGGAAGATAGTATAGCAAAATATTTTCCAGGTTTTTTTTTTTTCAAATGTAGCATTTGTGGGTTTGGGGTTATTTTTTCTTTTGGTTTAGGTTTTGATTTGATTTGGTTCCGTGATTTACAGAGAGACAGAATAAGCTCTCTGCGTTGCTGGGAGAAGGAAGGAAGGAAGAAAGGAAGACAGAGCTTTTTGTATCCATCCCCATGGCTACAATGGTCACACAAGTCCACAGCATCTCACATTTTGATTACTGTATTATCTTTCCTTCTAAGGCTGGTAAATGCACCAATGCACAGTTGTATCCATTTTATCAAGCTGCTGCTTTGAGTATGCCATCCACTATTGCATCTCTCATTTTCTACTGCATTGAAAGAAGCAAGTGTGGAAATGCAATTGTAATTTTATGCAAGCTCTTCCTACCAAGGAAGCTGATCAGCTATTTGAAATCTGGCCATATACTCACAAATTCATAAATACAAAAGAAAAAATTAATTGACTGGACTTCCCTTAGAAAAATATGCATTTTGTTAAATTTATTCTGTCCATCTGAAATGTTCCCAATCTAGAAAGATATCCACAAATCAGCCAGGTACTGCACACGCCTCAAAAAATGCCGTACAGCTACTGGTGAAAGGATCCCTGGCTGCTCCACACTGAGCTGAACGGGTACTGATGTGAGCTGTCAGAAGACATGTGCAAGTCCATTAGGCTGTTGAATCCCAGATGTTAAGCGAAAAACACCGGGAGCCTGAATCAATCAGAGAAGAAGCAAAAGTCTGAAGCCACAGACTAGCCATCTAGAAAAGCTAAACTTAATAACATTCTACTTTAGTTCACAATTAGGATGCATAAGAATGGACTATGTGTATTTTTTTCAAAGAAAATTACACAGTGATAATATCAGTAAATATGGCAATTCATTTTTATTTTTAAGCATAGGGAGAATAAACAGATAAGGATTATAACAAATGAAGGAGGCTCATTATTCACTGAGGGTATTCACCTGTATCTCAGTGATTCAGTCTGGAGAACGCTCCATGGAGACCTTGGAGCAGTCTTCCAATATTTAAAGGGGGTGTGCAAGAAAGATCTGGAACAACTTTTTTCAAGGGCATGTAGGGACAGGACAAGGGGGAATGGTTTTAAACTGAAACAGAGTAAGTTCAGGCTAGATTAAAAGAATTTCTTTCCTGTGAGGGTGCTGAGATACTGGAACAAGTTGCCTAAAGAAGCTGTGGATGTTCATCCCTGGCAGTGTTCAAGGCCAGGCTGGATGGAGTCTGAGCAACCTGGTCTAGTGGGAGGTGCCCCTGCCCATGGTAGAGGTGTTAGAACCTAATGATCTTTAAAGTCCCTTCAAACCTTAACTATTCTGATTCTACGGTTTATCTGTTACACATTAAACAACTGTATGGACCTATAGCAAAAGCATCCTTTATAGATACTGAAGATCTCTCAATTGGTTGCAGGCTGATTTTCCAAAGGTCAGAGTGTAACACTAAGATCCATAATATAAGCATGCTACATAGATAGGGATTTAATTAGAATCACCTCCGTGCCCAAGGACACAATCATCAGACTTTACCTTGTGTCTTTGATGCTATTTGTAAAGATGATTCTGCCTTTATTCCAAGGCTTAAGAGTGAAGAATTTCAATCTCAAAGGCAAGTTTTGAGAAATGTGATGCTGCAGCATGATGATCTAGCTCAAAGTAAGCTGCTTTACTCCATTAAAGAGAACCAAGAAAAAAGCCAGTCATCAGCTTTTTTGTTCCAGAACATCCTTGTGCCCACATCATCTTGTTTCCATTCAACTTTACATACAAAAGGTGAAATTTCAGAGCTAGAAAGAGGTCTCTAATATTTCCATAGTATTCATCACTCTCTCATTTCTTCACACATAAAATAAATCCAGACTGAAGAGCTGTTTTAGAAAAGCATACAAAAGCCCAGGTAGGCTATGGAGAAAGGACATCACCTAGAATGTTACAAGAAGTGACACACAGACTGACTGTATCTTACATGTAAGACAACACGAGCGTGTAAAGGTGGTGACCAGGGTTGAGGGTCTATGGGACCATCTATTGCTTTGTGGTAGAAGAAGATTCAGGTCTTGGACTGTATTTTTTCTCTTTTCAGGAGAAAATGACACTGCCATGTGCAAGTATAAAATATCACTGTTGTCTTGCACTGTTGTTTTGCAATTTAAATGAAAACAAAAGCAGACTTGCAATTCAATAACCTGAGGTTCTGAATTAATGAAAGTGACATGATGAGAGGTGAATATAAGGGATCAGTACTAAAATCCTCACAAACAAAAGTATAAAGAACTGAGAAACAATTTCCAAAAACGTCTGATTATTTTAGTTACCCTTCAGTAAGGCCTAGAAATATAGTGCCACTTTCTGACAATCCACTGATGTGTCTTTATTGAAGCTAAGTGTTTTATTACAAAATGAAAAGATAATTTACTGGGAGTTTATGAGTAAGAAATTATTTTACACTTTCTAGCCTCCCTCCCACCCAAATAGCATAAATGCCTCATTGTTCTCCTGAAAGCACATCTCTGGTGGAATATAAAGATGGTGCTTACAGCAGCATTTCAAGACAGTTAGTAGTTAATCATATGTAAAACTGTTAAAAACTAGGGGACCAAATAATTTTTAAACCTCCCTTATGCATCCTGCAATTGTACTGTGGGAGTCTGACAGCCTGATGGATGGTGGGTCACAGTTTGGCAGAACACAGAGTGTTAGGTGACTGAATAGGTAACAGAGGAACAACAGCATAGAAATTACAAGGGAGAAAAAGGCTTCCAAAAAAAAAGAAAAAAAAAAAGCTGCAGGAAACGTAGGAAATGTTTAAGCAGGTCCCTCAACCTGCAAGCAGAACCAAGGGTTCTGAAATACCAAGTATCTGGTCAGGCTTGCAGAACACAAGAAGGGCGAGCATGGTATATTGTATTTAACGCACCTCCTTACCGTCATTCTCAAATGGGATGCAAGATTTGTCTCTTAAATGTCATGAGATTTAAGCCTTTCCTCTATTTCCCTTTTTTTGCATTTATCTACTGGGAGTGACTCCAACTTAATTTTTGGATCCTTTGGATTCCTATTTGATTCTTGGTTTGGGCTCATGTTCATACCACTCAAACATATGTAAGTGCAGCCTGCAATTCTTACGCATTTGAAGTGTTTTTAACATTTCCCTCTTTTTAGGCTTTAGGGACTTATTCTTTGAGTCTGAGAATGGCTATGTGGGAGAAGGCTCCTAGTTTAGACTCCACCCATGTTTGCAGTGGGAGAAACCAGCAGAGGACAGGTTTTGTTGGTTTGCTTCTAGCACACCACAGTTAGCGGTGCAGCTCCATTGCGTCACTGATGAGCAGCCTTTGAATTCTTGACTGCCTGCTCCTTTCAGACATGAGAATTGCATGATTTCAACAATCAAAAAAGCCTTTGAAAGCCACACTGATTCCCCTACCACATCAGACAATAAAAGATGATATCTCACCCTCTCTCTGAAATCACATATATTTGAGCACAATTTGTTTCTAACTTGTTCTCTATTACTAACTTACTGAAATCAGAACTCCAACATTTTAGTGTGAGTTACCTATAAAGACTGTGAACCACATTCATCGACTTGCCTAATAAGGAATAAGGGACAGAAAGAAGTCCAAAATCCAAACTAATTCACTTGAAGTGCTGGAAGTCCCGTCAACATTACAATGTGACAATTGAATAGCATGGCTACACACATAAAGGAATACAAATGTCTTTCTTCTATATTATACAATAATATTCTTATATGTGTCACAAATGAACATAAAGTTATTCTTCTTAGACATTCAGTATGTCTGAACATCTTTGCAGAGTACCTGGCTATTCAGTAGTGGAAACTGCATTTTCATCTTGTACAGTGCCAAAAAAAAAACAACTTGTTAACACCATTTATTTCTTAACTCTTCACATTTTGGGACTAAAAGGAAGGTAAAATATTAATAATAATATTATTCAGAACACCACATTCAGTACTCTGAAAATGCAAAAGAGAACATCTCTAAAATCTGGCCATGTCACATAGTAGTGAAAAACATGTCTATGCTTACTACTGAGCTGGCAAAGAAGCTGCCTGTGTGAATGCTGAAGAAAATTAAATAATATTCATTTGGAAGCCATTCAGGGTTTAGTTTCACATGATTATAATGAATTAAATGCAGACAGGATTCACAGCATCAAAGTACTCAATCAAAATAAAACAATGAGAAAATAGGTAAGCGAGCTTGATTATTTAAATATGAACAATTATATCACAGAGCAAGTAATTTTCAGTGACAGGAAAACAGGTAAACTCCCTACATTATGCATTTTGCCTTTTGGCATTTTTGCACCTACCTTAGAATGAGCACTATTTGTTTGAAAACATGTAATGCTGCATTAAAAAGTGAAACAGACTTGACTGACAGAAAGGGACATGGATTAAAATCCCTAAGGTTTACTAGCCTAAAGGTAGCCATGACAAACTACTGCCAGTTGCCCAAAGCCTGCACAGCTACTTGAGCACACAATCCTCAAAATAGTCATATGTGGCTGAGGACAATCCCTGCTGTGCAGAGCTGAATTTCAAACTGGGCTCAAGAGAAGGGAAAACATCAACACAATCACACACCAGTCACTCACATCTTACATTCATTATCAGGTTTTTCAAAGGAATTCCCAAGGCAGCTGTATTTCACAGAATTGAAGATTTAAAATACAAGAAAAAGAAAAACCAAAGCAACTCCCTCTACTCAAAACTCTATTTATGTTAATTTATAAACCTGCAATAAAATGCAGGACAAAACTGCTCCAGTAGATTTTAAGACAAAAATAGGGTTTGGAAAGTGAAAAATAAATACTAAGAGTGTAGGTAACAGGAATAATACTGCTATCAGGCAATTGAATGTCATCCATTATACAGGTTCTTAACTGAATGCTATATACTTGTAAAAGAATCTTACTTTCCAGGAAAACCTGCAAAGAGATTTTGATTTGCTGTACAGAAAGCATAGCTACCCATCTTTCCCTTTCCTCTGTGAAAATTCAATGTGTCACTGCAAATAAATATAATACATCAGCAGTAGGATGTGATAACGTTAATGTCCTCTAAGTTCCATTATTTCAGCAGAATTGATGCGTGAAGAAATTTGAAGTCTATGCATTAGATGGGTTAGTAAGAGCCTAGGAATGAATAAAATATACAATTAGAAAATTCTGTATAAATTGAGAAGAGAATTTGCAGAGAGAAGGCACATTATGTTCACGTGAATGGTCAGCTACTGATTTTTTGTGTGTGTGTGCTGGTGTCAGACTAAAATTTTCTTTACTAGAGTACCCTGGAAAGGGTGTGAAAAGATTAATAAAGACTTCAGAAGGATTTATATATATTTTACTGATGTGAGTATAACATACCTCTTCGTGAAAGCCAGCAGCAGTAAAAAAATAAACATATACTGGTAGATCCTGCAGAGAGTAAGCAATCCAAACAACCATGCATCTCTTATCGATACATTACATGTATAGGTGAGTATGTTAAGTACACTAAGAGTTGCTGGTTGTTTCTCTCTTTGTCTTACTGCAAGATATGAGTGAGATATAGATATGAGATATATAGCCCACCTATTAGTGAGAACCCTTCTTCACACTGCCCTTTTTCACTAGTGGAAAGTATCTAACAAAAAAACCCTGCGATTAAACTGATCAGAGCTGTTAGTGAGACTGACTGCAGCCAGCAAAGTCATTGTCATTACCCCATTCTATGAATTGCCCGTCACTAGCACAAAGAAAACATGGCAACTGGCAAACCATGGTTGTGTCAGGCACAGATGGGAAAGCTCCCTCTGTCTGCTAATTGACCAGGAAGAAAACTCATTAAATAGCATTTTTCACCTGTCACAGTCCAAGAGCAAACTCAGCAGCCCTCTTGGCTGCCCACCTGTAGGGGAAAGCATAGCTGATGCTACACTGGACTCTGTCCTACTACTAGACAAATGTCCTGTTGCTCAACACAAGAGCAATAATAGATCATCCCACTGATAATTAAGCTCCTGTAAATCACAGTGTCATATGTATCAAGTTCTATCTCAACCACATGCAAAAAAAAATTCTAACCTCTGATTTTCATAGTCAGTAAATAATGAATAAGCTAGAAGATGAGTTCTGTATTTTGTTAGGACTTTTCCCCTCCCTTTTAAAGCACTGTCAGCACAATGAAGTTTTATAAAAAGACATTTTGATTAAAACAAAATAAGAAAAGGCAGGAACTGTTTTCATGTGACTTTTTTTTTAATAAAACATCACAATCACTATTATTTGCACTTATTAGAAAAGAATGTAAAAAATAATACCAAGAGATGTTATTTCTGCTTTGTGCTCTGTTTTATTAGTATGCTTAATTTAACACCAGCATAATTTTGCTAAGTCCAAAGAACCAATGGCATCTACATTGTTAGTGTAAATACATGCTAGACCAGCAAATATTTAACTTCTGTGTTACATTGGTGGAAAATAGAACAGGATTTGGCATATGGCATTTGATGGACTTCCTAGATACTTGTGGTATTTCACTGGGTTACAAAATTTGCCAGAAGACTTAAACTCACTTAAATACAACACATAAAAGTTAATATATTATTTTAACGTTAGTTTCAAACACAGCAGACATTGACACTCTATAAAGGAAGAGTCTACCACCATAATGATGTATACTCACGTATAGACAACAAAACAAACAAAAAACCCCAACAAGCCACAGAGCTGTAAAACTCACAAGAAATAATACATACATTTACTTATTTACTTCAGAGTATAAAAGCAATCAGCAGGAATGTGCAGTTGCCATACAGGGACCAGAAGAGAAAGGGTAGTTTTAGTGACGGGCTTTGTGCAACCTCAGAAACACATGGGTGCCCCATCCGCAAAACGCAGCTTAAAAGGGAGTTCCACCAGTTTCCTGTGAACCAGATAAGTGGGAGAGTGAACATAAATCAAATCTATAACCAAAATTTCTCCCACTGCTGCTCTTCCCATACCTCTCCCACCCCAAAGAAAGCCCCACCAACGCTTATCTGTACAACTGTATATCACGACTGGTCTCTCCTGCGGACAAACCTGTCCTGTATGTTAAATGAATAGAGCTGCAGGAAGAACAGACTTTTACTTCAAAGGAGTGCTGCTTTCACAAGCTGTTTAACTACCAGTCTGTTTTAATTTTAAGATTTGCATGCCAACTCTAAACCACAAAAGAATTCTCTCTCACGAGTAATGGAGATTGACATTTCGGGGTGCTGACACTGAAACAACAGTTAAGAAAAGGTCCCCAAATAAATTCTACTGCATGGAATGGTACCATGTGGCATTGGTTCTAAAAGAACCAATAAATCAGACAATTTTCTAATTTAGCACTTTTTCTGAGTGTTGTTCTCCTTTATCCTGCCATTGTGTGCTTCCCCCATGCAACATGCTAACTAATATGAGGAAGATTATTTACTTTCTGCCTTAGCCATGGATCATGATCTCAGTGTTGCAAAAAACAGGATGAGGAACAAAAGGATAGGCTTTCCTTTTACTAAAACATTATCCATAGGGAAAGAGGTGAGAAGATCTGAAGAGAAGGAAGTCCAGGAAAACAAAGTGGGAATACTGAGGGCCAGCTCAACAAGCCTGCAGATCTCTGCAATGAGCTCCAGCCAAGTATGGAAAGCTTCATGGGAGATACTGCAGTGGGTGGTCACTTGAGAATCGCTTCATCAGGCTACAGAGACAGAGATCACAAATTGATGCAAGGGAGAAGATGTCCCTAAAAGCAGCTTCATGTCAGACCTATCCATTGCAAGATCAAGCTGCTGGCAGAAGGGAACAGATCACAGATCACAAGGAAATACAGGTATCTATGGAGTAAAGAAGGAGCAAGTGCGCTGACTCGAAGAGTAGTGCAGTCAATGCAACAGGCTAGGAAAACAACATATGGTGCCGCAACCTGACATGAGGTAAAACAAGCAAGGTTAATTTACAGAGGCAAAGAGAAGGATGAGTACCTACAGAAGAGACATGATGAACACTAAGTTTGTCCTTTTTTTCTGCCAGCTCAAAGAGCTGTTGGAGAAATAATGAATGGAAAATAAGTAAGTAAAATTAAAAAAAAATATTACTCAAAAGTAACTCTCAGACCCACAATTAACATTTTACGGTTTTCCCACAGAACAGAACCCAGGACTAAGCTGCTTTCCCTCTTAAATTTCTTTCCATGAGATGTGATAATAACAACCATCAGGTTAGACAGAATTTGCCACATAGACTGAATTTGCCTATTTTTCTCTATTATGTCTTGCTTGAACTGACAACACTCCAAACAAAACTCTTGTGTAAGCTCTTTGGTTTGGTTAGGCTGTGTAAAGATTACCACAATGTTATAAAACATCTAAAAGAAAGCAAACAAAACCTCATATTGTGAAAAGTTACTTGGTCACTGCCATCCTATTTGAAATGCCTTCTTTTATTCCCCCCTTGCTTCAGATGGAGAGGCCCCATTCTGTTTTCAGATGTCAGACATGGTTAGTGAACACAATGCTGTCAAACTATAATGGACAAAGATTTTTTTTTTCTTCCATAATGTGTTTTGTTTGTATGAAGAACTGTGCCAAGGATCTGTTAAGTTATATCATTTCCTTCAATGAAACTAATTTACAAGGAAAATGAATCATGGGAAAAGCAAGGAAGATATCAACTATTCCTTATCCACCCTGTTCCTTCCTGTATCTGTGCCTGGAAAAACCAAGCAACAGAAGCACAACAGACTAAACTCAGATCTGGTATAACGCCATTGAAGTCAGTGATGTTATAGCATGAATGAATTTGGCATAGTATCAATTTACTTTTTGACAATACCAGAGCCAATCCTAATAGGTAAACATTTGCCAATTACTTTACAACATGAAGGTGATTTTTGTGTTAAAAGCACAATATGCTGCATCCATTCTAACTGGACATTTGCAGGTAAGCAGGGGAGGTATACTGTGTGCTTAGAGCTAAGTTCCTGTTGCAGGAGAAGAACAGAATAACTGCTCTACAAGCTGCATGAAAGATTAGCAACAATGTATTGCTACAACCAAACAAAACCCTATCTTGTTTGCTACACCAGTACACAGACTTTAGGATTGCAGGGACAATGTCATAGCTATGACAGAGAAATAACTATGTTTGGTATTTGCATTAGGAAGATCGCCCTTTGGTACAAAAAAATCTTATGCTTGATTTGCTCTCATGATTTCTGAGAATATTTGTAGTTCTTGTGAAGTTGCACACTAAACAAAAACCAAAAGCCAAAACCCTACTGAAGCAAGCTCCCCTACACAACAAAACAAAAAAAGCCCCACAAGACACACCCAAGCATAAAAATCCTCTATTATCTATGTAATAATTATATAGATGCTTTTTCTCCCCCACTTCAGTATCCCAGAAGTAGAAATTTTAAAACTGAAATTTACCACCTATTCAATTTTTATTACAAAGATAAATGACACACCACAAGCCTACATAAGACCTCTTTGATTTATTTTTTCCCCACAGTGTCTCACTGCCACTAAAGTCAGTGGCAGAGAGCACAAACACTTGCAAAAAGAGGAGAGGTATGCAGGCCTGGATCAAAACCTTCACTGATGGATAAATTATTAGAAATTAAAATTACTTATTTGGGAATTCAATATTTTCAAATACATTATCATGATAAGCAGCAATAAAACTAGTTTTGGGTTGGGGTTTTCTTTGGTTGGTTTGAGTCTTTTTATGTCAGTGAAGAATATACAGTTTCCCAGCCCCCCACTACTCACACATTCCCTTTTGCAGCACACTGAAGTAAAACTCATCCCCATATGGATCATACCTACTGCTTCAATTTGTTTTCAGAACAATTGCACATTACCTGCCTTCAAAGACATATAAATTTAAACACCCATTTGAAGCATCTCTGAAAATCTTGTTCAAATACTGCCACTATTTAATGGGTGATCATAAAGCTGTAGTGGATTGCTCTCCCTGAGCAGCATAGCATGCCAAACTCTCCTCTCTTCTGAGCTGCAGCAACTCTGCTTGCCACTGCTATCCAAGGCTTAAAATCACAGTACATAGAAATTTCTACCCCATCTTTTAAAATTTAACAGCTTTTAGATTTAGAATGTGTAAGAATAAAGACTATTGTGGGAATCTGTCAACCTTCGTCAAACTGTAAAAAAGTTTTACATTTAAACTAAGAGATAAGAAGAAACAGAGATCGATCAGCTGCCATACGAAAAGACTAAAAAACCGAGACAGTGACGGATTCCAGAATATGGACATATATCTAACAGTATTAAAAAAAAATAAACAACCAAACAACAAAAACAAACAAACAAAAAAAAACCAACAAATCAAAACACCAAAACTCTTGCTCTGGAAGAGAATAGAGAGTACCAAGTCTGTACTATTGCAGTATGCTCCTCTGATGCATTGCATTGAGGGAAGCAGAGCAAAAACTCTGAAAATATGTGAAATATACAATTCCTTAGCTGGAGGGCTTTCTTTCATAGATCTGGTTCGTACTTTTGTTTTCCTAACAGCAACTCAAGTAAGTGACAGCTGTAAAGGGACACTTCTATCCCTTCATTTTGAAACCATTCTCTGTTTCTGAGGGTGGTTTACATTGTCTCTGAAAAGAAATCTGAGCCACGCACTAAATATATAACAAGGGCTACAGTCCGCCATTTTTCTTACTATGATACCATAAAATTTAGTGATTGTACTTCAAGCAAAGGACTGAGTGTAAAGACTGTACACTAAAAAAAAGCAAGAAAACCTAGAGGAAGGCAAATAGAAGAGAAATTGAAGATATAAACATAAAAGTAAGGAATAAACAGGAATAGATATCCCTCCAAGTACTTTTCTGGAATTGCCAAACAAAACAAAAAATTAGAAAAAGACTTTTTAAAAATTATTTCATACATATAATATGGCAAAGTAAAATAGACTTTATGGCCAACTTAAAAAGGCTCCAGATTTGCTAAAATAATAGTAAAAATACTCCTTTCATGTCTCTACTAAAACAATGTTTGAGCTACAACAGCACGATTCCAAAGTACAACATTATTTGTCTGAAATCTTATCACAGGCATGGACAAAGAAATGAAGGCATACAGCCAACAATTACTGAAGGGAAATAAGTAACGGTATATAAGATGTCTCCAAATATACAGAACTATATAACCATATACTTGGAGGGGGGAGGAGGATGGAGCTAATCAATGCTTAGAAACAGCTTCAGATAGAAATCTTGGCATTTACTTTTTATCCATGTAACATTCGCATATGCACACATGCAAAATCATGAGTAGTACTGAAAATACATTATGTTTTCTTCAACTTGTACAGTAACATGCCGTACCATCTTAATCATTCCCTAGGTATGTTGGCAGCAGGGCAACACAAGTGGGAGTTGCAATTGAATTTGACCAAATCAGCTTTTAAAGGTTTAAAAGGAAAAGTCCTGAAGGAGCTTATTACGTATAAAACTGTTTGTTCTTCAACAGAAAACAAGTTCCTTTTTATTTAGGGGCCATTAAGGAACACAACCTATTAATTCAATTCATTATTCAGAGCCTTAAATTTAACTAAAATACTTTCTTAAATATAACTTAATAGTGATTTTTGCTGCATTATTAGCAGTAAGTTCCCTTTGCTGAAATGAAGCATACACATATGCAGAGGTGATAACAAGAGTACGTATATTTTATCCCACACACCACTGAAGTAGTTGTATATTCCTCACTAGATTTTTTTTTCCCTGAGAACACACAGTGACAGTTTACCTTGCTTAACTTTCTTATATGACCTTTTATCACCATTCTAGGTCACAAGCATGATGCTTTTTCATATTCGTATTTGTTAAATGTAGGAATTTTACATTATTTAACTACACAGAACATTCTTCCGTGGTATATTAGGCATCAAGCCAGCATCCTCCTACTTGCAGGTGACTGAAAACTACTAGCAAAATTATGTTACCTTTAAATCCAAGATGATCACCCAGAGAAAGAATTTTGACCCACACAACTCATTAACCCCAATCAACCTTACTGCTAAATTCTTTCATATTGGACCAAATGTTTGAGAAGCATTTCCTACAGTACAATGCTCCGCTATGTAGAATTAATTATCATTAGCTCTAAAACCACAGAAGGTCTCACTGACTTCAGTTCAGGGGTAAGCACCTGCACTGCCTCATTTTTAAATACTCCAAACCAACAGATGCCAAACATTACTGTAAGTTGCCATTGATTCAAGACAGATTCCCACCATTGTATCTGAGCAGCATTGTTATGCAAAAAAGCATGCAAAAACCTCACAAATCCCAATAATGAATTCTATCAGGATTCTCTTATTTTTATTTTCAAACTGAAGGGAAAAAAAAGAAACAGATTTTGAAAAGCAGCCCTTCAAGACTTGCTTGGCTTTTGACGATGGATCAAGTTATGTCACTTCTACTTTCTCTGCTCTCTCCCCCGCCACCCTCCCCCCCCAAAAAAAAGGAGGTGGTCTGCTTAAAATATAGTTACTTAAAACAGGCTATTGTTTCCTTCTCCTTCCAGACCACCCAGATTTCCAATACTGAATCATCTACGCACTAGACAGATTAGTCTACTAGCACAGCTCTTTGTGCAAAGGCTTGTTTCTCTGCAATACATTTATCACTACTTACCACCATCACTGCATAAACAGAGCATAATGTGCTGGTTAAATGCATATGCTTAAGAAGAGACAGTAAAAACTAAGGGGGGGAAGGAAGTGAAATCTTAGGCATCTGGGGAGGGGAGACCCATGACTAAGGTCCTCTCGAAAGCTTGGGAGATTATGTTTAAAAATGGTCTTTCTTTTCGAGACTGTATGTAAAGCCCTTTATTTTCTTTACACGTTTAGAGCTTGGGATTTTATATCTGTAGGCTGGAGGGTTAATCAAAACTTAAAATGGAAATGGAAGTAATTGCATAATAATCTAATTCTAAACTCTAGCATTCCTGAAAATAAATAAAAGGGGAAAAAGGACTCATATGTTACGGCTTATCCTAGAGATTATAGCAATACATAGGCAGTTTAAAAATACAAATTCTATTTACAGCTTTGTTATCTGTTTCCACTTTCAGTTCATGATGCTTCAGTTTCCCACCCAGATACTGGTATATTGCTACTGGTCTCCACTGTATTTTGAAATCCACAAATGAGAAATAGAAGGTATGAAAAAAAAAAAAAAACTATGCTAGTATAAAGATGAAGTTAGTACTCATACAAAGAACAGATATTGCTTAGGGGCAGGATTTATCTATCTAGTCTTGGCCACCTTAAAAAAAAAAAAAAAAACAACCAAAAAAATCCAAGCACATACTCTTTTTTATGGTATGAAAGGGCAGAGAGCATCTTTGGAGGTAGGCAAATAACACAGTGTGGAGATGCTCAAGACTAGTGCCTATCCAGACAGCTAGATTTAGGTGAGTTGAAACTCATGCCAAGCCACAAATTAAAGCAAAATTATATACATGAAAAACATGTCAGACATTTGTCCTTTACTCAAAGAACCACACTGACAACAGCATTTACTGTATTTTATCAGATCTAGTATAAATAAATTTTTACTGTGATCAGCTGTACATATTCTCCACTAATCACAAACTTGCCACTCCACATTTTATGTGACTGGCACAGAAACTATTCTATGAATCATAGCAGATGCTCATCAGTGAAGCAGGGCAGGCAAAGGACTGCCTAAGGATGATCAAGAGAGAGCACTTCTTTACTATGGTATATAACAAGGAACATACAAAGACAGCATTCTGTTTGAAGACATGTCATTATTAATTCTAATTAGTATCAGCACAGAGTTAGACTGAAAATCATGAAAAGGAGGAAAGGTGCACACTACAATAATGTCAGTAACAACATTTAGAGTCTATCTGGATGTGGGTTATATTAAAAAAATGTGTCTCTAAATGGTATTTAAAAACCAGGAAAAAAATCAGAAAATCATTGCTCTGTTGCTAATGATATTTAATATGACACATAAACAAAATGCTGCTCTTCAGATGTTGGGTTTTGTATTCCGAATTTCTTGTTCTTCATCTTGTTATGAGTCTGAATGCATAGCTCTTCTTGGAAATACAGCTGCTTGTTCTTCCTTTCCATTACAGTCAGCATGGATATGATAACATGGCAAAGTAAGACAGGTAAATGGGGGAGTGGTGACGTTCTGAGAAGCACGCAGGAACAGGATGAGTGACACTGACATGGGCTGTAATACAGGAAATTCCAGTGAGGTATTAGGAAATCAGTTTTCACAATGAAACAACTGAGCACCAGAATGAGGGCCCAGTGAAATTGTTGAACGCTCATCTTTGGAGAAACTAAAATTGCACTGGATGAGGCCCTAGCAAACTGCTGTAGCTGGTCCTGGTTGGAGTGGTGTCCTGGACTCCAGAGGTCCCTTCCAACCTAAATTACTCCAATTCTAAATCACCTTGAAGTAACTTTGCTTTTTAAATGGCTAGTATTTCTAGGCCATTTAAAATTACTAGAGCTAGCAAGTTATTATTTATTGTCAGTTTTTCCATCATGCCTATTTCCCCAGCAGGTGTATTTTTGATTCTTGGGTGGACAAAGAACCCATGTGCCAGTGACTGGGAAGGCTGCCTTGAACATCTTAAGCTTGCTCAACAGAAAGTTATTTCTTTGTCACAGTCTTAGCATGCTTCCTTTCCCTTCCAGCCCTGTTTCCAGCTGTGGCTTGTAACTAGTTTTCTGCCTGTGAAACAATCAGTGGCATTAGTTCTTTGTGATAACATCACAATTTTGCCAAGTTGCGATTTTTAAAGAGGTTTGCTGCTCCCACTTCCAGCCTGGGCTTTGAATCCCTCTACATGCAGAAAAAAAAACGTTTGTGCTTCTGTAACTCAAGTTTAACTGCTGAGACGTAAGTTACTTATTAGGATAGGCTGTTCCCAAAAACACATGCCTTGAAATAGATTAGCATATAGCTAAAAAGGAGATGATTGATAGGCCTTCTACCACTCTGATGGCTACACTGGCTCATACTAACTCTCCTATAATACACACATCCAGAATCTATATAAAATTTCATAGCAATAGTATAGTTTCAGGGCTAGATAGTTGCTCTTCTCCACTTATAGTACCAATGTAACTTTACAAAAATCACCCCAACAGCAAAAGATCAAATGGCAACAGGTATTTCACAAAGGTTGAAGATAATTTGTGAGTGAAAGTGGGCCTGCCATTTTTGCCAACCATTAATTTGCTCCTAACTTGCCACTATGGAAAAAGAAAAACCCAACCTCACAGGCATCCGACATTGACAACTGCATCAGATTAGGCTTTGGACAGAGTAATAAATTAGTCTTCATTACCATCATGATTGTTATTATGCTGTCTATTCATCAGCTACTGAGATTTTGCACACCTCAGGGCAACAAGAATAGCTGTAATGTTACAAATACCAAACCCATCTGTGTAAGTGAAGAAACACAAAAGGAGCAAAAGGGAAAACAAGGAGATATTTAAACTCAGAGAAAATGCTGAAGTGGAGCAGTGGCTGTTGCTTGCAAAATATTTTAAGGCTAGAGCACACAGAAGCATATTCATATATTTATAACATTGACTATGTCAATTGAGGGTTAGCAGTTTTTTTCATAATGATGTCTTATGTCCAAGAAACATAACCTCACCATATTGTTTTCCCTCTCTTCATAATTTCCAAAATGAAAAGCTAACTTAACACAGTATTAACGTTAGACTGAGATGGAAACAGTTTTGCTGTCACACAAATATTTTTTTCCCCTAACTTTGAATAAAACATCAAAAATCTAAACATGGCCTCAAGCCAAAAGTAATCCTAAATCAACTGAAATGTTTTATTTTGATGGCTATTTTTTTTGTTGTTGTTTTACTATAAATTATTACAGCTTTTGAAATAAACACCAAAGAGTAAAGCAGAACTATTTTATTTAAATAGTGTTAAATTAGAATGTCACAACGATTTCAAAACTCCATCAAAAATATCTCAAAGCAGGAAATTCCTGACCACTTCCTATTAAGGCTGAAGCCAGGAAAATTCTGGTGCAGCTTGCTACTTAGCCTGGCCTTTGTTTGCATGACATGAAGTATTTCTATTACAGAACTGCAGTAAGGAGACAGCATTCCAAACTCAACCAGTTTAGAAACTGGAATTAACTGAGAGGTACACTTTCTAAACTATATTTACATAAATGGTCAGTGAATAAAAAGATCTTAAGTGAGGAATAAAAATAAAAACAAACTGCCTGCATGTAGCTGTGAGAAGCAATATTAGAGTATTTTATACTTTGATTTTTAATTTGTTGCTTTTATCAGTGCAAAAACGATTTGGAAAGTGAACAAATAGCTAATGAGCTTCTGTTGTATAGTCTGGGTAGTGAGCCAGTCTTGCACACTAAACCATCCACAGGCATCATGAAATACAACAGCAAGGAATGCTGTAGATCTGTGTCTCAGCATTGAATGAATTATTCTGTCCCTGGATCACTGCATTTAGTCTTCAGATGTGTTACAGCTGGTCTCAAGATTTACTGTTAATTCTTCAGAAGTACAGGATTTCAGACTGTTGCTGTGTTTTAGAGAAGACTATGTGGAAGAAGTAAAATCTATGGCTCTTCAACCACCATGTTATACATGGACATGCTTAGCACATGCTGCCTCCTTTGTCCTATATAAACTTTTTGCAGTTTTCAGGTGGAGAAATGGTGTAGGCTAATGTTAATCATAAAGTTGAAGTATTTAGGTAAACTCTAAATCCTGATTTATGACAGGAGTTTGTTGGTTATTTTCTTTTGGACAGAGAATATGACTTGTTAAGTAACTTCTCTGGGGAAAAACAGTCCCTGCAGAGCTGAGCTACCTGCTGCCTGGAAATTTGACAATGAAATCTAGGCGCTGTCCTTACTATCTTGAGTTGAGTACCTCCACACAGCCCTCCTCATCCACAGGGAAATGAGGTGCCTCACAATGTACCCTCGGAAAGCAGCAACCTGGCTAGGGAGATGCCAAAGTTAGCCAAGGGGAACCATAAACACTAGTAAGAAACCTAAATGGTGCATCATAAACCCAAATGCCCCTGTAGCACAAGCAACAATGTGTCCACTTAAACATCTTTGAATGTAGTCCAAGAGTAAGATGCATACACATTAAAAATCTAAAGTCTTGTTTATTGGGGTTTTTTTTGGTTTGTTTGTTTTGTTTTTTGGTAAGTCTTGCAACTTTTTGCATGCAAAAATGCAGTTGCAACTGAGAAGTGTGCCTCAGCTCAGATAAGTGTTGTCATCTGTTTTGCAGGACACTTTCCAAACTCGGGGCTTGCACATTCCCAGATGGAGGAGATAAATGACCTTCAATCTCTCACAGCCTTGCTGAGCATGGAGAAGCTGCCCCTCCTTCACATTTTGTGGGGTGTGTTTCCCCCCCTCCCTACTTTTTGGGCGCTACTGTGATACCTCAGTGAAGCAAAATGACAGGAATAATCACATGGATACAGCAGACACTTCAATGCCTAGGGGGAAACAGAGCTTCCAGCTCTCAAAGTTTTAATAATGAAAATCTGAGCACTAATTGGCTTGAGACATGTGCGGTTACACATACCTTGAGAACATGCTTAAGCTTCTAAATTTCTTTTTCTTTCTAGTTTTGGGCCCACTGGGGCTCAGGTCTTAGTATTTCACTGAAATGCATGAAAATGGAAACGTAAGCGAAGCATCAGAAAGCAGTGTCAGTGAACATTTCACAAGTACATACAGAGCGTAAGATGCTCCACCATATCCAAGAGTAATGAAGGACATCTTCTATCACATCGTGTCCCAGACCAGAATCTTCTACATATTTAAATTGTTCAGCATCATGTATGCTTCAGTGGTTCCCAAACACAAACGCTTGCACTTGCAGCCTGACACAGTCATGAAAGACTGAGGAATGGTGGCCCAAGACTTCACACATTTCAGAAGTCCTGTAGCAGAACTGGAAAGTTTTTCACAGTTTAAACCCTCCTTAAAAATCCTCAGGGGATGTCAAAAGTGTTACATGATTTTACAGAATTCATAATGTTTCACTTATTAAATACTTAACAGATTAACCAGAAGAGCAAACAACAGCTTTTTAAGAAACTTAATGCTCTGGAGAAACATAAATGGAGAAATATTCTTACCTGACAAATCTCTGACACTTGCTATCATTTTGACAATGAAGTTCACTTTGTAGGTATCTTTTGGTGCTAATTAGTCTCAAGCTACTAATAATGAATTTCAGTCCCTCCTAGTTTTACAGCAGAGTAAGAGCAGCATTGATGGCTACAGGAATTTATTGCAAAAAAAAACACATTATTGGGGTGTTATCAGAGATTAACACACCATGCTCCTACTATTTTCCCACAACACTATCATCTTAGAAAGAAGTAAATAAACATACCACCTATTCCATATTTCTGGAACTGGGGACACGGGGATGTTAGTTAGGAGGGGAAAAAAAAAAACCTCCAAGGTCATGTTTTGGGGAGCTCTTTCTTCTTGTTTAACTACAACAAGGATGAAATAGGTAAACTGCTGAATAGCAATTTCAACGGAATTGCTGGTTCATGTAAATTACCTACCCCCTGTGGCATGTTTACAAACCAATCAAAATATTTTCTTCAGACAAAGCACTGCAATAAATTTAAATGAAAATAAGGACAACCACAACACAAGACACATAATAAGAGATTTGTGCACAGCATGGAAAGTATCTTATAAGTAAGAAAATTATGTTCATGCTTTAGAGTGCAGAATTTTCAGAATAACATAGCATATTTATCACTTGCTGTAGCACAGTTATTTCCAACAACTTAATGAAAAATCTCCAGTTATAAGTTGATATTGGACGCACTGGGAATAAAAAATTAATCTGAGCAAAGCGTTTGATAAAACATGCATATTCTATCAGAGCAAATCTTTTATCACATTTGTTACTATAAGGAACACTTAACTGAAATGCACATTGCAACCCTGCAAGAAAATTCTACCCAGTGATTTCTGGGGTGCATCACAAGTGTAGATGGAATATAACACAGCTCTCATAAAAAAATTATGTGACAAGGTGCAAATACCAGCTGAAGAGAAAAGATTCATAAATACCCTGCAAAATAGCTTCACATTCCTTCAACAGACTGACGTTAAAAACCCCAATTGCCAGCAACCTCAGAAAGTCTTTTCCTTGGATTTCTTCTGCTTACTAAAGAAATGCCACACCCAGAATAGCATATGCAATTACACCTTTGGAAAATGACATCTATCCCAACACATGGTAGAAAGTACTGCATAAAATACCTCTGCATCTTCTCCTGAGGGGTACAGCCCTTTGATCTGCTTTGGTCTGTGAATTGGCAGTTCCTTTTTAATGCCTCTTCAGATCAAATTTTCCAATATGCTGGCATTTGGCAGAACTTGCCTGCTGCTACAGTGCAAGGCTGAGTGTTCACACTTAACAGTACAGGATCCTCTCGTGTGCAGCTGAAACAGACAACTGCCTACAGCAATGAATTGCTGAGGGCAGGAAAACAGTCCTGTCCTTGTTTTCTCATGCCAGAAATCCAAGGAGCAAGGCTGCCAACAGTGATATCAAGGAAGTGCACAAAGCATGGCCAATAACTCCTCAGGGGTGAAAGAGCCTGCCCTGCCCTCCTGGGTAGCTGTCCTTCCCCAGTTCTCTTATCTCTCTCTGCCTTTCCAGTAACTGTCCCTTACCTCCAGAGAGGAAAATTTCTATTTTCCTTGGAGGAAAGACCCATTTAGCCCTGGAGACCTGCATCCTTTGCAGGCCCTATGCCAGAACCTGGCAATGCTCCCACACAAGAGCCTCTACCACTTCCTGGCCTACCCACTGTGCGCATCCCACAGACAGTAGCATGGCTAAGGTCTCCCAGGCTGGATCTCCAGATGTCAGTGACCAGCAACCAAAGCAAAGTCATCTTGGCACACAAGTAGCATCATTCACATTGCCTCTAGAAAAAAAGGCATTTCTACATGAAACGGTGGATAACAAAAAGATTGACTGTAGTCTACAGGTAATCTAGGAAAGACCTCAAACAAGTCCAGCCAGCATCCCAGGTCATTCTCTTAAGCAGGCCCCTTTTTTCAGCTCTCTATCACATACCCACCTCTCTCTGTCCTGTAGCTCTCCAACTGTTCTCATACATTTGCCCAGAAATGCACTCACTTTTATTACTGTTTATTTTTCTTCCAACAGCTCCCTACTAAAAAGAAGCTGCATATTCAAAGAGTAAGCATAATAATATACCACTGTATTTAGTTATGCAATGCAGGCTCACTAGAGAGCAGTTGAAACTCATCACCCCTGTATCACATCTGTGCTATGAAAGCAAATATACCATGGAAGAGTAAATTGCTACAAGTGCTCAAGAGGCAAGAGACAGAAGCTGACTGGCCCAGCAGTTCCCAGCCACCTCCACTACTCGTCCAGCCAGAGTACAAGTTCTCCCATCCATCTGTTCCACCTCTTGCCCAGAGAAGGCCAAAACTTTGAGATATTTTAAAACAGAGAAGACATTACAGAACTAGGGGGGACAACACACAAAAAAATAAGAGGCATATTCAACTGGGAGTAATATGAAGGAGAAAAGGAAGAGGCTATACATACAGGGAGATATGCAAGGATTTGTCATGTTCCATCCACCAACCTGACCTGTTCCATTCTGATTTAAGGAAATGAGAAAACACAGTAGCATGAAAGAGAAGAGACTGCAATTTTAAGTCTTTTTGCTTTGCTCAAGCGAAAGGAGAATAAGAACAGCTAGGATAAAAGAGCAATGGTGTAGAGAACTTAGAATCAGTGTCCCTGTCTCACAATAGAGGAACAAAGAGTAGTGCAAGGAAACTGAAGTCAGGGAAATTCGTAAGCTTAAAGAAAAAAGAATGATCGGTATTGTTTTACAAGAAAAAAGGAATCAAAATAAGAGCAAGCATGTATCTAAAGTTTTGACAGCCATACGTAACTGGCACAGCTGTCAAGAATACTTAGATTTTGTGAAACCAACATAACATTTTGAAAGGCTATTGAAGTCTCATGTTATATGGTTTTAAACCTGTCTTTAAATATCTGTAATCTGAGTGAAAACAGTTGTGAAGAAGAAATTATCTGCCTACTGTGCCATTCTTACAATTTCAGTTATCTGATGCTGTCAAGTGCACTGTCAGAGCCAGGATACCAGCCAAGGCAGCACTGGGAACTGGTATTCCCACTAACAAAGGGCTCATTCCTCATCACTGAGGTTTCCCATAACCATGGTTCCACAAGCTCAATGATTCTCAAACAAATCGGAGTTCACAGACCAAAGGAGCAACTAGAAAAAAGGCTGTGATGCTGGAACTGGATTCACAAACAACAGAAAATTGGAAACCAGTGATCTGCATACTGTACCGCATTAAGTATGCAGGATTTTGATTAAAATTTTAAACATGGAATTATGGCGTACAGGACATAGAAAGAATATATTAAAAAACCACTTATGTTTTTAATTTACTTTTTTTTTTATCATTTCCTCCTGAACCAAAGGAGAGGAGGGAAGCATATAACTCTTTGGCTTAAGTAACTATTACAACATCATGACAGCTTCAGCAATTCATGTGAAACAAGCGCTGTATCATCCAAAGTGAGAAATCAAGCCCAGAGCTACACTGAAGATTTCTGCCTTGGAACAGTAAGAATAAAAACAAAACCACTGATTCCTGTCAGGTCTTCAGTTTTTTGTATTTTTAATATTATTGTTTTGTATGGAAACTTACAATTATCCCAGGCTTTGTTTAATGACTACAATTTGTTTGTGTATTATCTCCAACTACAAAGAACAAGCTATTTCAGTCCAAAAGTTAATGAAAAATATAATAAGCCCTGTCCTTTTTGTACCATCAATAGTTTGTTTTCACTGAATCTTGGCTGAAACCTCCCTACCTCCACAGAGACAAAAGGTTAACTTGAGTCTGAATATCCTGACTGGCTAGCACAGATGGCAGTGTGGCTTAGAGCCCAGTATCTAGTTTAAACCAAGTTAGCACTTGCCCATTTTGTAGGGAGAATACAAATAAAATAATACTGAGAATCCTCCAATGCCCCTCCTGCTGTCCTTACTTCCTCATAAGAAAAGCCAGTTTTCACATCTGGCTAGGAAAACCTTAGGGCATCACAAATCTGTGGGACATACTTGCAGACTTGCACTCAGTCCACGCTGTTCATCAACCAGTATGATAGCTACATTTAAAGAAAGATTAGCTACTCACTGCTAGGGTATGGATGTGGAGCTGATCACACACAGCTATTATGCTCTAAATTCATGCTCTGCTATAACAAAAAACATTTGGAAGAAGGAGCTAAGGCTGAATTTTCAGAAATATTGAGGCTTCTGACAACCAGGATATGACTTGGATCAGCCAGTGGGTGCTCCAAGGTGCTGAAAATTGCTGCAGGTGGCCAGCTGCACCTGCAAACGTGGAGTGGGTTGGCTGGAGAACCATGCTCTTTCCCACCTCACATTAGAGAAACAGCAGAAGTTGGAGCAGCACTGGGGAAGCAGCAACGCTTTTCCACTTCTAGAAACTCCATGCCTGCCTAGAAGTTTTCCAAAATGGGCCCTGAATTTCCACATATGTCCATCCCTCCTCTGTAGAGCTCTATGTAGTGCTTGCAGTGTTCAGCTCTATTAAAGGAGTAGAAGTAAGGCCTATTCAGTCAGTATCTTTTCTTTTTGTTCTTTCACTGACACTGTTTGGGATTGTATATGTTTCTATTTCAAGTTCTCCAGTGGCTTTTTAACGGTAAACACTGAAAAACCTGAACACTTATAGCAGCAGATCTACTTTAAGAAGGGAATGAAATCATACGGGATATAAATAAAAAAATGTAAAACCTAAGAAAATATATAAAATCTCAACCACTTAATATGTTTATTAAATAAATTATATACAGTAGTTTCTAGTTTTCATACTTGTATTTACAAATGACTTTTCACCTTCCATTCCCTTACCATGTTTTACTCTCCAGTTACGTACAGGCTCATGTAACTTTCAATAAACTTTTCCTTCCAAGTATCTGTCAGGCTGTGAAGTGCTATTCTCCCATGCTTCATAAATATGGTGTCTGGAAACTCATTATTAAAACCGGTTTTGTGAATGCTCAAGTTCTAATTCATGACTTCTCTGAAACTTTTTAATGAAACCAAGATGTCTGATAGTCAAGAAAGTTCTTCCAATGGGCATGAGCAACAGATCTTTCACAACCTGTTAGAAGATGTGCCAAGACTAGTTCCTTTCCTGTGTAATAGAAGCCACAGGAATCAAAGTTTCTGATCAAAGTCCAACACCTAAGCACTGCCAAAAGCTGACAAGCCCTTTTTCCCTCTTTCCTGAAAACAGCTCTGTAATCACACTGGATTTTAATAGGATAACTATCTCTTGGACTCACGCTGAACTCAGTTGCATTAAACTATGATTAAACCATATGACGGTTGCTACATATAGCATTACTTCATATATTTATTTTTAAAGTGTGCTGAGATTCTTATGCAACCTACTACCACAGTCCAGGGTGGTTTTTTAATGTAAATTTCTTTTCTTCTTCAGGGACACTGTATTGAGCATGGAACAAAATACTCCAGCAGTAAAACGACAATCCTGCTGTATTTGTGCAATGTCAGTCCAGAATATATAGGCTGGATTTAATGAAGCTATTCTGTTTTGACCAGAGTAACTATGAAGATAATTTAACAGTTGGAAACAAATTCTCCTGTACATTCCTTCACACTGTGGAGCAGTGCAATATATCTGCTCCTAACCATTCACAGCCATGTCTGTTGGGAAAATGTCATGGCTACAGAATTCCCATACCAGGATTTAGGTACTGAAATAACAAATTGACCATGCAAAAAGCCAGTACAGGCCTGGCAAAATTTACCTGCTCATGTTTTGCACTGCAATTCACAGACAATGTATTTCCAGTTCACCAGTAAGGCACACCCTGCCGGGGGAGGATGTAACCTGAGGCCCAGTGAAGACTTACTTAAAAAGTGAAAGTGGTGTAAAACTGCTCCTGAGCAAGAACTGGCATTAACAGGGTCTTATGTAGACAAAAGAAGGGAGATTTAAATGTATTATTGCTGTACAGCCTTTGCACGCTCAAGCCAGAAAAGGGTGAGAAGGGTGGGGGGGAGGAATAAGGACACAGATCTGTGAGCACAACTTTTCCACAGCTATGCCAGTACAGTGTTTCCTGTGGAGAAGAGGCACAACCACATGCACAGACTGAGCAACATAACCCTTCACTGAGGAACTCACATGGATAAATGCCACTCCAGTCAGCCAACATCCTGCATCAGCAACACATCTAATTTTCTTAATTTCATGCCACTGTAAGGCTTCTGCCAGCTGTTGTCATGCAAACTGTTAAAACTGCTTACTGGTTTTGGATGCATAGTTAACCTTGAGATGTTATTTAATTAGACGTGCTGAAGGAAGCAGTAGTTCAATAGTAGCATACAGCAGTCTGGACTTTTAAACTTCTTATCTCTTGTATTACTGATTCAGTGTAAACCCACAGCAATATCCCAGAGACTGCTGGTTATTCACTTACCAGGAGAAAAGGTAAAACACTGATCAAAAAGGTCTAATTGTCCTGCAGAGGAAGAACCATAATCATAATGTGTAGCCTAAGATGAACAGTCAGGACTTAATAGACAGAGAACTGCTCTTTTCCTCAGGGGGCAAAGAAACAGTTCCAGTTCTTCTGTTTGAGTCAAATCACTGTTAAATATGTGTGCCAATGACCTAATTCAGTTTTCTAAAGATGTATTACTTACGCAAGAGAGACCATAACAACCTCTTCACAGCTATTCCCAGTCAATTGCAGAGTTACATATTTGCAACAGGCACAGCACATAGTGAAACTTAACAGTGAAAAACATGCAGAACCCAATTTAGCAGAGGGTGAATAGAGGCTCAGTTACATCTCAATTCAGTAAAAACAAATCTATCAGATTTCACACCACGCATTTATGGAAATTTTAGCACCTACAGAGAAATGAATTAGCTTCCTAAGGCATTGATATTTGTAAATTTAAGATGTTACGGAAGCAGAAAACTACCATCAATAAATGATAACATAAACCTCTAATTTAGCATTATTTTTCTTTTAAGCTTACCAGATGGGGAAAGAATCTATTTTCTCTTACAGCTCTCTCCACTCAGTTACTTATATGCCCACAATATTCTTCAACTAAATAGGATCTAGTGATTTATAATAGTGGAATCATCAGGGTTGATATTTTGAAGGAGTTTCTATGGGAAACTTAATTTTCACTGTATGCTTGGACTTCTATAAAGAAGACTTCTTGTGAGTCTAATGTTTTGTGTTGATTCAGCTGCAAAACGCTGACATGAAGTCTTACAACTTGCTACATTGGCTAAATTCTCAGCAAGGACTAAATCACACAGAGGTGTAACAGGTTTGGCTACCGTTCTCTCAAGCTGTAATTTTGCAGCAGACCTGGTAAAACTGTCATTGCAACCTAACTGAAAGATAACCATACCTTTTATGCCTGCCTACACCTACCTATGAGGTGCTTCTTACGGTCAGGAATGATGAGAACATACAACAGATTCCGCTGTATCTAGTAATATTTAGGTCTGTTTGGAGCAGTTCCAGTTGGCTGAGAGCTTCCAGTGCAGAGCTGACATATACAACCTCCCAGCAGTCAATGTGTGAGCAAATGCTGTGGGCTTGCACACAAGTTGAACCAGCTTGGTGTCAGAGCATGGTTCATTTTTAACTACTCATTACTGGCCTGATACTCTTCCCAGTCAAGCTCATGAGTTTTTCCTACTGACTTAAGTGGGAAAAGAATTTTAATCTCCAAGTACTCTCATTTTTAGAAAATTTTCTCACGAAGGTAAAATACCCAAGCATCATAAAACTGGAAAAAGGGGCATTTCTCTCTCCCTAAATGCAGAAACCTTATGTTAACAGAAGCAATATGAAAAAAGCCAAAAACTCTGGAAGTTACTATTTTCAATGAAAACGCTAATGTGCATTGCAAACCTGAATGGATTTAACTCTACATGTTATATCTAAAATGTAGTGTGTTCACATCCTGGCACAACCCACCCAGCCCGGAAAATAATCTGTTCTGCCAACAGTTACTTTATAGCTTGAGCAGGCATTTAAATTGCTTCCCATTAGCTGAACTGCTAATTTAACTGAAAATGCCAGCAGATCAAACTTTACTCTTGGTGAAGTGGTCTTTACTGACCCCACACATACACCTTCCTCTCCACCCCTCTCTGCTTCTTGTGACCGCTAAATTTGCTTGGAAATTCTTCCTGGTGTAATCCTAGCCTGGGAGAAGCAAAGTGTAGCCCGCTGCCAGTGCTGCTGTTTGGCCAGAGTGCATATAACTGTTAGTTCCCTTGGTACTGCTTAAGAGGAGGCACATTATCTCATATGGGGGAAGTTAAAAGTCACAACAAGTGATCATGTGCTTGATAATGTTTGTAGACATGATCACCATACTTCCTAGTAAACTAATTAGGGTATTTTGGCATGCTTACACCCATAACTCTGATACAAGACATCTATGCTTAGATACCTGTAAGAGAAATTGCCTGCCATCATGAAAAAAAAAAAAAAGCAGCATGCAGCTAGAAGGAAATGAGGAGATAGGAAGCAGTTTTCCAACTTACTGCCATTAAGAAACAAAAATGTTAAAAAGAAGAGCTAAAATTTAGGTATGCCTTGCTACATATTTCCCTTGCAGCGAGGCAGGAATAATTTACTAACCCAGTGGACAGCGTAATACTGTAATCCCTTTGTGCAACCAAAAACTGAAGCACCAGCAAAGTATGTGCCTAACTCAGAATGGAAGTCCTCTTGGTTTTCCACAGAACCTGACATTCTAATGTCAGTGCTGGAATTTACTAAACTCCACTCTGTTGAAGTCTATTAAAAATAATGTTTGAAAATTATATGTGAAAATAAAAGCTTTTTAATATTCCCATATCAAGTGTTAAAAGCACAAACACTCATTCATCATGTCTTGGAATTAATGCTACCATTATTTATGAGGTTTCAAAGAGGAAAGTACCTTGGTACAGTAATGAACAAGAAAGTGGATAAAGACCGCATATTTCATGTACATAAGAGATATGGTGAAATTTGAATTGGAAAATTAAAAATTATTAAAACTGTTTTCCTGCATTTTTCTTCAATTGCATGACAAGTAGGAAAAAAGGGTTGAAAAGAAATATTTTTTTCCCCCCAGTTCTAGAGACCAATATACCTTAAAAATATCTCCACAAGTTTAGGCAAAATTCTGCAAATGCCAAGCCCTAACACACTGTTTTTCTTATCTCTTGCTGGGAGAAACACAAATTTATGGTGAGCAGGAAATGTTCACTGTATCTCACATTGCATACTTCTGAGATTAGATGGGGGGTGGAGGAATTCATGGTTACAATTTTCTTGAAACCTTACTGCCCCATAAAGCAGCAGCTGCACTGCAGTACGTTGTTCCTCACACATACATATTAAAAAATTCCAGATACAGAGATACGAGCTCATTAGCAAACTGAAGACACCAAGATGAAGCAAACTGAAATGCTTATTTTCCCATTAATTGTTTTGACATAACAAGATAAAAAAAATCTGAAAAGACTTTGACAGCAAAGCAGTGCCTATAAAGCATTTTGCAAAGATAACAGATTTTATACATCAGATTCTGGTCTGGTTGCCCAAGATGCCACCTATTTCACTTTGTCAAACAGCAATAAATAACTAAATACCTAAGAAATTGAAGCAGCATTAGTGTATTCTTAAATTTTTAAGCTCTGAGAATTATTATAGATGTAATGTCAAACATATGCTTAGCATCTAGGTGAATTATTCTGTTTATCTGATGGTAATTAAGAATCCCCATGTACATGTTGAAAAAATCTAACTATTTGCATACTGCATAAACCATAGTAAATTAAGACTTAATCAAAAAAGAAAACCCCACACATTCATTTTTTCCTGTCTAAACTACATTAGGTTTCTTTAATATCACATGCAACTTTTTATCTTGCACAGACTACTTCATAATAAGCTTGGTGAAAATATCAAGGACTGTTTATATTTTGTCGTCTGGTCATTCTAATTCCTTATTTTCTCTGTCAAGCGCAATCAATAATTCATTTCAAAAACGTGTGCTAAACATTTGTTTCCAGTAGTCATTCCATTGCCATTTAGCTAACATGGAGATGGCCATAATCCAGTCTTGACAAGCACCCATCTCATTAATGCCTTTTTAATCATCCAGGATGACATCCCTGTCAAGTTTTAGATAAATGATGTCTAAGCACATTCAACACACAAAAGCATCATTCTCTCATACATTTGAGTATAAATGGGTTTATTATGGAAAACTAAATTTAAAAAGCAATGGGCAACAATATAGGAACAAAGTAAAAGCATATAAAAGTAAGGGGTTTAGTGACAGGAAGAACTAAAGGGGTTTTGTTTGGTGGGATTTTGGTTTTTGTTGCTGTTTGGTTTGTTGTAGGTGAGTTCTGGTTTGGTTTTAGATTTGGTGGGGTTTTGTTTTGGTTTTTGTCCTCCCCTGTGTTACAAAAAGGTCTGAACTATTATTATTTCTTTTTCCTCCCACTGCTGCAGTTCCACTGCCACTGAAACACTACAGCACTGCTCCTTCCCTCTTGCTTTGCACACTCTGACAGCTTCCTGCACAGCATTGCCTCAGGGCCAGCACAGGGTTCACCAGGAGCACAGCAAGATAGGGGCTATGTTTTCAGTTTCAGTGCTAGTTCTTCAGCCAGGAGCAGCAACTGCAGTAAAATGAATCCAGCTTTAATGGTGTAGCTCCAGGCTAAAGCATGTTAAGTATCTCAGGGGGGCTGATACGCGCACAGGCTGGTCAGCACTAGCAGAACAGAAAGGTGCAGCAAAATGGTCACACAGAAGTTCAGAGAATTCAGGAAACCTTAAAAGGAGTACTCACCAGGGTTAACCAGTCAACTGAGTTTTCTCTCCCTTGACTTCCTCCAGAAGTAATGAAAGAAGAGAACAGCTCAGCAGGAACCTAACTTTGATCCTTTAAATCACCCCTGGAAGAACTTGTCTGCCATTAACTACAGAGAAGATTAGCCTCTTTCAATACCTCCCTTTTGTCTCTATTCAGCCCATGCAAGCAGACTTTAAAAGTTTATAATTTGGCAAACGAGTAATGAAAGGCATACCCTTGACAAAAAGGCCACCTGCTCCTAAATGTCAAGGCTGTGCTCCCAATTTCGGAACTCAGCAGATAAAGCTATATATAATATAATATATATTGTTACATATAAAAGAATAAAAGCTGCTGGAATAGTTTTAAATGTAAGCCATTTTTTCTCTTCATCTCCTTTTCAAGAACTGTTTAACCATTTTCTCCAAAATTTTAAAAATATTAAACCCCAAATTCAACTATAACAGAAAATTCAAACACACATACACAAATGTATTACTCAGTCCCAACAAATGTCTTGGATGCAATAGGTCCAGTGAGGTACAAAATTGTCTCAAGTCAAACAATAGCAAATTACCATATCTCCAAGTACATTCTATATTGAGGGAAAAGTAAAAACAAACCAAAAAAACCAGAAACAAAAATCAACTAAACAAACAAAAACCACCACAAAACAAGCCCCCCTGCCCCCCCCCCCCCCAAAAAAAAAAGACCCACCAACAACTACAGGGATTTACTGAGGATTACTACATGTTAAATTCTAACATCATGCTACAAGAAGTCGTACACAGAACAATCCATTCACAGGGTCAGTTTGCAGTACTAAAAGACATGCTTCCCCATTAAAATAGCACCCCCTAAAGCTACCTCTCCTTACTCTTCCCTTATCTCAAGGAAAGGGAGTAGCATCGCAGGAACAAACACAGATTTAGCTGCATTTTACCAGATCCATTTTTACCTAAAATGTACAGCTTTATTACTGCTGTTATCAGAAAATGAGACCATACATTCATACCACAGAAAACTATTAATCCTCCCTTTTAGCAGCTTCTGTATTCAAAAGTTTAACCAAGTAAATGCATTTCATGAAGACATGCTTTGTACTGCTTTTTAAATGGATTAACTGACCACACTGTATAGAAGTCTCCTAGCACTTTCAGTTCTTAAAAATGTGTTCAAAAAGCTATCTAGATTAGTCAAGGTAACGCAAGAGTAACACTGCTGAAGGAAACTGCAAATAGTTTTCAATCCTTTTCTATATGCCCCTTGTTTCAATAAAGCACAACCAAGACACAATTTGATTTTTCTGATAATATCTGATGAAGCAACCTTTCTGGCTATTATCTGTGATTGACATTTGGAAGAATTCATGGGGAAGCTGATAGCCAAGCGATAGCTTCAACGTGTTTTATTTTTTTTAAACATTAAAAAGAGTAACATTGTCAATACATTCATATTCACCGAATGCTTCTAGACGTGCCTTTGAAATAAGGTTTTGAACATCTGTCAGATGAGTAAAATTGCATATCTTTGCATCACCTCATCTTACTCATACTGGCTAAGCATCTACTCTTCTCACTCACACTGTAACTGGAATTGTACAATCACTCGTAACCCCTCTTCCTTCTGTAAAAGATTATAACCCTTTCTTATACACAAGCATTTCAAAATAGAAAATTTTTCTTGTATTTCACAAAGACTAGGAGAAAAAAAAAATCCAGTGAAATATGTTGATATTAAAAGAAACAATAAACTCTAAAGAATTTCTGCTTTTCCAGGTATAGTCCCTTTTGATGTTTATTAGGTTCCATCCACTGAACTTAATGGCATTGCATGAATGAATCTGAGAAGGGAATTTGGCTAAGAGGGGTTAGAAAGTATGGCAGTGGGTCAACATTTAGACTTCTCTGCCAAGGGCAACAGAGTGTTGAATATTATAAACATTCTGCTGTGCTTCAGTGTTACTCTATGCCAAGTTATTCTCTTCCCACACATTGCCCATAAACGTCTGGAAGCAGAGGAGGCAATCTGGGGCTTTAAAGCAGCTTGCAACAGTTAGCCACTGAATGCCCCATTGACTGGGCATTTAATTCCTTTTACACCCTTTAAAAAGCTCAGCTTTCTTGCAGTATTCTACCATAGCAGATGTCATACATATAAAATAATGCTCCCATACATCAGATTTATAAAGTTATTCAGCTATCTCAGAGCCTAATGGGATTTTCAAAAAGCACTGGGCAATTTAACATTTATTGATTTCAAATGAGGTAAGCATTTGTATGCTTACCTGTATCTGTAAGTATACTAATATCTATAATTCAACTGGACCTATAATGAGATCACCCAATTGGACACTCCAATTTTGTCACTGGTAGTGGTGTGACTTCCAAAAATGCTGAGACTTTGCAAATCCAAATGACTCAAAGCTTTGTAGATGCTCAACACTTCTGAAAAGGAAGGCTCTAAGCACACCTGCCCTAATCAAAAGTGGAAGGATACCTTTGATTGGCTATGTCTGACACAGCATGTTTGTCTAAAGTGCTGAAGTATGATGCACTGTATTCTGAGGGAATATGCCTAAACAGGAGACTAAGGGCCCTTTCATTCAAAGCTGACTGGGTATTCCAAGAGCTCTGTTTAGGTAGGCTGGAAGATCAAAAAGCCATTCATATTTCGAGGATCCTTACCACATACATCAGAAAACAAGGTTCAAGCTCAGCTGTCTGTAAGAAACTTATCTCTGCCAAACACAGTGTAGCTGGCCTCCATGCAGTCCTACCCCTTGAATAAATGGGACCAAAGGTACAAAACCATTTCGGTGATATCTACTTTTGAATTTACTTATACCTGCTTGGAAAGTTAGCTGGCACATCACTGTCTCCCACCTGTCAAAAGGATCTTGCTATTTGTGTAGCAAGAACCTACTGTAGTCATGACCATCCTGACACAGTAAAAGTGTCTCCAAGCATGACAAATAGCATCAAGGGAATGGAACAGAGCAGGGTGGTGAGAAACTCAAGCACATAAGAGTTTGGCAGGGAGGTAAGACTACCATTTCTTAAAATAATCTCACCTTTGAGGTATGATTTTAACCTATGCTCTTCGGGGAGTTCTCAAGCCTATCTGCAAGTAAAGCTTATTGCAACAAATTATCTACTTTTTCATCCTAGAAGGAAGTTTCTCATTAAGTTGTGGAGATCATAAAACTATCTTCAGTGGTTACTGTGGGAATTTATAATACAGAATAGATACCAACAAGACAGGGAAAAGTTTCTGTCTTATTAAAGTAGTCTTTATCAGTGCTAGTGCAAGATGCAGCAATAATACAGCAGTAATAGCTATGTTGTGCTTTTTTTTTTGTAAGCAGGATAAAGAAGTTGGAGTAAATATTATAAATATAGCTTTGCCTACAACACAAAAAGGGGAAATTAAGATATTAATAGAGCCAAGACTAAAAAACAGACCTTTTGATTTCACTGCCAGGAGGAAACAATTTGAAAGGCACAAAATACAATGATATGTTCTCAAACTGTCTTGTAGTTCAGCATAAAGTGAAAACTTCTTGACCCATGTTTTGGACTGCACTGATTATCCTTGAATTTGAATCCATGAAAACACTCAGGCTGAGCTTGAACATCAGGACTTGTTAAATGCTTTTATATTACAGACTATGTCTTAACATCATCTTATATTTCTTAAACATATATTCTTCCTTTCATAGGCACAGACAACTTCCCTTTTCCATTCACAAAACATGTATAGTTTCAGGGACTACATAAACTGTTTATGCAAGACAGCAATACTGTCAATGTGGTCTTGTCTTTGTTTTAATGCAATTTTAAAATAGCAAATTAAGAGAACAGTGAAAAACCACAAGATTAGCTAGCTCTCTAAGGATCAAATACTTGCCATATACTTTCCAGACCACCAATAACTAGTGAACCATAGACTGAAAAATCTCAATGACACAGGGGAAAGTCAATATAAAAGTAGACCAATAGCAAGTTCTGCTCATTCCACTTTACTACTCACATGATGCTTAGCACTGTTCCCTTAAATTTAGAGTATACAAAAGCTAGTACAATAGCAAGTGACTGTAATATTCTAAAACTAGATAATGAATTGACCTTGGTGGAGTAGGGGAGGAGCAGAGCAAGGCAGGGAGTGTGTGTGTGTGAATGAGACAGAAACTATTAACTAGTTTCTGATTAGCCAGATTCCAAAAATTCCTTAGTCAGAGAAAACGTATAAGATGTAACTATACACAGCTCTCTAACAACAATATAATTTGTTTTAGGGTTAGTTTCTCTTTTCTGTTAATTGCATACATAGTTAAAGTATTGTTGTTGGGGTTCTGAGGAAAGAGAAAACAAGAAAACAAGAAACAAGAAAAACTCCAAATTACTACCTCTTCATCTGTCACTGAAAAAACAAACCCTAATGATAGGGCAGATCTATCTTTTAAATCCCAGCAAGAGAATTTAGAGGAACAGGAATACTGAAAATTCTTTAAGATAAGCTAAATAAAGCTTTTGCCCTTGAAGCAGATTGAGGCTCTTCCTAATTCAGAAGAGTTTTATGGAGGTAGGTTTTCTATTTTCTTCCTTTAATAGATTTAGGATTTATTTCCTTGGTTGTTCAGCATTCTTTCTATTTTCCAGTTAGTCCTCTTTGCTTGGTTAGCCACATACAGACAGCTACTGATATAGTGCAACTGTGGATTTCTGCACAACATAGCCCAGACAATAAACACTTAACAGTTATCTCTAGCTCACTCTATAGCTAGAAACAGAATTGTATCTCTGCTTGGTCTTCAGTTCTCAGAACTCAGCTTGAAACTGAGTCAACATAATCTCAAAGCTCCATATAATATCCATATTAACACTAAATTAAACGGACAGAAGTTGACGGAACCTGAACAAGATGTTTTCTCAGTAAAGCCAGTTTTACTGAGGTCTGCAGTCCCACAAAGTTTTATCCAAAATAGTTGTTTCATTTTGCTAGTACTTTGTGTAGGTTTGATGCCAGCTGGCAAAACCCAGCCTGTCACCTGAGTAAAACTACTTTCCAAAACAGCACAAGCCTCTAGCAAAATGTCAGTGCGGACAACCTCCAACTGAGAACATATGCCCCCGGCTCCTCTGATAGTGTCCTTTCCCAGTATAGCACTTTTCACAGCTTGGATGTATGGCACAGGGAAAAGCAGCCAACTCCGCATATGTTCCAATAACACAGCAACGTCGGCAGCTGTGGGCTGGCAAGTTTTGGAGTCTCATGCACACCAACACAGGAATATAAGAGGTGTGGATTACATTCTAGAATTTTTAATTAAAATGTATACAATTTTCTTGAGGCTTAAATTCTTCCTCCTTACCTTCTTTTATACCTGGTAAATGAAAAGGCAGGGAATTTTAAGAGGAAGGAGTGAAAGGAGAGATACTGTCCCTGAGGTAGACAATGTGCTAGCAAAAATGAAGCCATGGCAGCTTAACAGTTACATTGTAGCCTGTTGTATGATAATTAGAACTGAGGAGGTCATTTATGCCTTGGCTTTGACAGAACAGAGAAAAAAGCATGATCACTGGTTTCATTACTTTTAGATGACTAAGATTTCATTACTGAATAAACTCAGACTGTTTTAGTTGTGAAACAAAAGATGCTAAATACCCAGATTTGATATTTAATTTTGGAAACCCCCTTTATCAAAAGAAATTTTAAAACAAGCAGACCATCACAAACATGCGCCGCATATCCTATAAAATTTCAGTATGCAGAGGAATGTTTTGGAGTTTTTTGTCAAACCTGTACACATGAAAATACACACAGCATGCGATCAAAGCACCTTCTATTCCTGTGGGATTAACAGTATCACTCAAATTAAACCAGATAGGATGACTTTGCCAGACTTGACTCAGATGACAGCCCATTTTCAAGCTGCACTGTGAGGCAGCATGCCACAGATAAGAACACACCTTTGTGAATGATAAAGCTCACACTGCTTTCACACAGGTTGTCTTTCCGTACCAAAGACCAAAAAGGAGAACGTTTAATCTCTAGATGAAAGCAGAAGTAGTAACTTTCCCTGTCCCTGAGCACATATAATTTAAAAGATGAGCATTTGGAAAGGGAGCAGGCAGGTTCACCAGATTTTTAGTAATGGCTTATCAACCAGAAATTTTGAACAAAATAGTGACCTTGGGTTCAGCAAATGCGTTCCCATTCAGTTGTGAGGAAAATAATAAACACGTCCCAGTAAATGCAAGAGTTCAGCAGCAGTACTGTGGTAAGATCGTGACTTACTAGCACAATATAAGTAGGTTTTTGAAATTGAAAGCAATTAAGCTATTTGCATGTTTATACGGTAACATTCATTTTTGCAAGAGCTTTTTCTAGGTCACTGGAAAGGAGGCATTTGAATAACAGCCCCTTAGATTTTAATCATAGATTATCTATTCACAAGTGTGTCAGGTGGCTGAATGGAAAAAAATAACCAATGATAATATAGAATGGATTTTTACTCAGAGGAAAATATGCAGTTTCTGTACTATAATAACTCCAGCTCCTGTTTAATATGCAACCAAACAAATGCAAGAGTCTAGTATTTCATTTATAAAAATTCAACAACTAGTATTGCTGCTCAAGGGACAGTATCTCAGTAGGCATCTGGAGAACCTACTGATTAATTAATAGATTAATTAGACAGCTGTAGTGTTAAAAAGAGAACTTAATTGTTTAGATTAATAACCCTACTAATTAGTCCTAAAGAAAGTCATCATCAACCTGTAGAGTTGAGAAAATGCTTACTTCCTAAATGCCCATCTGCATGATTAACTTCATGCTTCTAGATGTTAGCTAACTACTTACTGACTTGCAAGACCACATGTGCCATGGGAACATATAGACCAACCCTACGGGTGGCAGCATTTCTGGTTTCTAGCATATACAACACTAGAGACAGCTGCTATTAAAAAACATTAATCTATTTCTTGATTCTGGAATATGGCACCAACATGGGAATCTGAGAAAAAAAATAAACAAATTACAAAAACCAAGCCTGTGAGGGGATACATAAATCAGGAGGCAGCCTATGAATACTACTTAATTTAAAATCATTAAAGTATGCAAATGACACACAACAGCAAAGAGAAGCCTATGCAAAACCATGACAGAGCTGCAGCATTTGAGAATAATCTTAATTGTCTTGTCTCACCAAGAAGATGGGCATACCCCTTGCTACAAAAGAAATACTGTAATTATATCAGGTGTCTTATATGAACTCTGATCATCTACAATGTGTGACAGAGTGTGATCTAATAATGAGCTAAAGACCTCATTGCAGTATGTTCCTGTCATCACAGTTGAATCTGACAGTATGACTATGCTAAGAATTCCGATATTGGTTTTCTTCCTTTGTGTTCAAGTTACCCAAATGTTTAACGGAGACATCAAGGGGTATAATGAAAATAAATGAATTATCTTTGTGAATCACAAAGATGCTTCCCTGAAATCCACCTTAAAAGCCCAGAGAGAAATTAATAATTCTGCATTAAATACAGTTTAATTAGCATACAAAAACGTACTATGGATATAATGAGGAAAAAGTAGCATTTGGCACATCGCATGCGTTGAGAAATGTTTACAACCAGTTTGGAAAAGATATTTATGAAATAGCATATACATGGAAGGAGAAGAGAAAAAGGAGTTAAAATTGCACAGGTAGCCACAGCTTCACACTTTCTCTGTTCCAAGTGCTTGTTTTCTGTGGCTGTAATATTTTCTGCATTCCTCAGGTCTTTGAATGCTGATTTGTTGGTTTTTTGTTGTTTTTTTTTTTTTTTTTGAAAACTAGGTATATTGGCAAAGCCCAAGACTGAAAGAAACTACTCCACATCAAATTCTAAAAGCTACTTAGTTAAATAGAAACTCAGCAGGGAAGAGATACCAAGGATGTTTTTAAAATCCTACTGCATCACTTTATGTCCAACTCCCTGTGATCCAGAAAGTCTAAGAAATCTCTCAATGAATGTGTGTCATATTATTATAATAGACTACATATCAACAAGAAATAAATCTAATTACTTAAACAAATACATAGGATACTTGTCACCACTAGTTTCATTCAGGTTGCTTATTTACCTGCAATGTAATGCTTGGATATTACTGCCAAACACAAAATTCCTTCTCACAAATGACTAAAACTCTGCAGTTGTATGATACATGATAAATCAGAAGATTCTTAACAGAACATTGGTCAAGGAAGTTCAGCTGATACTTGCCATCAACTTTAGTCCCACCAAGTTTCTGGTTTTGCACAGCTTGAAAACCAACAATGGTGGTAGTAATAGACAATAGTTCCCTGTTACTCATACATAACATGTAACATATGTAACATCTTATACTTTCTTTCCTGCCTCATTCTGTTAATAAGGTAACGGAAGAGCCTTAACTACTGATAAAGAACTTGGTGCCATCTCTGTGCTCTCAACCCTCTTATGTCTCTCAGCTCCCAACAGTATGTGCTCATAATTACATTATAAGCCAGACCACATTAGAGTACTTAGTCCCCTGTTCAATTCTGCAATACTTGTCTGTACAATCATGCAATTTCTTAGGGTTAAAAAGAAAGCAGGGAGAGAATTAAAAAAGAAAGTAGCTCCACAGACTGGGACAAAGCCATCCACCCACTGTTACACCAACCAATAACCTTTCCAAACATAATTATCTGTTTTATCCAATTACTGTGTCATACAAAATAAAGATATAGGTAGGAGAACAGAGACCACAATACCCAGGACTTCCCCATCAAAACTAATTGTCTACTTGATTTAGCAGCTTGCTTTAAATTTATTGCACAGTTCTCAGAACAATTGGAACTAATTGAGGAAGTCCTCTGGATAACCTGGAAAGAAATAAAATGAACCGAAGAAAATTATATGGGTCATGCACTAGAATGAAAAAATCCAAGAGCCCCCCAAAACACCCAAAACCCAAAAAATAACCAACAACAAAAAGCCAAAAAAAACCCATTCCAACAAAAAAAACCCCACCGCAACAACAACAACAACAAAAAAAACAACCACAAAACAAACCCAAAACATTATTCCAGGTTTTTCTTTTATACCACATGTATAGAAAACAGTGTTTTTACTCACAGAAAAAGAACAAAATTCTGCACATGAATTTTAAGCAACAAGTCCAAAATATAGCCAAACCTGGTCAAAGGAACATTATGTTACAAGAAACCACACTCCTGCCTTCTGTATGCATTCCAAAAGTTAAAAAAAAAAAAAAAAACACTCTAGACATAAGCAAACCTTAAAATCTATGGTAGGAAAAATTCTTTAAGCAAATTTACTTCATGGATAAAACCCACAAATTCCTATTACGTGGTGTGAGGGAAAGACAGATATCTATTTAGATTGCTGTGACTGCAGTCAACAAATATATTTCATCACTGCTGCTGCCAGAACCAACTGTATACAAATATGTCTGACAAGCATAAAGAGAAGGAAGAGAAATTGAATGACTTATTGCTTGCATTACATTAATAACTGAAGTGTCTGGAGAAAGATGGACCAAGTGGGATCAACTGGTTAAAAATAAATCATCAGTATTGAATTTTTCAAAATAACCTTTATCTGTAACTTGCATTGTGATTTTTCACACTACTTTTTCCTCAGCATTCGACACCTTTTCCTCCTGATACCTATTTAAGAAACTATCACTTACAGTCAATGATTCTGTTTACCTGACACACACACACACAAATCCCTAACACAACAGTCACCAAATCATACATTTAAGTTGCCACTACCAGCTAAAAGTAGATTATTTTCTGAGCATGGAAGAGCCTAACTGAGTAGAAAAATAACTGAAGGAAGAACGTATAAAATCAAATTACTGGAATTAAACAAATAGAAACTGAGGACAGTTTCATTTCCCTTTTTCTTTTTTTTAATTAAAACAAAAAAAAGAAAAAAAACCCCACCATAATTTAAATTGTATAATTATTTAGGGTAGTACAGATTAAACCAGGTAAGAGACTTCTTCCCCCACACACCCTCCCCCTTCAACTGAAGTATCAGGAAAAAAACCTTGGACTTCTAACTAGGTTGAAATGTAACTGCATTCAACCTTTAGTAACTAGCCATCATCAGCAGGTGACACCTGAACTGTCACCCAGTAGATCCAGGTAAAGCTAAATGTTCTTGCTACTATTGCAAAAGCTTTCTGTAATGACCTTTTTTTAAACATATATAGAATATATTGTTAATGATAGAGCTGAAGTTGCTGGAATACCTCTTGCAGCTGAATTGTTACTAAAGTAGTCTCTCCTTAAATTGCTTGCATTACTGTGCTGTATTGAGAATAGCAAAGTGCAATAAAACCCAATTCACCAATCCAACAAATGTATTTGTTTTCAGACAGGCTAATTTTTAATGTAATAGAATCAACTAGGTTGGAAAAGACCTTTAAGATTCTCAAGTCCAATATACAAGAAATTGAAAGAAGTTTATATTAAGCAAAACAATGGTCACAAAATAAGAAATTTAAAAGACCAAACAATTACTGTTTGGGAAGAGGGAAATCTGGGACAATGAGTTTTTATACCTCTGCTTGACTATAACAAAAGTCTTGTGATACCAGTATATTTAAATGTGATTCTCACTTCTTTGCCTAGATACTAGTGGGGGAAAAAACAGGGAGTTGGGTTTTGTCTTGTTTTTTTCTTTTTGTTTGTTTTGCTTTTAATATGCATGTCAGCCAAATACTTTAGTGTCAAAATGTACGTGTCAAAGTCAGCCTGCCTTCTCTGTCAAGAACTCAGAGGGGATATGAGCATGTTGCCAATTTCTGCAACACTGTCAGAAGTACTATCAGCGCCTTTTTTTTTTTTTTAGCTAAGGCATATGGTTAAGTGACAATCCAATGAGCATCCACTCTAATAATGTGTTCTTTGTAGCTGGGTGAAAAAGCTTAAAAAGCCCCAAAGCAAAAACAACAGAAAAATTAATTTCAGAGGAATTGAAAGAACATGAATTGATCTCAAAATTTTCAGTCAATTTCCCTCTTTCTTTTTTTTGAGTGCTAAAACAGCTGTGGTGGCCTGGAATAGGGCTGATACATTCTGATTAAGATCTGTGGATGGCAGTGCCTTAAACACTATTAGGAAGGAGCTGAAGTAAATAAGAATCACCATCAAGAGGATATGTACCAACCAAGGTGACCACTGCATCTATGTCTTCTGCATGTGCCCTCAAGTAGATGGAAAAAAAAAACAACAGCTCTTCACCCCACCCAATAAACAAAGATTTACTGCAAAATCTACTCTGTCCCTCATATGTAAGAATGAGGGTGATAAACCAAGTCAAGTTGTGCAGGTCTCTAAATAGGCTCTGCAGCAAATACCTTCCACTGCCCAGAACTGGGCTAAGTTATGCCCACAGCTGGCCCAGCACTCCTATTCCTCAGAACACAACTGAGATTTTTCTGGCATGAGCATGTGATGATTTAGCAATATTATTGTGAACAAACATTTAGAAGCAGACCTATTACACGTACCTACCTGTGTGATACTTTCTTGTTTTTTTTCTTCTTTTAAAGCATCATAATTGTACTCAGTGGCATTACACAGTCCCTAGTTCCCAAAGAGACCATGGAGAACTGAAGTGAAACACCATCATCAAGTCACAAGGGTAATACCCTTTGTCCCCATTCACATCATGCTTCTCATGAAGTGAACTCTCTGACTGTCCGGGACAACAAATCTGGCCCTGCTAACAAGTAATACAGATTTCCATATTTTCACTTCTTTATACACACTATATCTCAGGCATTTAAAACTACCTATGGTTTTCAATAAAAAGATTTAGAAAGAACGCCACTGCTCCACTGGATTCTTTTCCAAAAGTCCCATGTCTTCCCATGGGACTTTCTGTCAAGGTATGACAATGAAAAATAAGTAAATCTGCACCATAAACAAACACATCCACATCTCCACCTCCACAGTTCCTGGGGTTCTTTTAATGCGCACATCAAGTGCGACTTCACTTTGACTGCCTGCTCCACCTTCAGATCACAAATGAATGAAAATATTAAAAACTATTTAAAAAGGCTCTTTAATGCTTGCATTTCTCACTTTCAAGGTGGAAAACAGACTGCACCGGCTCTACGTTATGCTGTGTTATAGAGTAGTAGTACTGAACCTTAAAAAACAGATCAAGAAAATGTATATATCAGTTCATACACTTCTTTTTGCATTAATCTCCACCATGTAAGAGATCGCCTTTGCCATATTTTCACTGAGCATTACTTAAAAAATCCAAACAAATAAACAGAAAAAAAAACAAACCCAAAACCAACAACCAATCAAAAAAAACTCCACCAACACAACAAACCCAAACACCAAAGAGCCTGTCACCACAACAGTCTGGCTTATCAGACTAAAGTCTTCAAATAAGGATCATAAATATCCAACATTTAATTCTTGATTCCCTTTCTAATGGTCTCAAGTTACATGATCCTTGAACAAATAACTAGCAATAAAAATAAAGGAAAAGATACATTGGAGAGAAAAGATATTATTGCAGTAAAAATTTCTGAAGCAACTATTACATTTAAACACAGTTGCTCTGGATTTATTCCAATTCAGCTGTGGACAGTATTAAACCCACCGGAGTCCTCTACTTCTTGCCATAAATTTCAGTTTCTACATCTGCAAATCAGCTTGCTGCTGGAAGTACAAATACTGAGATTTACGATACATGGGAAAATAGCAACAAACATCTCCAAGGCCTTTGAATCAGCAAAAAACTTTTTTTTTTTTTCAGGATCTACTAAACGATATAATGAAAAAGAATGGAAGACATCTTTCTGAGTATAATTCCAGCCATTTACATTGTTACAACTAAGGATTTGGCAGAACATTTCCTTCCATTCGGGTAGCAGATAATACATGTGAATCTGTCATACTACTTACACCAAAGTATTATATTATTCCAAATGCTGTGCCACTTAAACCACAATAAGATGCTGTATCATAAGGGACTGGTGAGTGGTGCCACTTCAGGGCATTTTTTTTCCTCTCAGCAAACTGCTATTCTCTACCTAATGTCATTTGTCTGTAGGACATTACACTGTTCTGGAAATGGTAACCCAGGATGGTTCCAGGTTCTGCTCTACTCCCCTTTTTAGACCTCTTTAGTAATTTTACACTTATACACATGGTAGTGTTCAAGCAGCTCAAAAATAAACTTTGAGTCACACATGCAGATAAGCCCCAAACAAAAAAGTGCAACCAAACAAAATCACATGCATTCTTACAGCTCCATGTTTCTAGGTTTTGGTTTGCTCTGTTTAATTCTGTTTTGTTTCTTGGTTTGTTTTGCCTTTTTTTTTTTTTTTTTTTTTTTTTTGTTTGGTTTGTTTTGTTTTTTGTCTGCCCTTCATTTTGTAATTCTCACATTTTGGAAAAGCACGAGGCAAAAACTATTTTGTCAAGAATTCTTAAATCCTCTTAAAATTTTAATCTCTCTTCCTCCTGCCCTGGCAATCCTTTTCCCCTTGAAGCAGGATAATGGCTGTTTCTCATATTGCAGCATGCAGCAGGGAAAAGGACAGATTTGCAGAGAAATCATTCCACTCCTGTACAACAGATTTCCATTGTATAAACTATCGCAATAATTTCTTCTTAGAAGCAGTAACTCACGGATTAAATGTATACACAAAGTCAATCCCAGGTGAAATACACCATGTAAATTTTAGTTAGGAAATACTTAACAATCGAGGGTGCTCTGCACCCCTCTGAGCTGATTAGTGATTAACATGCGAAAGTAGACACCAGGAACCAAACCAGAAGCATGTTTGAAATCAAAGCAACATCCCACTGAGCTACATGCTGCCAACAGTGGCTGCAAAAGCGTTTGTGCAGCAGTCGCAGAATTTCTGTGTAAATAACCAAGGCCTGTACCCTCTCAACTGAGTTGGCTCATAAGCATGACTGACAGCTTGCTGCCTTTAACGAACAGGAAAACTAGGTTTCCCTCCTCTATAGACTGGGGCAAATTTACCTCCATTACAAATCATGACCTGCTTTCCTTACCTTTGCCTTCCCAATCATCCCACACGAAAACCTTTGCATTTCCAAAGGTTTTCTTGACTCCTAACACCTATCACTACCTTCCCCGTAGCTTTGTGTCATTCAGACAGAAGATTCTGACACGTTCTACAAGGCCTCACTGACAAAAACTTTTATTCCCAAATGAAATGGGATCTTCCTTTTTCTTCTTCATATATGCTGGTGTTCATTAGCAAAATTGTAGTTTTCCACAAAATTGCATCTACAGAACAGAGTGTCTCACATTCATGACATGAACATCTTACAAATAACCATGCTGCCTCAGGACTGCTGGAGCCAATATTCAGTGTGTAACTAACGTTTTTGCACATTACAGAATAAAGGGAACTCAGTTGACTCTCATCTAACTATATCCAACCTTTTTTTTTCCTTGTTATGGTTAGCAAACCTAAGACATTTTGATTGAAGGGGGGGGGAACTCCAAAAATGAAACAAAAAGGCAGAAGGGTAGTAAAAAGGCTCTTTCCTGAGCAAGGCACTGCTAGACAAGGTGTGGAGGTTGCTGCAATTCTTCCTTGCTGTGAAGTTAAACTAGTCTCAATTTAAAGCTGACTAAATGCTGTGACTGGTACCACTTAACTATGTGGCAAGAGTCTGAAGTTTATATCCCCATTCTACCTTCTATCTTCAGCAGTTTTCTCCAATCCAGAAAACATGTTTCCAGATAGATGCATTTAAGTTCCTTCTGGCTGCTCCTCTGAGGAGCATATCTCTGCAGTGGCCAGAGTAAGCCTTTTCCTCACAAGGCAGGGGAATCTGCTTCTGACACTCCTCTTAGAGACAGAATGCTTTGCACAGGAGCTTGCACTGCAATCCCCGTAGAGTTTCACAGCTGCCAAAGGAGAAGGATACTGTTTTTGATGAAGGTTTCTGAATTTTTTCCCTGACACAAGAATAAAAGAAGAACCTGCCACTCTTGATAGCTGCAATCTCAAAACCTTTGAGTTCTAGCTCAACAGACCTCAAACTACCCAACTACAGATTTCTTCCCCCCCTTTTAAGCAGTTTTCTAATGCTCTGGTGTACAGAACAGCCATTCCCTCCAGAGACCCTGTAACATCTGCTGAAACATCTGCTTAATTTTCTATTCTGTAAAATATCCACTAAAAAATGCCCTCAAAAAAAATCCAGAAAAACAGCATTTGCACTTTTCCACTTAAAATATAACAAAAGCACATAGCAATTGCAGAACTTTCAACAACTTGCTCTCATTTTGAGTAACACAGTAACATCAGTATGCCTAGTGTCTCCTATGACATTTACTTCATCAGATCCAAAGAAAACATGTATGTATACACTATGCAACAGAAAGTGCAAAACATATCTCATCATGAGTCTACACTTGTAATGCTGCCAAACTAAACATAACCAAGGGTAACTGAACACTACTGCTTTCATCATAAACCGACTTTCTTCCTTCACTCATCTTTCAGCACACACAAGGACAAGAACAAGGATTTGTCAGCAAAGGTCTGTAGCTGTCTGTGCTCTGCTTCATGCCTAGAAACAAAATCAAATCAATTGGTAGGCTTATTACACATTTAGAAACAATTTTAGAAGTGATTTCCATTTATGAAATTACAGAAGTAATATGCTGATGGGAAATTATATCTAGTGATATATTTTGAGGTAGGAGTCCTAAGCAGATTTCACAACTGAGGAAGTAAAGGGTTTGGGTTTTTTTTGTTTGTGGTTTTGTTTGTTTGTTTGTTTTATAATAACAAGGACAACTTTATCTTAATGAATGTAATACTTACAAAAGATGTAGGTTTTGTAGTTTTAAAACCAGTGTATTTATCCAGGGAACAGAGAAAATATAGACAAACGACACACGTTTTTAAACTTGGTGCATCCTAGTGCAGCAGGATGACATCTAGGCTGTGAAGAGAATTAAGATTAGTGTCTTGTTTACTGTATGGACAACAGTTACAAAAAATGTCACCAAGATCCCACAACGACGCCATGCAGTTCCTCAAATATGACCCTATGTAACACCACTGACACAGGACAAAGTTGAACTTCTGACCTAGAGGTTAAAAACCTTTCTATCTTATTGATAATCTCTTGCTTTATTTACCCATGCACATAGTAAAGGGAAAACGTGAACAGGGTAATCGGGCATAAAAAGGTTAGATGAAGAAACACCTTCTTAGTAAAGAAAATAAATGTTTTAAGGAGAGAAGTAACAAAAAGTTACTCTTACGAAAACATTGTTCAAATGAAGTTTAGCACATCTGAGTTTAGGAAAACAATGCCTCCTGCAGCTAAACATGCTTATACTGTTCTCCAAATCATACTCTTGCTTTTCTAGACTTGCTAAGCAGCTAAGATAGACCTGGACCACATAGGTTTTAAGGAGCTTTTCAGGTACCCAAAGTAAATAGTCTATAAAGAACTCCTATGCTGCACTTTTATTACCTGAACACAGCCTCTTTTGGGAACACCACACCAGGGGATGTGCTCCAAACACTCCAGCTCCCTAAGCAGTTGCAGTTCAAAACTGTCTGAAGATTTCTGGGCACTACGCAGAACAACTCTGGTAAAGGCCACCTGCCAAGCTTCCCAGAGCACAGCTTGCAGCACAGCATGTACGTACAGCAGGATGCCACTTGGACGTATGTCCGCAGATCCACAAAGTCTGTTACTTTGCACTATCTCATTTAGTTCACATTGCTTCACAAGTCAGCATTTCAAAACCTTCACTCTCCCATAACACTATTTTGAGCAAGGGGCTCAAAGCAGTGGGTGTAATTTGGACTCTTCTCTGCGCCAATCAGCATTGCAATACATACCAAATGTAAATCATAGAATCATAGAATAGTTAGGATTGGAAAGGACATCAAGATCATCCAGTTCCAACCCCCCTGCCATGGGCAGGAACACCTCACACTAAACCGTATCACTCAAGGCTTCAACCAACCTGGCCTTGAACACTGCCAGGGATGGAGCATTCACAGCCTCCCTAGGCAACCCATTCCAGTACCTCACCACCCTAACAGGAAAGAATTTCTTCCTTATATCCAGTCTAAACCTCTGCTGTTTAAGTTTCAACCCATTACCCCTTGTCCTATCACTACAGTCCCTAATGAATAGTCCCTCCTCAGCATCCCTGTAGGCCCCCTTCAGATACTGGAAGGCTGCTATGAGGTCTCCACGCAGCCTTCTCTTCTCCAGCCTGAACAGCCCCAACTTTCTCAGCCTGTCTTCATATGGGAGGTGCTCCAGTTCCCTGATCATCCTCGTCGCCCTCCTCTGGACTTATTCTAACAGTACCATGTCCTTTCTATGTTGAGGACACCAGAACTGCACACAATACTCCAAGTGAGGTCTCACGAGAGCAGAGTAGAGGGGCAGGATCACCTCCTTCGACCTGCTGGTCACGGTCCTTTGGATGCAGCCCAGGATACAGTTGGCTTTCTGGGCTGTAAGCGAACACTGAAGCCAGCTCATGTTCATTTTCTCATCAACCAACACCCCCAAGTCCTTCTCCGCAGGGCTGCTCTGAATCTCTTCTCTGCCCAACCTGTAGCTGTGCCTGGGATTGCTCCAACCCAGGTGTAGGACCTTGCACTTGGCATGGTTAAACTTCATGAGGTTGGCATCTGCCCACCTCACAAGTGTGTCAAGGTCCCTCTGAATGGCATTCCTTCCCTCTAGCGTATCAACCGAACCACACAGCTTGGTGTCATCGGCAAACTTGCTGAGGGCACACTCAATTCCATTGTCCATGTCAGCGACAAAGATATTAAACAAGACCAGTCCCAACACCGATCCCTGAGGGACACCACTCATTACTGGTCTCCAGCCAGACATTGAACCGTTGACCACAACTCTTTGAGTGCGCCCATCCAGCCAGTTCTTTATCCACCGAGTGGTCCACCTATCAAATTGATGACACTCCAATTTAGAGACAAGGATGTCATGTGGGACAGTATCGAACGCTTTGCAGAAGTCCAGGTAGATGACGTCAACTGCTCCACCCCTGTCCATCACTTTTGTAGCCCCGTCATAGAAAGCCACCAAATTGGTCAGGCAGGATTTTCCCCTAGTGAAGCCATGCTGGCTGTCACCAAGGACCTTGCTGTTTTTCATGTGCCCTAGCATGCCTTCCAGGAGAATCTGCTCCCAGATTTTGCCAGGCACAGAGGTGAGACTGACTGGTCTGTAATTCCCTGGGTCATCCATTTTCCCCTTCTTGAAAATGGGGGTTATATTTCCCTTTTTCCAGTCATCAGGAACGTCACCTGTCTGCCATGATTTTTCAAATATGATGGCCAGTGGCTTTGCAACTTCATTCGCCAGCTCCTTCAGGACCCACAGATGGATTTCATCAGGGCCCATGGACTTGTGTACATTCAGGTTCTTAAGATGGTCTCGAACCAGATCCTCATGTACAGTGGGCCCAAGGTCTAAGTTTTCACAGTCCCTGCGTCCGCCTTCCAAGACTTGGGTGCTGCGGTCAGAGCCTTTGCCAGTGAAGACCGAGGCAAAGAAGCCATTCAGAACCTCAGCCTTCTCCAAGTCCTGTGTAGCCAGTTCTCCCGAAAGCTTCCGGAGGGGGCCTACATTGTCCTTAGTCTGTTTTTTAGCTGTTACATACCTATAAAATCCCTTCCTATTATCTTTAACATCCCTTGCCAAGTTTAGCTCCAATTCGGCCTTAGCTTTCCTAACTTGGTCCCTAACTACCCTGACAACATCTCTGTATTCCTCCCAGGCCACCTGTCCTTGCTTCCACCTTTTATAAGCCTCTTTTTTCTTGTGAATTTTCCTCAGCAGCTCCTTATCCATCCAAGGAGGTCTCCTGGCCCTCCTGCTGCACTTCCTTATAGTCGGGATGCAACACTCCTGAGCTTGTAGCAGGTGATCCTTGAATATTAACCAAGAGTCTTGGGCCCCCTTACCCTCAAGGGCTATATCCCATGGAACCTTGCTAAGCAGGTTCCGGAAGAGGCCAAAGTCTGCTCTCTTGAAGTCCAGGGCAGTGAGCTTACTGCACGCTCTACTCACTGTCTTGAGGACCTTGAATTCGACCATCTCGTGATCACTGCATCCAAGACTTGTAATAAGCAAAGCATGAAACATTTTCTGCTAGGAAATCTCAGCTCTTCTAAAACAGTAAAAAGTGCTTATGTTTTAAAAAGCTCTGCCAATACCTTCTCATGATTTCAGAAACAATATTTTGAAACAGCCTCAGGAAGAGCAAGTTACAATCAGCATAAGGAAATTAGTCATAAGCATGTAACTATGAATTACTTTCAAGAGCACACATACACATTTTGTTCCCCAAAATTCCTAATGAAACTTGTTTACAAGTGCAAGGTCTCTCATACAAAACAGCATTTCCTACTGCAGAACATTTTGGTTTTCAACAATGAGAATGAAAATAAGGGAGAAGTAGTTTTGTTACTTTTAAAGTTTTTTTTGAACTTTAAGGAGTAAAACCTGGTGAGCTGTACCTCATTTCTAATCTATCTACTCTTATTAAATGGATCCAGGTGTTAAGTAGCTGTTTTATTCCCAAGCAACTGTTGATCCCAGGCAAATCATGGATTACCATATTAAATCACTTAACACAACTTCTCATTTTCTAAATTAACATTCTTTATGAATTTCACTGAAACAGACTGGGATTTTTCCTCCTCAAAGAAAAATTCAGATTTAACTATTAAGCAGCACAATATGTAAAGCATCATAATACAACATGAAATAAAATATTAATTATATTGCAAGATTCTCTAAGATACTGCCAACAAATAATTAAGCTAACTTAGCAGGACTCTGAAGTCTTTAATAGAGGCAAATGCCAACTAAAACATTTTGGCAACTGGTATACTGGAAGAACATTTTGAAATGCTGTGAGAAATAAGAGACCACATAAAATGCTGCACAAATAGCTGTATTTCAGAATGCTTTACATAGTAAAAGGCTGTCAAATGCACAGCTTGTCTCTTGAAATACCATCTATTTAACAAATCTATTAGTTTGATGAATTTGATTTTTTGCAATAATTTACTTAATATTGCTGTATAGATCTCAAGGGTATCTCTGCTCTGGGCTATTTGTACACAGCAAAAGAATTTTAAATTATCTTCTATTTTAAACAAATAGCTTTAATATACATCTGTGCATGCTACATTCGTCTTGTACTGCAGCTTGACATGACATTCCATTTGCTTTCTTTTTTATTATATGAAAAGACCCTTTTTATCAAAGTTGTTGCATTGATTTTTAATGAAGTGCACAGTTCAAAAAGCAGTAAAATACAGTGTTTGCAGAGAGTCCAAGTCATTGTTCAACTAGATTTTCTTCACTTGACATATTTTGTCTGTGCACACAAGGGGGAGGCTTGAAGTAGAGACTAATCAGCCACTGCTTTTAATATCATTCAGAATGACATTGTAGGCAACTGCAGTTGTCGTGTTCAACTGTCTACCACTTTTGGGGATGAATTTAAATTCAGCCACACAATTTTATTTTCTATTTGCCATTAAATTTGTTCTTATTTTTAAACTAGCAGAAAAACAAAGCACTGTGATGAGCTTATTCAGGGGAATACAGTGTTAGAGACACCCACTAGAGTGTTTTTGAATATATTTGCAATATTACAGCTCAGTGGAAATACCGAGCAATCCAGTTCTATGTTATATCCATTGAAACAGACATGACTTAGTATTACAAGTTATGAGCCTGAATAAAGTCTTCAGAGACAGAAAATACAGAAATATCTTCTGGATGAACAGACGCAAAAGATACAACTAACAATACTGTAATAAGTAGAAGAGCTAAAAGGGCAAGGTAAAATGCTGGAAGAGTCAAGTGTACCATACCCACACCATGTAAATTGATCAGTGAAACACAGGGTTTATCTACAGTGACACAAGACAATCCAATTTAACTGTTCTTAACACAGACCAGGAGCCTGAGAAAAGATCTAATTATATCTACTGTGCTACAGGTTTGGAAGAGCTGGTAATTTTCATGATAAACACTGGATGCTAATACGGCTGAACCCCTAATGCACAAAAATATCCTGTTGAAGTGAAAGGGTGAAGACCTTCAGGAAGGAAAAACCACACAGACTATTCCATTTTATACTTACTTTTCTCTCTTCCTCTCCCCCCCCCCCCCCCCTTTTATTTTTTGGTTTCTTTGTTACAAATCCTAATTTCAAATTCAAACTAATGTACTTTTTTCCTTTTAATTTTATTTTTCCTGTGTTTGTAGATTACTGAGTTTTTCACATCATGAATAGCACGGGGGAAAAAAAACCCAGATCAAACTACTTTAATGTAAGCGATTACACAACACAAGAAGGTGTAAATGGAAAAGCAAAGAGGCAGCTGGGACCTGCGCAGAGCAGAGCAGTCCCCAGCAGCAGCCCAGGGTGTTAGAGCTCACCCCGCCTACAGCCTGAAAGTCTATGTGCCCTGTGGTTGAGTTAATCTCAAAACTGGATCATCTGCCCTGGGTTAATCAAAAAGACCATAGCAAACCAAGACATACAAATACCATTTTATTTCACTCAAAACCTGAGAAATACAAATATTAAGTAAGTGAAGTGAAGACTTTCACAAACAGCATACAAATATTTAAACTTTCCTTTTAGTAACCTAACATCTGAACAAACGTAACATTTTTGTCTCCAGAAAACCAAGCCCAGTTCCTGAACACCACCTGAAACTGTTCTTTAATGACTGTCATCTTTTACCAAATATTTATAGACAGCATTACATTAAAAACTTTTTGTAGAAACAAAATGTCTGTGTTACCTGAGAATTTTGGTTTTTTTGGTTGGTTAGGGTTTGTTGGGTTTTTTTTGGTTTTGTTTTTTCTGTACCCTAAAACCACTGAAAAATTGTAAGCAACAAATGACATATTTTGATACAGTAACTTCATAAATTCAGTCCACTTCAGTGAAAAAAAAAAAAGGAAAATGAACACAAATGTTCACAAACACCATATTAAGACCTTGATACATTATTTCTTCCCCCCCCTTTGTTTATGCTGCTTAAATGCACAACCTTAATTACAGAAATGCATGCTGCCCCTAGGCAACCTGAAAAATGATTGATAATCACATTTACAATTTAAGTTTAAGGCTTCTCCTTTATAATTAACCATCTTACAGAAAGTAGAACACATATTAGAGACACAGTACCATGATCATTGCTTTTTAACTTCTATGAGGCCAGACCTCAAATTATCTCACTGACATAAGATTATGTGAACCAGTGCATTTTGCAAAACATTTTTCCCTCTGAAATGTTAAAAAAAATAAAATCTTTGAAGCACCATGGTTTGTATCTCTCTTAACAATCCTCCAGTTAATAACTTCTACTTCCACAGAGACATAAACATTTTAAAATGTGGGTTTATTTTATGCTGGCAATTCATAAAACAGTTAAATTCTGATCAACTAACATGGCAAAGTGATTAGAATTTGCTATTTGTGGAAGTTACTAATTTTAAAAACTGAATTAATAAATTTAATTGAAGAATTTGAACTTCATCTATCTAGTAAAGGGTATGCTTAGTATGGATAAAATAGAACAAGCAAGATTGATCTAGGTTATTTAAAATAAGAGCATCTAATCCAGTGGAAGGGTGTAAAGATGCAAATTTAAAGCCTATTACTTCATCACATCCTAATACATGCATTTCAAGAACATTAAAAAGTCATGCAAAAAACCCTATGCTAAGTTTCAAATCTTTTTTATTAAATTCTTATCTTGGTAAGTAGCATGCACTCTTTTCAAGTTGTCATGGAGTCATGCAACTTGTTTCTGCAGCCAGATTTTCTCCTCTTATGGAGGGGATGGGAAAGGAAGTGGCATGTGAAACAAATCTTTGAATGAGACACTTTATATCCAAGTCACTTTAATTTTCTACTCCAATTAACAGTAATTTTACTATATAGCCAAATAAATTCATATACTCTTCAGTACATGTTCAAATTTATTGAATACATATCTATTTTCTCTCATTAACAGAGTCCCTATGGGGAATACTTCAGGTTTTGTTATTTTGCTTATTGCCTTCTGCACTTTTAAATTCCTAGGGCTTTTAGATGCAACACTCCAAGCACTTCTCCCCTCAAACCCTACCTCTTCCATTCAGAAGGCTCTATGAAATTAATTTGCCTCCCTTTCTCTGGGGGCCAGACTCTACTTTTCAACCTATTGAGGATTCTGGTACCAGACTGGGAGGGAAGGATCCACAGATGCATATGATTTGCTAAAATGCAGTATGGAGCTATGGAAATGAACGCCTGGTAGCACATCATCTCACAATGGCTTTTGAAACAGAACTGTAGCTATTAGGGGCATGCCAAAGTAGGTAAAACTGTGCCATGTTAAATAAAATGAGGAAACCACTATTAAGGCAGATGCTCACAAAGCAAGATATTTTGTCTTTGCTTCTCCTTCCTAATGATAAGGATTAAGGATGTCTGTAGCATTTAGTGTTATTATGAGACTGGCTGGGGCTATAGCTCAAGTGACTGTTTTATTAACTTTTTTTAATTACTAATTTGGTTTAAAACACTCTGGTCTACTTTTAAATAACTTAGTAATGATAGGGTTGGTATAATGCTTGAAAGATTATTTCAATTTTAAGTCTGGGAATTGTGGTTTTACACTCTTCATATGCCCCAGATGATCCCCTTTCCTTGCTTTGCTCACACTTAGTCACAAGCATGATTTGCTTTCAATGGCAAACTTGAAACAGCAATAACAAACACTTTTGTGTTTTTCCCCCAGAAACACGTGCCCATTGTCCACTATTTGGAACCCAAATTTCTGTATAGAATTATTTCCCCTTTCACTGAATATACAGAACCTCCAAGAGCTGCCCAAAGTATGCAGGTTTTTTTCTAAGAAACAGTGAGGAAAAATTGCTGCCACAGCTGAACTAATCTGTTGATCTCGCAAGATTAAAGTCAGTGAGCTATGTAATACTGCAAGTAACAATAAATCTAATCAGTTACTCAAACTATATGAAAAAAAACGTTCTTTCTTATGTTGGTTTCACTAGAACAATCATGTTTCAAAATCTGTATTCTTACAAGTGGCATCTTATACATGCTTGTGAGGTGGGCTGATGCCAACCTCATGAAGTTTAACCATGCCAAGTGCAAGGTCCTACACCTGGGTTGGAGCAATCCCAGGCACAGCTACAGGTTGGGCAGAGAAGAGATTCAGAGCAGCCCTGCAGAGAAGGACTTGGGGGTGTTGGTTGATGAGAAAATGAACATGAGCTGGCTTCAGTGTTCGCTTGCAGCCCAGAAAGCCAACTGTATCCTGGGCTGCATCAAGAGGAGCGTAACCAGCAGGTTGAAGGAGGTGATCCTGCCCCTCTACTCTGCTCTCCTGAGACCTCACTTGGAGTATTGTGTGCAGTTCTGGTGTCCTCAACATAGAAAGGACATGGTACTGTTAGAACAAGTCCAGAGGAGGGCCACGAGGATGATCAGGGGACTGGAGCACCTCCCATATGAAGACAGGCTGAGAAAGTTGGGGCTGTTCAGCCTGGAGAAGAGAAGGCTGCATGGAGACCTCATAGCAGCCTTCCAGTATCTGAAGGGGGCCTACAGGGATGCTGAGGACGGACCTTTCATTAGGGACTGTAGTGACAGGACAAGGGGTAATGGGTTGAAACTTAAACAGCAGAGGTTTAGACTGGATATAAGGAAGAAATTCTTTACTGTTAGGGTGGTGAGGTACTGGAATGGGTTGCCCAGGGAGGCTGTGAATGCTCCATCCCTGGCAGTGTTCAAGGCCAGGTTGGTTGAAGCCTTGAGTGATACAGTTTAGTGTGAGGTGTCCCTGCCCATGGCAGGGGGGTTGGAACAAGATGATCTTAAGGTCCTTTCCAACCCTAAGTATCCTATAATTCTATACATGGAATTTGGAAACACTTTGAAGATTAAGTGTTATTTAGTGGAAATAGCAGCACAACTAAAGACAGAAAGGGGTAAAATATCTCAGCTTTATACATCTGAAAAGGAAAAACAAACTGCTTCAGTGTTACATGTCCCTCAAAACCAAACAAAAAGAAAACACCAAACAAAACACAGAAAAATACTTTTAAGACAATATTTAAATAAAACTGAAGACCCCCCACACTCTTATGTAAGCACTTGAATTTTGAACAAGCAGCAGAATGATTTTCCAGGGACTAGGCAGATTTCCGTGTTCTTAGAGGATTTTACTGAATTAAGCCAGTAGTATATGAACTTCTTGCCAAGAATGTTAAACACTTAGAAGTATTAAAACAGACAACAGTGCCATGCCTGACATTTATTTTCAGGGATGTACTATTTTATCCTGTACATATTTGAAAGAATTTTAATTTTTGAAATAATAAATGTTGTAATTTTTTTTATAAAAGTCATGATACAGAATACAACCAGAAAATATTTTTCCGGTCTTAAGTTATGTTTAAAAGTTTATTTCCTTCCTAATGTTCCAGTGGAATAACTTTTTTGGCAGAACTAGCTGGAAAGTAGAAATCAGATCTAAATGCAGAATTTAACCCATTTATTTCTGATCTGAAATTAATACTGATAAAATTCTGAAGTCTTCCCAAAGGTGTAAAGTTACAGAAATAACCCTTTTTTATTCACGTTACCTTATTTGCCTTTTGATATTATCCTGAGAAATTTAGGGGAGATTTCTTGAGAAACTGAAAAGTCCAATTTGCTTTTTTTTTTTTTTAAACTGGTTGACCCATTTCTTTGTATGACTCTCCACAGCCCTTCTCCAGTTGGAAAAAGGGGTAGCAGCCTGATTCTGCAGAGCATATGAATGTACCATCCACTGCAGCTCTGTGGCATTTGTTTTAAGAACTGCAGAAACAGAGTATAGAATATATATGTTTACCAAAAACTCATGTAAAATATGCTGTATTCAATAACTTGAGCTGATCACCATGGCAAGCAGCTATTGGCCCAAGCGCAGAGTGGAGAAAACAAGCAAACAAACAAACAAACATTGGCTAATATTGTTCAGTTTTGTATCACACTCCACAAGAAGAGGGAAGATGCCCGAGGCTTGAATGAAAAATAAACGCTCATAAAGAATGTGCAACACATTAAATGGGGAGATGCTTGCAGAAGAGTATAAAACCACACAAAAAACAAAATAAACCTCAACAAAACAAACCAAACAACCCCCCTACAACATACCACCGCCTGTACTTAAAATAACCTCCAAACTCTTGGTCTGGTCAAAGCTTCCTTTCTCTTCAGAAAAGGATTTTCTTTAATGCATCATCGGCATTTGTACACCCTTAATCTACAGACAATTGCTCAGTGTATGACTTTTATTAGTACTCAGCAACTTTATCTATATCCTTCACTAGCTGTATTCATTCCCGTAGTGGTGTATTTCACCATAAATCAATTAGAAACTTCCAAAAGCAAATGCATTCCTCCCCATAACCAACTGCTATTTCTGTATCATAGAGGGAGAATTGAAAAAAATCCATGTTCTATGTAAGTAACAGTTGAAACACACCAAGGATTTTTCCATTTTATATGGAGGTTCTGCAGCATTTCCTGGGGATGTTTAACACCGGGATTTCCAAGTCTAAGCATATGATTTGGTATTAATTAAATGCTCGTAGTTTGTTCAAAACCAGGTATCTTTTGTTTCTGTAGAAACAGTATTCAAGACATATGTAACAATGAGGAGCTCCCACAGAGAGATTTTAAGAAAATATCAGTCAGCTTGTTGTATGGTGTCTAACTACTCAGGTCATAGTAACTATCACCTTTTCTGCCCTTGGAATAATCTGGGGAAAGATCAGCCAAGTTCATTTCCCTCATGTAGATTTAATTTGGACACTCTTACTATGTCAGAAAGGTGAAACTATTTTCTGAACTGAGCCTTCAAGGAAGTACATTAAAAGTGTTATTGCCTCCATAGCTGGTGCAAATTCTCCCTAGTCTCATCTGATCTCCTCTATATAATCCCTCAACACGATGACTTACCAAGACCATTGTAAACTCAGCAAGTGGGCTCACTTGCGGTACTGATAAATTTTGGTTTGCATTCCACTGCCAAACTTGGCTCTACAGTTTTACCTAATAATATACTAAAAACTACTGCATGAGGATGGACAACAAAGTATGTACCTCTCAGAAGGAAACCAAGAAGTTTGAGGATATCACAGATCAGTCATTTATTACAGTAAAACTGATTCCTGGCAGAAAGTCTATAATCTACAGCTCTGTAAACGTGCACATGTGTGGATATGTGTACGGATCAGTGCTTGTAATAATTACTGAATGCTTATAGAGTACCCACACGATTTCTACATTCAAAGTCATATGTTATCACTCTAAATCCCTCCTATCATATAGGGTCATGTAATTAAAAAGCTCAAGCCACTTAAATTGCAGTAGTCAAGTAAAAAGGAATCACACAGAGTACTCCACGGGCAGTGGCAGCTGTGTGTGTTTTCAAACAATACTTCAGTTAGAGCCACACACACTGACAGAAAACAAATTATTTCTGTAGGCACGGTTCTCAGCAATTACTTCACACATTTCATGATCTTTTCTCCATTTAATTACTTTCCTTGGGGATTACTTTATGCAACAATACTTTGTATTCTACTTAATTTTAAGGGGTTTTGAAAGCCAGGACTCATCCATTATTAGGTTTTCTGCTTTTAGTCCTTTTGAGAGTTTTACCAAGGGCTCATTCCTTCTACTTCCCTCCCTCCCTCCAAAAGGGAAAATTATTTAAATACAAAGAATTTTCTTCTAGCAAAAATTAACAAGTACCACAAACACCACCAATAATGGAATTCACTTCTATGCTGCACTCAACTGAAGGCAGCTAAGCTAGTGAAGAACACAAAAATCCACCATTTATTGCTGAAATTCACCCACCAAGGGAACACTGAGCATGCAGTGTAAAATGTGTATAGAAGTTAAAATTATGTGTTGCATTACTGTGGCATATTTATCCACGACATTATAATTAATAACCAGTTGTCAACATTCTGGAGTGGTTTTGGAACACATTAAATATAGGATGCTTAAATACTTTCAACTTTTTTGTTAACACGCTTCTTTGAACAAGCACTTTTTTTTACATAAGAACTGTACTATTATAAATGCCTGAATAGGATTAAGAGGCTTTCTTGAAATGCAGAGACCCAGTGGATTTCACCTGCTATATAGGAAGCCAGCAGTGTTCATGGGCTTCTCAAGTTTGTGCTACATACATTATCTTCAAGGACTGCTAGGTGTTGACAGTTTTAACTGCCTTCATTGAAACAACAGCCCCTGCAAAACTGAACATGAGCAGAATTTATGATTTACTGCCCATCTGTCAAGGCTGAAAGTCAGCCCTTCACAAATGTGTGTCACAGCACATCTCCCTTGACTCTTCTCAGGAGATGCAAGTGGGAAAGTCAGAGCCAGGAGGGCAGGGGAAGGGGGCTGGGAAAAGTACTCCCAGCATTGCCTGAAAGCTTTAACTGAATGGCCACACTGCTCTCACTGCAGGAGGTCACACAACCTCTCAAACACCAACAAAAATCTTACTAAGAAGCTTACATGTAGTTTAAATGGCACAGGAGTTTGTGTCTCAAAGCTGTTCTAGAAGAGTCAGCACAACTGCGTACTTTGAGATTTTCAAGAGGTGAAATTAGGAGAAATTCCTTGGTCATTGATATGAAGATTTTTATACTATCTCAAGCTCTGTGCTACTGTCCAAAAACCCAGGAACATGTTCCCATTATTTTGCTATTAAAAAGAATCCAACATTCTGAAGTATCCTTAGACTTTTCCAATTCCCCTCCCCCCCCCCCCCCACTGAGAACATAAGCTTTCTCTATAGACCACATCAGTTTTGTTCAAAGAACAGTCTGATACATTATCACAATTTTATCATATTTTCTTTCATTTCACTATTACTGGAGGTTACATTAAACCAACCGACAATTTTCAGGGATTAAACAAAAAAAAATATTAAATTTACACTTTAAATAATTGCCTGCTGGTGCCAGCAGGTTAACTCTGAGGTTGTTATTGATCTGGTATCCTACCAAATTATGAACTACAACCACAAAATGCTAGATGGATTGCAGAGAGAATTTCATTCATACGTCTTTTAAAAATACCATAAGAAGTAGTTTGAAAAGAAAATTGTATCCTAAAATACTAAACTAAGGAAAATAAGAAATACAAAGGAAAAAGTAAATCAAAGTTTTAATACAAGAAAAAAACGGTGTTGTGTTGTCCCATACCAAAAGCCCCACTACTATCCTTTAGCAGTGAAATTTTTGACAAAGTTTCAACCACATATAAGAAAATGTTTTCTCTTATGTGAAAGCGATAAGAAGACAGAAGTCAGAAAATTATATGCTAAAACCTTTCAAGAAATTATGGCAGATGTCCATAGCATACATTACTGTATTTAACTTTTTAAAACATCTAAATGAAATATAAAGCCTTGACATTTGCTCTTGAAGATAACCCTTTGAAAGACCCTTCAGTCCCTTGGAACTTTTCTTGACCCTATTCTATTCTGTTACAATCTCAGAAAGAGAAGTCCCATGTAAACATATATAAGGTAAATAGCTTTAATGTTAAAAGAACAAGTCATAACCTCTTTTAAGTGTTTAAGTAACTGATGAAGAGGAACCCAGAAATCCAACCCTGCAACGGCTTGTACTTAACTTTCTGTAATAAACATACTCCTACTGCTGGGCTGCTCACAGCATGTGTTAGGTCAAATATTCACATAATGTATCACAAAAAAATTGCTGTATCAAATTCATCTTAAGCACAAATCTGAAGCTATGAGTGAAGTACAGTATTTTATTAAAGAAACCATAAACACACATCTCAGTAACTGAATATGCCACATGAAATTAATGAAAAAGGGAACTAACAGCAAGGCTTAATGGCTGCTGGAAGTGGTATCAAAAAAAGAAGGTATTTAACCATCTTCTCACTGATCTCACCCTTTATTATAGGCTCTATCACTGTATTATAGATACAAGTCAGACTTACTGATCCCTAGATTCCAGGGTGTCCACTTAAGCCTATTTTGTAGATGGGAGCCATACTAGCAATCTACACTGTAGCCATCCGAAATGGAATGTTACTCAACTTGACCAGCAGTTCAGTGATTCTGCATGTCACAGTCAAATCCTTACAGTACCCTTTGGGGAATGTCATCTGATCCTGAAGAGCTGTTAACACTTAATCTGTTCAGTCTCAGATTTACTCCATATTTACATGAAATTCGCCTAGTTTCCTACAGGGATAGCAGGACAATTAGTACATAAATTTGAAAGCAGTCAGGCTTAGCTAGGTTATAATGAAAAGGGAACCATGTAATGTAAATAAGGTTGTTGCTGGTGATCTTCAATGATCAGTCTCAAGACTGTTCTTATACAGTATTTTGCCTGACATGAAAAAAGGGGCAAATAGAATTTGTGAACATCACAAAGCAGGGGAGGTCCACCAACACACAGGAGGGTCAGACTCACCAGAACTGCATGATCTCAAAGATTACTGTATGGAAAAAGGACACTTCAGAGTGCAAGGTCAGTTTATATACGAACATTAGAGGAAAGTCTGGAACATATACATCAAACTGTACTTAACTGTGAGTGTCAGCAGGACAACACCACCCCCAGCAAAAGCAAATATAATCCAGTGATGGAACAGTGAGGTATATATAATGAAAATATTTCATTTCAGCTGAAGTAAATCCAATTTATGCTTATGGGGTATTTATGTTAAGGATAAAAATAAAAGTTCAATCCCACTTCAGAATTAATTCCTTTGATCTCTGCTGGAGGCCAAGAATAACCAGTCTTACATCTCTTTCAGAAAGGCAATACTGAGACCTCTACTCAATCTTAAAGAAAAAGGCAAACCAAAAAGCCCAAACACCCAAGTTTTATTGTATAAAGTGAGATTCCTCTCTTATTAACAAAATCTCCTCCTTTTTTTTCATTATTTTAAACTGTAGAGTTCAATGATGTCATTAGAGAAAAAACAGCTTTGATTAAATTTTAAAATTGTATTAACATTTAATCATGAATTTTAATGATACATATAGTGTATAATAAAAATATAACCTAGAAGATAAATAGAATAATTTTAGTGTTTGCAAAGAGCCATGGGGAGGTAAGCACTATATGAAGCACTGTGTGCATACATATAAGCTACCTGTTACTATTTTCAGTAACTGCCAGCTATTCCTTTCAGAAAAAAAAAAAAAAAAAGGAAAATATGGCTGCATAAGCAAATATTTTTATTGGAAAGAAAAACATAAATCAGAGAATGGCACAGGAAAACTGTGTTTTATTCAAAGATCTTCAACTGATCAAATGAGCACATTCAGGTAACTTATTTTTCTACTATTCACAAGTTTCACCACCTGTCAAATCGTACTTTTTTCCATTGTAAAACACTTGAGACCTACTGATAAAGACCTCTGCATAATCAAGTACTTTTATTTTTCAGGTCACTTAATAGGCATCTAGATCAAGAGATTACCAAATCTACAGATTAAAGGACCAAAAAATTATTACATGCAATATTAAAAAGTATTCCTAGAGCCTTAATAGTATCACTGCTGACATAATACAGGTTAAAAAAAAATAAACTCAAAGCCTTACTAAAATAATTATTCCCACTTCACAAGAAAAACATTTTGCTGGAAAGTGATTAATTTATCCCAAAAATCACCTACAGTTTTCTTGAAAAAAAAAAAAATCTTTCAGTTCGGTGAAACTAAATATTAATTTAGATTTATATATATTTTTCTACTTCAGAAAAATGTCTGCATTGGCTGGAAAACCAAGAAATGTAAAGAAACCAAGTACGAAGTGCTCCTTTCTCAGCTCCCATGAAACCCGAACTGTTGGGACAATACTGATACTGAGCAACAATGTTTTAAGAAAACAAAACTGTTTATCAGAAACAAAAGCCAGCAGTAGCACAGACCACATTTGTAATCACGTTTTACAGAACTACTGTCTTCTCATCTCTTGGAAGATACTACTAAGCTTTGCTTACTTGAAAAAACACACAACAAATGCATTTTTGTCAATTATACTTCTATTTATGCTCTATTACTGAAATAATGTAAAACACTCAACCTTGAATTTGCTAAGTGAGAAAAATAGCTTTATCATTAAAAGGATTAGAAACATGAAGCAAACTGAAATGTCCAAGCAATAGCCTCCTCAACATGTTTGTAAGCAGCATGGCAGCAAGTGCTATCTTGTTACAAAGATAGCCGTCATTAACAAGTATCACAACACTCAGTACCAAAACAGAGAATTTTCAGCCTGCCACCTCAAGTCATAGATCCTGTAGGCTAAACTGGAACCAGGTACAATAGCCAGGTATTGAATAATAAATTCAGCAAAAGTCCATCAGGTTGCAGGTCCGTTCTTTATCAGTAGTCTCCCAAACCACTCACTGTTGACTGAACTCAGTATGTTTAAATTATAAAGGTTATAAGAACAATCCAGTTTGGGTTTGGGGTTTTTTTTTGTTTGGTTGGTGTGTTTTTTTTTTCAAGTGGCACTTGACTCCCTCTCACATTGATCCTTTAGTTCAATATCAGAACATAACCCATTTCTCCCTAGAAGGTTTTCCATGAATGGGAATTACTGTCCTTCAGTTGCAACACAGCAGTGCCTTTTAATTCTCTAATAAAACCTAGAACACTTAAAAGTAGAGAATAACGAGTTTAGAAAGTGCAATGCCCACTTCAGTAAACACTGTCAGTGTCAGTTTAACACTCCAGAAAACATTTTTTTATTTCAAAATGCCTCAATTTTCCACATACATGAACATGTTTAACCAAGTCTGCAATTATGTTTTTATTATAGAATGTAACTGCATCTATTTATCTCTGTTACAGCCCTTCTTCCATCTGTGATACCATATTTCTTGACTTCAGCATCAGGCTACTTTTTTCATGTTACCTCTTCGTGCTGCTGAACACGCATTCCAATCACTGATATTTTCCCACTAGGAAAAGAATCTTCTGATTTCAAGACACAGAGGGAGACTAATGATAGAACCCTCAGCAGGACACTGCATCTCCTCAACACCAATCAGATTACATTTCCTCTCTTCCACTGCAGCAGGAAAGCACCGGCTGAGCAGTTCAGAAGAGATCCAAGTAGCTTAGAAAAAAACCCAGAGCCAATCACAGCTCTCTAGTGGACACAGCAGTCGCAAAGAACTGGATTAGTATGCAGACCAGGAGGAAGATGCAAGTTATTTATTAACTCAGTCATCTGTGTGCCTCATTAAACAACTGGAGATAAGGCAAAAGAGACAGAATATGACAAAAACAGTGTTATGAAAAAATCCTCCTCTCCTATGACAAAGACTAAATTCATTGGCACACCTATTCAAATATCAGTGCTCTTAGACTAATGATACAGCTCTTCCACTGTCTTGTCTCCACATGGACTTCTTAGAAGGCCAGAAGGCCCTTTAAGGACAGGCTAAATAGCCTCCCAAGCAAGAAAAGGTTGTCATCTTCTCTGAAGAAATGGAAATCTTGATAGCAGCATCATTCATTGGTTGGGCTGCGCTCCTTCCTAGTGTGTCAACAATAAGTATCTGCAACAAATTATTGAAATGGGCATATACAAAACAGTATATCCTGAAACAGTCGAGATGATGAGCAGCAACATGTGGAGATTCTCTGCACATGACTTACCCAGGTCAACTTAACAGTATAAAGAAAACCAAAGTTAGCAGTATAACTTTAAATGTTGCTGTAACTGGAGTAATCTGATTAGGACGGAAAATTCATCATCTGAGATCCCATGCAGCAGCCAAGATCCGATTTAAATTCAGAGCAGTACCAGCATAGCAAGAACAGTTGTGTGCAAACTGAGCGTCATACATTGTATATACTAGCTGCAGTGGAGACCTAGTTGGTTGTATGAAGGAAGACAGACAATGTGTGTGTGTGTGGGGAAATCACTATTGTTCACCAGAGACTGGCAGAGGCTCTGGAAGCCATCATTTGCAACAAATCAGGATTAAAAGGGGTTTAGGGTGCCAGCAGACAGCCAACTCCAGTCATGCAATGTTAAGATCTAAATTTATTTTTTATTATTGATATGTAAACCTTTAGGGTTGAAACACATGCACAGAGCATACAGATGCGCTTTAGAAGGTTCCATTTACCTAAAGCAAGTCAAATGCTTTCTTATCTGACTGCATTTAGCTATCACTGCTCAAACATGCAGCAAGGATAACTGTAGTATCAGTTTATATGGCAGACCACAGCTTTATTTGATTCCCATAATATGAAACAAACTCTCTAAAAAATAAGCCATAATCAGGCACACGCTAGGTTTGGTACTTCAGCACAGGACACCTATACTAACCTATATTCCTGCCTCGGCCTTCCTTGCATTCCCTTTACTCTGCAGAATTTCCTTCTCAGTTTCCAAAAGAGAAAGAATAAACTTGTAATGACTCCTCTGGGTGGCCTCCACTCATACCCCTTCTGTCTCCCACATTCCTTCACTTGCAAGTTGTGCAGCAGCATCAACTCTTTTTTTTCCCTTTTTTAATTAAAAAAAAAAAATAAGCCCACAAACTTATCACTTCCCTTTTCCAGAATCTTCTCATTTCCATGGGGGGTTAAAACAAGACAAAACAAACCCCAAAACACAATACATTCACCTTATGTACAGAGCTATTTAAATAAAATTATGTACTCTACTATAAATTGACCATTTAAAACCTTTTTAAGAAACTATAATGAATGTTGCTATTTCTTATGAAAAACATTAGAAAAAGCTGTAGTAGGAAATCCCACATACTTCAAATACTGCCTTTCTAAAATACTGTCAGAAAAAAAATACAACCAGCTCTACTGTCTAATTAAGGATACAGCAGCTGTTTTAAAATTCGGACACAGGAAGCCACAGGTCCCTAAGGTTTTAGGATTACAATCAGGTGCAGAAAACTGTCTAAAGAACAGGGGATGCAAACTCCAAAGAGCTCATTTGTGTATTAGTGACAAATAACTTAGCTGCTCACAGCAATATGGAATTGCCCCAACAACAAAAAACCCAACACATTGTCTTTTGTAGTCCTTGTGAAGCAGAGTAGCCTGTCTGTACCACTCTTCCTCATCTATATATGGGACAGGAGAATATTGAAGCTGTGGTCTGCTTTTTCCTCAGTTAATGTATTGCCTCTCTGCACATTCATGAGATGTCCTTGGCAAGTAATGATTTACCTCACCTGTTCCAGGAACAAGTTGATTGTAATAAATTACTCTGGCTTTCAACACCACTTATCCATCCATATGGCTCCTAGTACACACTCATTGTTTATCTTCAAGGTTTTCTGAAACAAGTGGTACTGGTGAAAGAAATGCTCACACAGTGAGAGAACATTTCCATCTATTTACAAGGGGCAAGATTTTGAATGAATAATACGTGTTCATGCTAAGCTTCAATACCGAATGTCCTAGGACTGATCAAAATGTCTGGTTCCAAGTATCAGCCTTTAGAATGGGACATTTTAAAGTTATTTGTAGACCAATAACTGAAATAAACTGTCTGTTACATATTACTTCACAGACAAGTGACAGCACTATTGCTGCAAGAACACACCAGGCATTAATAAATGTAGACACTTACTATGATCACAAGATAATTTCAATTTCACAGTTGAAATTATGTAAGTCCATGCCAGCTGCTGCCATTTTATAAATGCATTCTTTATTGCAATTTTAATAATTGTTTAGAACTTGTAAGTAAACAAGAGTACAACACGATGCCTTACCTCTCAGTGTTTTGGTTGCTGGTGTAGTGCATTGCATGCTTTGATACTGCTTCTTGAGAAACATATAAGCAGAACTCACACAATGCAGACAGATCATTAACAATCTATTAAGAGGGAAAACAGTAAGAGGGAAAGAGAGCAGCATGAGCCACCCTCTTCTTCACTTGTGCAGATCATGACATAAGTGAGTATTAAATGACTAACATATTTTATAGAAGTCATTCTAGGACAAAGAAATTAAAATTCTGATTCAATAAGAAATAGAAGAAGTGATGGCTGTGGTGCAGTTCTGCAGTTATAGGCAGGATAAAGAATTAGCCCCAAAGCAAATACTGCAGTGCTTCAATTTTCTTAGAGTCCCCATAAACCTATCTTGTGACAGCATGATTTACCAAACACCATGCTTTAAAATTTACAGTATCTGAAATATAAATCTATGTTTATTTTACTGAATATTGCTCATCCTGCTACTACTGGTTTAGTTTGAAAAGGCACACAAGACAAATCAGATTGAATTCTGCAATGACTCCATGAAAGTTCTGTACATTATATCAGGGACTCAAGTTCTGCAAGCACCCACCCAAATATACTTTCAGCCATACAGGCACATAGACAGAATACACATTCATCTCTCTAGAAGCAACCCAACCCAGGAAAAAAAGCACCAATCCATTGGACAGTCAGAAAAGGTTAGCATGCATTTGCACAGCCACAGCAGCCTACTGCCTACCTAGTTTGCATATGTACTTGCTGTGAAAGGACTGAGCCCAGTACAGACTCTGGCTGCAGGTGCCAAGAGCAGTGTACCACAGCACTCTGCCTCAGGTGTGCTGCTCTCAGAGACGTCAGAGAGAATATGCTGCTCTACCATCAGCAGAGTCTGCCCAGACATCTGAATCAGTGGTGAACACACCAGCTTCTACTGCTGATGCTCCTCAGGGACCTGACTGCCATTCACAGACACCTAACAAGGCTCCCAAGCAACATGCATGGAATGTATAATGTAAAAAGTTTATCAAAGTGACTGGACCTTTTGTTGATAAGTTGTATTAAAGAATCCAAACCAGTTACACCCCAATCTCATATGCAGTCACTGTAACATAGTTCAAAGTATATTTGCCACAAGAAAAACTGTTCCAATAAAGTTAATGTAAATCTTCCTTCAACAAGGCTCTACATCCTAGTAGACATAAAGATCCCTTTTGCATGTGAAGACTAACCCTACCCACAGCTTCAGGAAATTCCATATCATCTTTTATTACTTCTGAGATTAATAAATAGTCAGTTCATCCTGTCTACACTAGTTTAGGCCAGGTACTTCAAATACCCTTTCTGAGCCCAAAGGCTTACCCAGCAGTTCAACTCTGCAGAACAATGAAGCTTTAGCTAATTATGCTAATTAATTAAACTAATTAGGCAGCTTTAGCTAATGTATGTAAATGTATCTGGTTTCAGAATATTTCATCTTAAAAGGCTAACATAATTCAGCATGACTTAAGGCTAAGAGTAACTTTTATAGTAAGTGTTAACAAACAGCTGTAGTGGTTTGTTTTGCACAGTAAACTGTTGCCATCTTTTTCTCCCACAGAATGCAATGCTCTGGGGACAAAACAGTACTTAATAAATGGAAAGGACTAAGCTCAGCTCCAGCACAGTGAGAGCATAACTTGCACAGCTACACACTGCATGTGCCTTGCTGTCCTGAAAATTCCCAGCAGAATTTCATAGTCGACACTGAACTCTTAACTGTGATATTACTGTCATCTAACTAGCTTTAAACTGAAAAGGCCTCATTTTGCCCTTGTGCAGGCAGATGACTGTAACAGAGTCAGGGGTCTATTTTGCCTTACAGACCACAAATACCTTACTCAAGCTTCACAAGCTAAACAATCAATATGGACTTAGCATAATGTAATACACTTTTGGCTTACATATGCAGCTCTTTTGGAGTAGAATATTCTAAGTACTTCAGTGTTAAAACTGTATTAACATGTCTTCGATATTGTTAACATAAAGATTAGCTATGGATTACTACTGTCCCTTGAAGGTCCAAAGAACTCAAATGTAATTTCTATCACTAGGCTGAGCTTCAAGTAATAGATTCATGTGAAGTCAGCCCATTTTCCATTTTGGTAAGCCATTCACATCTGCAAAGTACACCTCTTCCTCATCTTGCTACATAAAAGCACTTGTTAAGAAGACATTAAAAAAAAAAATCAATATTAGGGTAGATGAGCATAAGGCTGGAGAAAAATGAAATTGGCAGAAGGAACATCCAAACTGAAACTCTGACCTACATTCACTGCAATTACTAGAAGGATGAAATGCCAACAGCCTTTTAAAATCAGAGTGTGAAACCATATATTTTGGCAGAAGAAAGGTACCTTAGTAAGAAAGTCTTCTTAGTAAGAAAGAATTCAACATGACAAACAACAGCTATGATGAAATAAAACTAAGCTCAGCAGCATACTGGCAGTCTATCCCATTTTTACTTCCTGTTTATCTTATTTCCTTGTCATTAAGGAAATACCTCTTTTCCTTACATGGGAGTGTAGTGACATTTGACAAAGTAATTAAGAGAAGCATTATCATGATCAGCTGCCATTGGTCTGTTACAAACACAGTCAATACACAGTTCATGACTCCAGCAGATGTTAACGCTTAACAGAATCATTGAGAACTTAAGGTCTTACTGTTTCTGTCCTTCTGTATTACATGGATAACAGAACCTAAACAGAAAAACCACTGAATTTTTAGCAGCAGGTGTTAACCCATCCAGCACAATCCACTACATAAATCAACAAATAAACCTCTGCCCAATGGATTTACTTCTACAAATCCACAGCTATTTTGAAACAGGCAGGCTTGAACTCTCTTGACAAATAGCTGAAGAGCTAGTTTGAGCAAAAGGCTATCAGGGCTGTTGGCTACCAGTCCATCACTCATTACCCTTTCCAGTTAATACTTGGCTTAAATAACCCTATTCACAAAACATGCACCTACAGTGCACTGGTCAGAGGAAGGTAGGACAGATTGAAAATTAACTGCCTAAAAAGTCTTTAAACAACAACAACAACAAAAAAAAAAAAACCAAAAAACAAACAAAAAACCCAAACAAAACCAACAAAAAACAACAAAAAAACCTCAACAAAACCCTAACCCAAAACAACAACCAGTTTAAACTGCTTGTAAAATGAGGGCCTAATTCTGATGCAGGCTACTTTAGCTAATGCAGTGAAAGTACAGTACTTATAACCTGATTTGGCAAAAGGCATCTTTAGTCATGAGTGAGCTGCAATCTCACTCAGCAGCTGTGAGAGCTTGCAGGACATAAAGCTCCTGGGCTAACTGTCCCTGACTCTTAACAATTTCTGGACTTCAAATGCTGGAGTTTGTCTCCACAGTCAAAACCCACACGGGCTTCACAAGTATATCAGAGATTGGCTGCAGAACCTGGGGCCAGATACCAGCTAGGGATTCTTAGGTCCTCCAGCAAGGAAGAAGATCACAATGAAAACTCAACAGAGATTCTGCTGGAAACCTGGGTCAACTATCAGCAGAAACCAAGAGTTCCCTCAATCTGGAAGAATCCAAATGAAACATTTCAGACTCTTAGTCAAAAAGTATCAAACAATCTCTAGACCTGAACACAGTATGGGAGAAAAAAAAAAAAACCCACAAAAAAAACCCAAACTCTTTTCAGGTGAGGATTTGGATTTCATCTCTCCTGCCTGCATTGAGAAATTCTTAAGTCCTTACCGGTGATACAATAAAGATAAAATCTTGCTATTCTAATTTTCCAGTACACTCTGTCTTACACTATTATAACCACCTAAACAAGGCACTAAGCTGGACTGGAAACACTGCCAGAAGGTGCAGATCTTAAAGCAACTAGTACTGAGGTGGTCTCTGCTACATTTTAAACCCCTTTTCAGATGAAGAATTTTGACAAGGAGAATTACTACAGGCCAGCACTTCAGGATACTTTGCAAACAGCAAGGTGAATACAACTCAGTGGAAGACAGGGACTGAAGCTTTAGTCAACTATGGATTCCACATAAAACACAAACTAAAATACAGTGAGTTTATCCTATTAATACTATTGGTCAAAAACAACAGGGACACTCTTTCCATGAAAGCTTGTAGAAACAAACAACTATCATCCAACAGCTCAGAAACTTCTCTAGTTTTGAGATTTTGAGTCAGTACATCTAACAAATATCTATATAATCAGTAACTATGCAAATACATTTTACATCGTGACTTGACTGCTAATGTACCTGGTTGCTATCTTATCTTAGTTATAATCCAGGTTTAATGAGAAGGGAAAAGTACTGTTAATGCTAATGTCCGAGAATGATCTAAAGAAACACGTTGTTAAAATAGCTTTAATTCTTACAGTTCCCAACTGCAAAGCCCAATTCAGGAATAACACTCCATGTTTTGATGCATGAAGGCAGCAGAAAAAAAGAGGAAACATGCAGGAAAGGAATAAAGAACAAAAAGGAGAAATTTGAGCAAAACTCTCCCAAAACTCTCTCTTACCTTATTCCAAAGGTAAAATAATTTATTTTACCTTTACTTTATTTATAAAGTTATTTTTGAATATTTCCTATTCAAAAATAACTTGCAAGTAAAATAAATGTTCCTTCTCTCTACATGATTTTAAGTGCTTGAAATTTCAGTATATTAGCTACCTTTTTAATGACTCATACATACCTCGATATGCATTTGGGATATGGGGAGCAGTGAAGGACTTATTTACATTACTTGCTGGAAAGAAATTAGTCTGGAAGCTAACCTTAAAATTCTAAGATTACAGTAGAAGCCAAGAGGAAAAAAATTATATATATATATATATGTGACTCTGGCAGTTGTAGTCCAACTACCTCATTTTAGTTGAAACGAATTTCCAACAACAAAAGAAAATAAAGGACTACATATGTATTCTTTTATGTGCAAGATCATAATTAATATAAGGTCTGCTTTAAATTTACTGTTATCTTCTATTAAAGAATAACTGATTTTACAACTTTCTAACATGTAGCTCTTAAGCTCTAAATCACTGACCATAACTAATAAGCAGTGTAATAGCACGAGTATCTGAAGTAAAACCATAGACTGCAATTTTCTTGATTGTAAATCATCATCATTTTTAATGCAAAAGCAACAGCAAATCTCTGTAATTACTGGGTGCATTTTGAATCACTTTTATGATTACTGCTCTATACCCATTAAAAATCCAAAACACTGAACTGCACAGGGTATAAAACTAGAATTATGATACACTACAAGCTGTAATTGAAATCCATAACTTGTTGCTAAGAATTGCAGCCCTGCAGAACTGACTTTAGAAACATTTACTTTCTCTAAGAGACTGCTAATGACAGGGACAATAGCAGTTGCATTGGGGTATTTAAAGACAAAAAAAGTGTCAAGGATCAGGTCTGGCACTCCTGCTTGTTTATGTAATACCTGTGGCTATTGAAATCTCCAATTAAAAAAAAGATCTGTTCTAAGTGTTACAAGAAAAAATTGAAAAGGCCAGCAGTGGTATACATGAAGTTTGGACCTGTAATTAAAACTGCGAAACACAGCTTGTAACACCTGGTATGATTTACTGCCTATAGCACTGCCTAAGAACATATACAGGGTTTCACCACTCTGTGAGATTAATTTAGTAAAATAAACCCAAACAAAAAACACGAACAAAAACACAACGACCCTCCCCACCAAAAAAACTAATCAAACAAAAACCGCATACAACACCAGAACGCCCACAAACACTACTTCAGAGATCTAACGCATTTCTTCAGTAATAAAGATAAAATTGGCTTCTAGGAAATATATGTTTTCTAGGAGGGGTGGAAATCAGAAAAATTAAATTAATAACAGGAAAAGGCTTTAATGTTTCTAGATAAATGAAACTGTATGCTAGCTAGGCTTCTCATAGAATGACAGAACAGAAATTCATATGGAATAAACCCATCTTTGAAAAATGTGTAATACAAACTTCAGTGGGCGCAGAAAAGGGATATCAGGATATTCATGAATTTGGACAGGCCAATTTACATGGAGAGACTGGAAGAACTTTCCCTGTTTCAGCTATCAGAAAAAAGCCACTGAAGAGAGATGACTGTTCTCATCATGCTGGTGAATTTGAGGTACTCCCTGAATGGGAACTACTGTTGCAATTCTTCTCTATACACAAGAAGCTACACCCACACTGGAGACTATGCACGGGCTGACAGGTACTGTGGTGGTATTGTTTTTACATGGTAACCTACTTAGTCATTTGCTATTCGTTTAGAAAACTAGTGATAACTAATAAATGAGATTTGGCAATTAGAAAGCATTTCCTATTTAAAAGAATAAAGAAAAAAAAAACCCACCAAAATCAGGTCCGAGGATCTTGAAGTGTTTCTATTAGGATGAATGATAGGAATAAACTAGCCTCCTAAATCAAAGTTTCTCCACACCTACATACTGATGTCATCGTCTGCTACCACTGCTCAAAGTTTATTTTAGTGTAGGTAACAACTGTTTTTCATTCTGGTGGTCTTTTTGTAAATTCATAGAATCATATAATGCACTGAAAAAAACAAAATAAAACACAAACAAATCAGTAACAGATCCACCCTGCAGAACCTCCAGGGACAGAATTTGAACAGAACCAGGTAAAAAGTCCACTTTGGCCTTTCCTTCCCTCCCTTCCCCAACTTCAGCATGGATGTTTCTACATGACCAGATTATAATATCCTATTATGAACCACAGTCATGGTTGAAGAAGCATGCTTTAATCTAAAAGTCCCTCTTCACTGATTTATAACTTCCCCTAAATTATTTCCCAATTTTCCCAAAGCTCCAGGCGAGGAGCAACCACGCAAAGTATTTCCCCTCAAAGGAATATATGGAACTGTTTGTTTTCAGAAACAATGTGCTGAAAGTGGGTAACATCAGCATTATTTAAGAATGTTTTCAGCTACTTAAAACTGAACTGTTGAAAATGCCAAACTTCACATAAATGTATGTAGATGAATGTGTGGTTCAGTAATGAAGTGTAATCTCCAGTTTGCTGCAGCTTGCCCTCTTCACATTAAGATGTGCATTTGTGAATCAAAAGATATTCAGTCCATTGGAACAACAATACCAGCAACAGTTAAAGACACTAAATGGATTCCCACTGCATTAAGTGAAAGATCTGTTGATTATACTAGTAGGGAGTAAGATATACAGCACTAGAGAGAAGCAGACACTACTTTTCCTCACCCCTTCCTTTGCTAAGGCTTGAGGAAACACGAGACTGCCTTGGCTCCGGTTTTCTCTTACCTCCATTTAAACTCTCCTGGGCTTTCCCATGAACTTGAGTCTTTTCAGCAGCACATCCCTCCCCATGATCACATTACTGTGCTATGTTTCAGGATGCTGTGCATATGAGTGATGACTTGTTCAGGAGAGGATTTCCTCTCATTAGGCCAGATGCTTAAGCTAGGATAGTCAACTGCTCTTGCTTCTGCCTTTTGCAACATCACAGCAGGTAGATCCTCATAACATATGGACATTATGCAGTGCAACTAATAAAGGAAGAGCCCTTCTTCAAAGATAATGGTATCAGAGGTTTCACTACTGAACTACTGTTGATAGAAAAGATTTACAATAATCCTGCTATGAGTCTCCCATGCAAGGGACAGGTTAAGTTGTCCTAAAAAAGGATGAAGAACCTAGGGATTAGAAACATGAATGATGAGTTCCTGACAAAAACAACACCAGCAAGATGCACAATGGGGAGAGAAAGGAGAGCTCACAGAATGAAGAAAAATTGTGGTATTCCCTCCAAGTCTGTTCCTGTCAGTCATTTAATTGCTCATACTTGTACAGCAGGCTACTCCCAGGCCTTTGTTCCTGGCCAGTTGTGTAAATCAGAGCAAACTAACCAACTGGTTTGAGGTTTTGGTAGCTTTTTAGTCTCCCCTCTCTAAAAGAGACAAACTAACACAAAAAAAAATCGTAACAGAACAGAACAACCCAAGACAAACCCAAAAAACACACTACAGAAAAACACAGGATACCTATCTGCCCATTGCCAGCCCTATAAAAAGTCTGTGAAGCTTTTGGAGGTCTTGTTGTAAGAGGAAAAATGTAGAATAGCAGAGACTCCTTCAGAAGGACCAATCCACCAAGTTATCCAGAGAGACAAGGAGGGAGATATCCTTCCAAGTATACTGCAAAATCCCAAAGGCCTGTGATTAAGACCACATTAGTCCTACCCCAAGTGGCCATGAATAGGGTCAGTGCATGTCCAGGGAAATGCAGAACAGACACATTTATTTTTACATGACATGCCAAGTAGGAAAAGCATTTCCAACAGTTTATACTTTTGAGTCAGACTAATACAGACTAAAGATACATCCAAGGGTTGAGAAATTCTATCAGGATTCATGTGTGACTCTGGTACATTGTTTTCTCCAGCTACATCCTGAACAACAGAATGGATGCCACACAGCATTCAATACACACCAAAACAGTTCCCTGGCAACAGCTAAAATGCACGCAGCATTTCTCAGGATACGATTTACATGAGTGTCTCAAGGCCTTCCTTTGGGGACCCCACTTTTACATGGATTGCACATTTCTGTACTGCCTACGGACAAACTCTCCTCAGGTCCGAAGTGCTGAAGTACAGCATGGAGTTACTCTCAGTTCCCTCTACCCACTAGAAAACTAGGAGGAGCTGAAATGCAGAAGCCATATCAGTGTCTGTGTTCAACACACATCTTATAGACAGGGACAAACAGCTTTGCAAAGGAGTTCACCTACTAGGTTAAGCTTATGATAACAACTAAACTGGTGTGGGGAGAAAACTGGACTTCACACAAGGAAATTATCTGCTGTGTACCTTGCAGATCTGCCTAACATGCTGCCATCTCCCAGAACTGGTGCTGTAAGTGACCCAGAACAGTTACTTTTTAGGTAAGGGAAGATAACAGAAGGATGGAACAAAACTGTATTCGTTAGAACAAGATTATCACACTGTCTAAGGAAAATCCCACTGATCCTCCCACATAAAAATGCTTTGTTATATGAATCAAAAAGTGACAAGATGTTTAACAGTCAACAGACTTGTCTAGAATTATGTCAAATTAGCCTAATCTTTGTATAACAGACCACAAACCTCCAGGGAAAAAAAAAAATTAAAAAATGAAACAAGTAGATGCCAAAAATCTTGAGTTTATTACATCTTTTGATATTGTTTCACAAGACATTTGTATTAGCAAACTAAGGAAGTACAGCCTAAATGAAAATAACAAATGAGTATAAAATATGAGGAAACCCATGCTAAAATTTGAGGAGGTATAAAAAAAAAAAAAAAAAAAGAAGTTTTTCAGGGGGCTGTCCTCAGTACAGCAGTAATAATTTTATTAGTACTGATTTGGGTAGTAAACCAGTATTCTTTTGTATGAGCAGGCCATATTCCACTTGTGAGCACTAGTGCACAAGAGGTTAGGCTTAGACTCCAAAATGCCCTTAAAGTGGAGGGAAAGCCTGGAAAAATACATGGTAGTTTTTCACCAGTGACAACGGCAAGAAAGCACACCTGGCTGAATCATTATGTATACCAATAATGGGAAACAAATTGCTCACTCTGCTACCTAAAGGTCTCTGAGGCTCTAGCAAATCCGAGGCATGAGTCAGCAATATTTCAGCATTACAAAAAAGGTAACATCCATATGGGGGTAAATGAACCAAATCATCAACTACTAAAACAGATTAACTTACTTTCAGCCCAACACCAGCAATGTCCCCACTGGGATACCATACCTAGACCCCTTCATATTGACAAGGGATAGAGTACAGAAGGGACAAACTTCAAAGATGGAAAACTGGTCTAGAAAGTAAAACCTAAAAGGAGAAATAATGAGCCATCTTTATTCTAGCAGAGATACTTAGGTAGGAATTTGCAGCATTCTCAGACAGCTAAAGCTTGCCACCAGAGGAAAAGAAAAAACCTCTACTCTCCATGCACCTGGCAGACATGGTAAGAAGTAAAAAGCTAAAATTGTCGCATGGAAGATTTAGGTAAGATACTAGGAAAAACACAAAACAAAAAACAAATGCAAAGACACATTAAAATTGTACACAGATTAATAGCCAAGATTAAGACCACTAATAATGCAACCTCTGTAAAGTTAGGCAACTGCTTGTGAATCAACAGTTTCAAAATCCAGCTCATACTTCAGGAAAACATTTGCCACTATGTCACCTGTATTCAGGCAAGTATTTCAATCACAAAAAATTACTTAGGGCTGCTACCAGCAATTAGCCAACCACCAGAAAGACATTTAACTCCCAAGGTGGATCTAATGTCACATAAGCAGAGCTATTTTTAAAGCTTGGGCAATATCCATTTATTCAAATCTTTGATATACTGAAAGGGAACACATAGAAGACTGCTGCACCAATTTTACTGTTTTTTTTTTTCTCTTTAGTGATATGCAGTTGCTTCAGTTCCACCAGCACTACCACTTGTACATTGGAAAAGAAGCTTGTATAAAAGTGCAGGAGTCTTTCTAAACATAGTCTTCAGCTGCAAGCTTTTATCTCCCAATATTTTCTTATATTTAAAAGACACTAACAGTATTGGGAAACCCAAGGTCTAAGTGTTATTCACATACCCCGTTAGCGTTTTTGTGTTTTTGTCCAGAATGACAAAATGATCTGAACAGGCACAAGTAATAGGTTAACAGGTCTATAAATGTGTGTGCTTATTATCACGAAAGGAAGCAGAAACCAGATATTCTGAAGGAAAAGTGAGGGAGTATATGGGCAGCCAGGCAGCTGAAAGAATCACTTCAGTTAAAATCTGCCAGTTTTCCACCTTTAGGACTGACCCAATATGTAAGTAACCCAATTTACCCATCTCTGAAAAAGTCCTGCCATTTCACCAAAGTCCAAGTGATTTCCTCCTTGGGGCACATAGATCCAAAACAACATGATACAAGCTCACAGTCTAAAAACATTTTTCTCAACCTGGCTGCTCTTGAGATCTCTTTACTACAGCTTATACATCCTTTTCCAAGTTTAGCTCCTCCCAGGCAGTTTAAGCCTAGTAAGGCACCAATACTTAACATATAGGATTATTCTTAAATAGGCTAAAAACCCTTTTGAAAAGGCTATACAACATCAACAACTATAGCACAATTATCAACTTTTGCAATTTCTTGGCAAGTATTTGTAATTTTCCAAAAACTATCTCATTCTTACAGATTACATTTTCTATTCTCTTCTAGCTGAAAAGTGGAAAACCATCCAAAATTTGACCACAGTGTTTGACAAACTAGGACTTCCTTCACAAGTCTTGAAGAAACTGAAAAAAAGAAAGGCAGAGGGGGAAGTGAGAGGAAAGCAAAAAAGTGAAAAAAAAATTAGACAAAAAGAGGTACAGATCAAATCAATGGTATTTGGATGGTAATTGTAACTGAGGGAGGGGCGCCCACAATCTCAGCAGCTCATTCCAAAGAGAAATGACTTTTACCAGTTCATGAAAATATCAGCTAATAAAAATATGTTTAAAAAGACATTTAGATGAAGGCAAGGTTTCAACCAGAAACCACACTGGTTACATTTTTTGATTTAGTACTTTGAAAGCAGAACTGTATGTTCTCAGCAAAAACCTCAGTCTGTTCCCTACAAAATCAATAGCAAAATTTCCACAGGCATTTCATGATAGGAGTGATATGGTCAGAGCCTACATACCCGACAGAATCTATTGTAAGCATGCCTCAACTTTTGAAAATCCTACTAGAAAAGGCAACTGATAACACCTGCTGCTTAAACTGCAGAATTTTACTCTTACATCAACCAGCTCTTCACTTACCAACATACATGTTTCAGTTAAACATTCTGCATGTCTTTCTTTCAAGTGGCTAGCAAACATACCACAGGAAAGCACACAAAGACAAAAATTCAGTGCTGCAATCTGTTTAAAAGGCACTGCAAACCCCTTACAGTAAAACCTTCAAGTAAAACCCCTTAAAGTAAAGCCCCAAACCCCTCATAATATAAAAACCACAAATAATTGCTCTGTTAGCATATTATTCCTTGTCTGTGTAATATATGCAACCACTAATAGGTAAGTACTATTCAGATAACTATCTGAAAGTCTACAGAAAAGTTTGGTGGGTTTTTCTGTAAATGCCAACACTTTGCAAGACAAACCTCCACTAAAATAAAAAAGAACTGGTGAAAAGCAATGCCATTCAGAATGGAATTTTTTATTTTTGTCAGCAGGTGCCAGAAAAGTAAGGCAATATATCAGCAAATAAATAATAAATAAATCAATCATGCAAGCTTGTACTTCTACCAAAGTGCTGAGTGGGGCTGTCTAAAGAAGCAAGGTATTAGTGATAACACCTGATTAATTCTGAAAATTCACACCAGAATATGAACACAATGCTCAATTTGAAGGAAAAACCAATGCTACCATTTCAGTTTAAAATAGCACGTCTTTAAAATTAGACAATTATGAACTAGAAACTAACAAGTACTTGAAGTGCATATTCATACTGCACAAACTATCAGGGAAAACATGAAAAGAGTGAAGAGTATGAAATTCCAGCCTGCTGAGTAGAAGGATTAAACTGTTTTTTTTTTTGTTGTATAACAAATTGAAATTAGAGAAAAACATTTTTTCATAGCAAATATGACAAAAGAGGCAGAGAGAAGAGAAAAATAAGCTCTCAAAATTTCTTCACTACCTTCACCTTTAGTTCATGTTCATCCCAAGTATGAAACTATTTCTTATTAAGAAGATGATGCTCATTTCCTTGTCCCTCTTGGAAGAGGTGTGCTTTGCACAAAAGAATTTCTGCCTTATTTTCCAAATCTAAATCAATACTATTAACTCTTACATCAATTTCAGCCACTGAAAGATCCATGAAACAGGTGTTATGAAAACAATTAGATCTCCTGGACAAATCTGTGCCCTTACCAAAACCATCTCACACACACAGCATAACAATGTACTGCAATGGTTTATTTCCTGTTAGACATCATAAGAATTGCTTTAATAAATCCAGTGGTTGCATAAGCAGTTCTTGTTAATATACATAAGTTTAGAATATAAATTCTCATTCAAGGCAATTTCCAGCTCTAAAATGAAAGAATTCCTTAGGGAAACACATCAATACTTTACAACCTCCTCTACAGGTGAATGAATACCCACTACTGAAAGCTCATATGAAAACCACATGATTTTATGAGTGATGCAGTATCTTACAAAACACACAGTACCCACACAATCACGTATTTACTCCAGTATCAGTACAAGCCAACTTCAACAAAAGATTCAAACTACCTCTAACCATAACAACCTCTTCTTTCATTGATAAGTATAAAACTTACCTACAAGTAGTACTGCAGATGACCTGGATTCCATAAAAAAAATATCCCAGTCTAGCCCAATTCTATGCAGTGCTACTTGTACTTCAGATTAAGTAAATAACCACTGAGGCCATTAGCCTGGAGCATCAATTGCAAGCCTAGCTCAGCTGATTTCCATTGCTACCTGATAGTAATTAAGTTCATTCCTCTTACTCTGCAGCATGTGCATGCTTCTCTATTAGAATAAAATAATTTTCCCCAGGAAATTATTGTTATCCAGACCTAAAGTACTACTGAGAGGATAATTTTTTAACATTTCTTCAAACACTGAGTTTTAGACCAAAAATCTGGGAAATAAAGTAAACTTTTTTGGAGAATTTTGCCATAACCTTTGCTAAGGATACTAATGTTATTTCTTAAAGAGACAGAAAACAGGTGACTGGAGTTTCTCCTTTGGTTTTGACATTTACTGGCAATGACGCAAACTTCTAGTTACTAGCTGCATGAAGTATGGCCTTACTGTATGTAATTTTTAGAGCTGGACAGAAACCAGCTAGTGGTATTCTTGTCAAACTTCCCCTTCATCCTACTCCACAAGCTACAGAACATTATTTTTACCACTGTAAATACCAAGTGTATGTGAAAATCCTCTCTGAAATACTCTCTTGGCAAATCTTTTTTTAGAAGTTATCATAGGAAAATCCATATGAAAATAACAAAGCAGGTGAAATCAAAATTACTCTTTTCCCAGATCTCTTGATAGAGTTTCAGTCACACTTCCTTATTTTCTGCCTTTCTCCATTATCCTGAAATGAATAAACTTTCTTGGTTAGTAACTTTCACCCTTCTCTTTATTAACCCTTGAGTTTCTTTAGGTTAGTGTTTTAAAATGAGATTTTCTTGTGATGCTTGGTCTGGTAGGAGAGAGAATGTAGACTAAGAGGCCAAAACAGTCATTCTTATCTTTAGGCTGGATTTTTTTAGCCTAGGAACTAGCACATGAAGACCTGTGACTGACCTTCTAAAACACAAATTCAGTTCTTGATGATTCTTTTTCTGGTACTTCCCACTGTCTAGCTATCAAAAGCTGCTTCTAAACAAATAGCTGGATATTTGGAAGGAAACCTTAACTATGAGGTATGCAAAAGTTCAGAGATGCATTTGTACTAAAATTCTCAATGCAGTACAACACAAGCAGTTATTTGCAGAAGAGGTGTAAGCAAAATTTGAAGAAAAACATTTTGCAACAACTAAAATATTGGACAAGGATTCTGAGATGCTGCAATTAGAAGCAATTAAGATGATCACATGATTAGATCTAAAATAATTATGTAAAAAAGCCCTTTTATCATCTTTGCACTGACCTCCTAACTTTTGATGAGATTACAGCTTATTTCTTTAATAATACATTCAGCCTTGCTTCAAAAAGACGAAGTCAGTCCCATATTTATGTTCAAAAGGGATAATGCATCCTCCTTTTCCTAGATCGATCCCTTCTTTCTGCCAAAGAACTTTGGATAACTGCAGCTTTAAGGTAACTGGTATTTTTAAGTCTGGAATTTCTAAGATAGAAGTCTAGAGCTTTAGTTTTATGAGAACAATCTGAGCTCAGCCTCCTGCATTGGTCAATGGAAGGCTAGCTGGGGACACTTGAATGCAAAGGAGAGAGACATGATGACCCCAGTCTGCTTAGTGGGGAGAAAGCTTCTGTTCTCATCAGAGCCTGAAGGAGGACAGAGAAGGATCCAAATTACAGCCTGAGACTCTGGGGTGGCAGGAGAGAGAGATGGAATGAAACTCATACAAGGACTTGGGATAGGATGGAACAAGAAAAACACAGCATTTTCTGAAGCCGTACAAAAAGGTATTGCTACATCAGTTCCATCTTTCCACAAAAAGACTGTGGTTAACACTCATCAGGTTTGTTGAGTGAAGGTAGAATGGGGAGAAAAAGGTTAGGGAGACCTAAAGCAAAAAATGTACATTCCTGAGTGGGAAAGAGGTTGCTCTTAGGGCAGGAAACAGTGTTTCTTGAGACAGACTTAGGGGAGATGATTTAGAAGTCAGGGAATGGGTAGCTCTGGGATACACTGAGGGCTCTGGGACAGTAAGGCTGGGAGATATGGAGCCCAAGGGACAGGAGCTTGCTAGTGCAGAGGAGTCACTCCCAGCAAACATCTCTATCCACAAACCAAGGGCACTGTTGCAGAACTGGCTCCCACTACAAGTTTTGGTTTTTGAGGGCTTTTTTTTTCTCTGTGTAGTACTGACTTATTAAGTTTTGGTTTATACTGGCTTTTGGCCTTCTTCACAGTATGAAGAGCCTAGCTCCAGCTCTCAATGCCTTTTTCTGCTAATAAAAATATTTCCTTCCATGCATGTGAGAGTATGGCCAAGTGGCCACTTAAGTAACTCTGGGAAAAAAAACAGTACAAGTTTTCTTAGTCCCCAGCTGAAAGGCAACTTTTTCTTTCCAGATTTTTAACTCTTTTCTTAACCACACAGAATTTACAGTGTGGTTTCTGAGGCACAGACATCAAAACCGGACTTAATTTCCCCATAAACTTCTGACTGACATCATATGCGGTGATAATACCACATCCCTGCTCTGGGGTTTTTATCCTCAAAACCAATGCATTCTTCTTGGGAAAAAAAGTACTTGTGGAAGACATATACTTGTACGTGGTTGTAAGTTTATTTGCTATATATGACTGTCATAAGAGTACAGCTGTGAACAACTATGTGTACTTGGTTACAGCCAATATACATTAGTGAAAATTTCAGAGAATATTTACCAAATATTATCCCAGCACAAACCTGTAAGCTGTATATTCAGTCTGCCTTGCCGCTATTTAAACTGATAATGGTGATATTTAAGTCTTAGAGAAGTTCTTATGTTTGAGAAGTTTTTAAGCATGCTACTGCTGTATTTTTATTGTTTTCATCTCATGTAATCCTACTTTCACCCACCACAAAAATTACAGTCAGTAAGGGTGTGCTTGTTAGCTGATTTCAATTTGAACACTTCATACCAAACCCAGCATCAAATGAAATCACTGGCAAACCCCCCACTGACTTCACTCAGAGTAAGACCAACTGGAGAAGCAAGGCTCCCATGAGAGGCATGCATCACAGTCATTCACATCCTGCTGAGTCTGTGAGAACCAGGATGAGATACTATTTGAAGGCCCTTCTACTTGTGTTTCATGCGACACACCACTTCTCTTTTGTTTCGCAGAACTGTAAGAGAAGATTTTTACTATCTGGAAGTAACAAGCTGAAGAGGCTGGATGAGTCACTGGAGACAGTTTTGGGCCAGCTCGGCTTGCAGACTGCCAGTGTCAGGGAAGGTTCACCCAACTCTCCCCTTCCTGCTGCACAGCCATCCCAAAATAACGTGGCAGTGCTTAACATAGCACCGCCGTGCTCTTTTAATAAACAATGATTCCTGCAGCGTGTACAAGTTGCCACATTTGTCAACATAAGTACATCAACATGAGATGTCGTATTAGCCTAGACAAAGAGATTAAATCAGATAGCTTTGTCAAACACTAAGCAAAGGGGCTCATTCAAACTGACAAAGCAAGAAATGTAAAAGTTGAACCTACCAATCTAGCCTTAACTCATTCTGCCCTCTCCTGCTGTGGAAGAATCTCAAACCAGTAAGGGAGCTCCTGTAAATGATACAAAAATTCATTCCTGATTTGCAATAACAATATTCCTGTCACTTGAAACCCCTGTGCTGCACTTTTCAAAATTTCTATAATGGCTGTTAGTATGTTTCAGATTATGCATATGGATCTATACACCTTAGTGGTTAGGGACTCTTCATAATAACATATGCACAGAGGGTACAACTAACAGGCAAAATTAACAGGCATAACTAATTGCCATATAGACAAGTTACTGGCTATTCCTTGACTGCTTTTGAGTTACTTATATGTAAAGAAGTTTAATCACAAGGCAACAGACAAAGATGCTGCAGCAGTGGGTCCCAGTGCTTCATCTGTCTAAATTTTTTCATTACTTTAAGCAAAGTCTTCAATTTCACATCTGAAATCAGGGACACAGCTGCTCTATATATTATGGTATATGTGAGATAGTGATATTGGTTATAAACAGAACTGGAAACATGTTCCAAAAGATTACTTCGCTGGTGAGAAATTATCTTGGTTTCTTTGGTATTCCTCACACATGGTTGGGTGTATGGGCTTCATCATCCTCCATATGGCAGTGACAGAAGCCCTGGGGGTGGGGGTATCAACAGAAATATTTTCCTTTAAATGTGTTTTCTCTTCAAGAAGACTTACAATCAGCAAACTTATTTAAAACAAGACAGGTTTATCGGTGCGCGGGAGTGAAACTGGCAGTTAAGATTCCTGCCACTCCAGACAGAAGCCTGACTGCATTGTGTCCTTTGGGGGAAGAAAAAGCCTTCAGGGAACTACACGATGCCAGGCCAGAGACCTGTAAGTTTTGCTTTTCATTCAAGCCTGAAGCTGTGTGGAGGATGAAGGAAGGATCCCCCTTTCAGGGCAGCTGCTGCTTGCAGTGGCAGGCTGCTAAGCCCCACACAGCTCTTCAGAGATGAAAGCCACACACTTCCCTTCTCCTCTGCTACCTCCCACCACCACCAGAGCTGAGAAAATACATTTAACATGATCCTAGAAAGGAGGCGAGAAAGCTGTGGCACTGATACTATTCTCTCTCAGGTCTCCACCTTTAATATACCCAAATGGGATCTTCCTCCCCTCAAAACTGATAATGAAAAACAGGAAGATTTACATTGAACATTTCCACAGGAAATTGAATACACTCTAAAATATTCAGGAACAATTCAAATGCAAATGCAGCACAGTACTGTATTATTCATATTCTGCAACATTTTGCCTTAATGGTCAGATTGGAAGAAGATCTTTTCCAGTTTGTTTTCTGTGAGGTTAATAAACTGGGACTTTAAAACAGCCGTCCAGTGTATGAGGCGCTGTATTTTCTTTAAAAGAAACAGAGCTCCAAAGTCAAAGGCAAATTCAGTGGTTTCTTACATAAAATATGTTTTCACTTCCTGAACATTGCCTGTAGCTTTGCTAATTTATTGCCATGAAAATATTGTTACTACTTAATGCACTAGTACTTTTGTCAATAGGCAGTTTTCCCCAAGGCATATTTGAGAATGCTCTGCTAATCAGAGTTGATGCAGTTATTCAGAAGCAGCCAGGTTTTTAGAAAAAGGTTTGTGTTTAATTCTAGTAAAGGTGAGTGTTGTCATTCCTTCAAAGCACAGTATTTTTAATTCACTAAATTCACTTGTGTAGATATCTATAGCACTGAGTACATTATCCAGCCCCAGACTTAAACTGAACAAGTATATTTTAAAGCAGTATTGCTGGCATCTTTTCCTCTTAACATTTAACTTATGTGAAATATTCCTCATTTTGTAGTGGCAAGGATTAAATGAACATTTAATCAGAATCACAAATCTGTGCTTGTATCATCAGCACAGAACTTGCAAAAATGCAGATGGGTATTTAAGCAGATACTCACTTGGATCTGACTTCTTACTTTTCTACATCTGCTTGAACATTTGAGATTATGACCTCAAATGCAGCTGAATTTTTAGTGTTTTTCATGAACATCACCATGACTGACAATGAGATCACATACACATACATATGTCACACTACAGTTTTATCCTCTCTAACAAATATTGAAATCTGCGTGAGTATAACTTTACTGAGGTTAAGTAAATCATCTTAATTGGTGGGGGAGCTTTTAATGCATGTATGTTTTCAGTAATTTTTAATGCATTTGCAATCCTCTGCAGATGAAAAATTGAATAAAGTTCCTCAAGAAATAGGTCAGGCCATTAATTTCAATTAGAAATAGTAATGAAATTCCAGTAAACTATTAAATGTCACTTAATCTATATTTCAGATAAATAGAATACTTAATTTCTCTTGGCATGTTCCACAACAAGGCACCCTACTTGTCTTTATATTTGACACAACTGCTCTGCTTTCCCTACCAGTGACATTTAGTGACATTTGTTCTGCTGAAATCCAGCATGGGTAGAATTCATTTTGGAACAAGCCCACTAAGGCAAGAAGTGTCTCCGTATGGAGGTAAAGGCTCTACTTCCTCTGATCTGGCTGGTTGAGACAAGTGCTACGCTTTTCTTTGTTCATCTTCGCTGGAATCTGTGGGGGGAGCTCATTTTGGTTTCCTTCTGCCAGTAGTTCATCCCCCCCAAACTTCTATACGGCAAAAGGACACTAATATGATTTCTACACTGGACATAATTAAGTTCCTTATTAAGGACAGAATTACAGCTATCAAGGTTATTTTTTTTAAGCAGCTATGTGTTTTGAGATGACACAGGTGTTTCACTTGACCAGAAGAGGTACCATGGGTTCGTGTTTGAAGGGTACTCAGGCCCATCACCTCCACAATAAGTTTCTTAGATGCATGATACTTCTAAGGCTATCAGCCAGCAGCAGCAGGAGTGAAACTAAAACAGAAGACTTTGAGTATTAAGGAGTATTACCAACACAGAACAAAATCTGACTTCTGGAGAGTTCTCCTCAGTTACAGCTGTATTCTTTGGCTTGTATCTGGAAAATACATAAGATGCAGTTTGAAGAGATGAGGCCTCCTTCTAATTCTCCAGAGAAATAAGATAGTTTGTGATAATTCTCCATGTCTGAAGTCACCCACACACATGGCTTCAATTCAAAGTTTGCACATCTTTAAGAGATTTATTACGAGATTTAAGTAGTTGTTAGCAATTTCTGTTGACTGTAGTCAAACTAAGTTAAACTAAAATCTACCATGTCAATATACATTTCTACCCTTCCCACTCTGCTGTCTCACCCTTTATCTGAAAATACAGTGACAACACTGGAAGGACAGTGAAAGGGTGCTTTTAACATCTCCACAGCCATATCTGATACTCATTTTTGATCCTTTGATGTGTCTATAGCTCAGGCAGCTAGCAAGAAGGTATAAACAAGACACAGGAGCAGTGCTTCCAGTTTCCAGGGATGTTTAAAAAAACGTAAACCAAAAATTGTCTGAGAACTACATAACTGTGTTCTTCAGGTAACAAGTAAAATGCATACACATGTATGCATACATGTAGACACAGAGGTATGCCCCTCCATTCAGATACTATTTTCCATTCATAGGTATTAAGAGGAAAACATGATGGCATTCTCCATGTAAGCCATGGAGGGAAGTAGGTGGCTACTTAGCTGCTCAGCAGCACCAGAAATGCAAATAGATGTCAAACGGTCAATGTCTAGTGCCCTGCTCTAAAGTACCACCACAACCATCTGTAGATGGACATGTGATAAATGCATATAAAATCTTGACACAAGCCTCAAGCTGATTCTTTAATACTGTGCACAGCAAAGAACGCATCCAGTTTCTTTCAACATGCAGAAGTCTGTATACCATATATTCTATATACAAAGTATAATACAGGTTGATTAAACTATGTCCACAATTTTCTGAAGTTTTTTTTTTTTAAATAGACACTGTTAGGACTCTTTCCTAAATAAAAGAACACAATATTTCATTTTTCTTGCCCTAAACAACATCCAATGAATAGTTTACAGAGACATGATCTTTGCTGTTCCCTTTAACCCATTTTGGAGATGGATAGCTACAGTGGGTGGCATTCAGAATAACACATGTTGAGCAATGCGCACGCAAATCTTGCCAGTTTTATGGTTTCTTACAACATGCTATGATGCAAAGTGATTCACACAGAGGAGATAGAGAAAGTTTTTCTATTACTGTAAAAAAATGATGTTATATGTATTTATCATCCAAAATAAACACATTGACACTACAGGCTGAAATAAAACTAGGAAAGTAAGTTTGGTTCCTCTATTTCAAAATATTGCATTTAGATTAAACCAATTAAAGATGAGTGATGCTCAGTGTAAGATGAGCTTGCTCTGACATCCATCAAATTAAAATAAGGTGAGTTAAAGAAGAAACCAGCACCAAATATTTTAATTTCCTGATGTCTCATGCTGCCATCTTAGAAATTTTACAGCTCCTATGGAGGAGGTACAGAAGAGACTTGGTAGACTTCGTAGACTTAACACTTGGTAAGACAGACCTGGTCACTATAAATATACACGAAGTCAAAAGGAAGAAGTAAAATGTAGCTATGCAGGTGAGTAATGTGCTGTAGCTATATTGATAAGCCAGAACTTCCATAGTTGTTCTTTCATCCAAGATACATACTGGTAATTTCAGAAATGTGTCAGTCCAATGATGTAACACTTCAAAGGAAGGGGGAAAAATCTCTACAAAATGATACAGTAACTTTTGGAATATGCTGCACTTAGAGTAAATGTTCATGGATTTTTGTTAGATTTGACCACTGTCCTATCAGATTTGTTACACTGCCTCTGACAGTGTCATCAGACAGACGTTTCAGGAAAAGAGAATCATAGAATCATAAAATGGTTAGGGTTGGAAAGGCTAAGAAAGTTGGGGCTGTTCAGCCTGGAGAACAGAAGGCTGCATGAAGACCTCATAGCAGCCTTCCAGTATCTGAAAGGGGCCTACAAGGATGGTGAAAAGAGACTCTTCATTAGGGACTGTAGTCATCAGACGAGGGGTAATGGGTTCAAACCTAAACAGGGGAAGTTCAGATTAGACATAAGGAAGAAATTCTTTACTGTGAGGGTGGTGAGGTTGCCCAAAGAAGTGATAAATGCTCAGGCCATGTTCAAGGCCAGGTTGGTGCTCTGGAGTTCGAGGTTTCCAGGTGAGAGAAAATAAGAGACAAATAGAGAACTCACAACTAGTTTATTAATATAAGGAAATACGGAGATAGTAAAGGATACAGTAAAGAATACTTCTGATGTTTGGTTATCTTACCAACCCCAAGGACCCTACGAAGACAATCAAGAAACCAGCTCCGAGAATCATCATCGCAGTGCGAGGTGGCAGGCTCAGCCTTAGCAAGTATCCCCACAGGGGCAGCACTGACCTCAGTGGTATGAGGTTCTGCCTCCCCCACATCGCATGAGGCTCAGGCTTTTATACTGACAAAACTGCACACTCATTCTGATGCAGGGGGCCAGCCTACATCAGAAGAAGTGGCCACCTATATCTAGAAAGGTCTCCAAGTGTTGAGACTTTTCCAGGGAGTTCTAAAGCGGAACTTTCAGGGTAGGAACCAAAACTGGATTTTTCAGGGAGCAGTCAAAGCAGACTCTCTGGGGAGGAGCCAAAGAGGACAAACTTTTCTATCTTTGTGTGTTTTACTACAGATCATTACCTGTTGCTCCTGATACAGTTGGACAGAGCCTTGGGTGACATGGTCTAGTGTGAGGCATTCCTGGCCACAGAAGGTGGGTTGGAACTAGATGGTCTTTAGGTCCTTTCCAACCAAAGCCATTCTATAAATATCTCAAACCAGTCAACTGTGCTCTACTTGAGAAGTAACTATTGGTCCTCTACCACCAAGCTCTTAAAAGACTGGAGTCCTGAAACTTGCTGCTTTATCAGTCTTATTATCTGCACGTCCACATTGTTACCCAAGTTGAATTTTACTCATTATCCTCACACTCAGGTCCCATATAGAGCAGGTAACTATTCTCAATTTTAATTCCTCACATTTCTGTAAAGCCAGAACTGCAGACTTCCCCACCACCTTGCTTCCATACCTTCATAAGCTTCTCGAAGGTAAAAAGTACTCAAAAGTTGAAGGTCAACTTCAACTGCTCAGTCTTTCTGAAGAATCAGACTTCAAATCATTACAGAAAATACAGGCAACTTGGGTCATCCAACAACTTCGAAGCACTTCATTCTGAACTCAGAAGCAACCATGCGATATAATGCCTTATATTCTTTCACAAATCATCCATGGTATTAGTCATTCAATTCTATTGTGTTATTTATTCTGCATATAGTTTTTTCAGCAGGAAACCTACAGAAAACTTTAGACATACCAATTTCTATCTTCCAAACCACATGAGTCTTAGACTTTAACCTTTCAAAAGGTAAGAATTAGGTAAATGTCTGGGTTTCATCAGCCTGGAATGTACTATTCCAAGACCTGCACTTTCCTGGCCTTTCAGCAGACCGTGTGTCCTAGAGATAGACCGACCTGTCCCAGAGCAGCTGATGACCAGATCTGACATTCACCAGTCTCTACCATCCTCCTGTAAATAAATCCAGGAAACAGAAGGAGTTGTTCCTCCATCCAGATTACCACTTGCTTCACCAGCCAGAAAGCCAACAGAAACTGACACTAAAATATGACCTTAAACAAAAGATTTAAATGAAGCCGTCACTCTCCAACACAATGGAGAAGGTTCACAGGACAGAAAAGCAAACAAACAAAACCCCAGAGCACTAAGCCTGCCCTGTCAATTTCTGCCTTCACACCCGGAACACTCAGGCTGGACTAAGAGAACCGGTTAAGGTAAAATAGATGCAACACCAAAAGGCAGTGCAATGCTGCACCACCCCATAAATCCATACCAAGCCAACAAGCATTGGCTGATCTGACCTGTACTGGCCCCGGTTTTCTTCACACCTGGCTGATGCTAAGTCCTTACCATGTTTCCTCTGAAAATGCCACCACTACAGTAGGAGATGAACAGGACCAGGCCCCTCATCTCCAGCTGGATGCAACTCAACATCCTGCTGCCAGTGGGAGGCCCAGACCAGCGGCCACCACCACGCTGGAACACCAAGGTGGCCCGGCCCCTCCTGAGGACAGGGGCGGCTGGAGCCCTCTTACCTTGTTGGAGTAGGGGGGTTTACTCAGGTTGATGCCGTCTCGGATGAGCTTGTCCCGGATCATGATCTTCAGCTTCAGCCTGGGGTACGCGATGAGACCCCCGCTGCCGCCCGCCCGCCACCGCCCGCTGGGGCGGTGCCGGGGGTCCGCCCCCCGCCGGGCCTCATCCTGCCCCGCCACCCGCCGAGGGCAGCGCCCCGTGCCGGGGGGCGCCGGCCGCGGCGGCGGCTGCGGCTCCAGGGTGAAGTATAGCCCCGCCGCCGTCTCGTCCGCCTCCTTCAGCCGCCGCACAGCTTCGTGGATCCGGCGGCGGTGGTGGGGCACGGCCACGCCGATGGCATCTAGGTCCGGGTCCCCGATCTGCTTGCAGACCTCCAGGTCGTCGTAGCCATTGTCGACGAAGGACTCAGCGTACTGGGGGAGCTGCAGGGTCTTGAGCCACTCATACACTATGTTGGTGCACATGCTGGTTCCAAAATAATGACTGCAACTTTCAGCACCGAAGCCAGCCTCCCCCTTTCCACGCCTCGCCAAAGGAAATAAACCCACAAAACCTGCGATGCAACTGAAAGGTCTCAAAATCAAGGTCAAGATACGAACATCCACCAGGAAAAAATTAAAATAAAATATATCCTTAAAGCAGATCAATAGGGCACAGCAAGAACCGCTGAACAAATCCGTCCTGTTTATTCCTCCTCCTATTTTCCTACCGCCAAGTACAGCCGCTTTCTGCCACCGGAGAAGGGAGCCTCGGACTAGAGAGAAGCGAACCGTAAGGGTGCATCCCCTAAAATCCCAAGTCGCTGCTGCACAACATCCACCCACTTTCTCTGGAAGTAATTCGCAGTCGCTGGGTTTTTTTCCCCTCTTCCTTTCAGTGTTACTTTCTGTTTCTGCTTGTGTCTCACCTTCCTGCGCTCTGTCGCATGATGAAGCTGTTTACTGTGGGGAGCTGCTTTGGTACCCGATCACGCTGGGGAGCACGGGGCTCCCGCACGCTCGGCCAGCGTGGGCAAGGCTGCAGCGTGCGGTGCCCGCCTCTCCCGGATCTCTCCCGGCAGCGGGGGCATGCGGCGGCTCTTGCTTTCCTTTGAAAGGAGTCCTTTCGGATTAAGAGTAAAAAAAAAAAAAAAAAAGAAGGAAAAGGGAAAAAAAAGATAAGAATCCCACTCACTTTTCCAAGTTACTTTCCCAGTTCCCCTTCACCCCCGGGATGATGGTTAAATGCGATTCGCCGACAGTGAGCCCCCAAACTGCTTTTCAACCCCACTTTCTCCGCGCTGCTGGCAGCGGTGCCCTCTTATTACTCCCGGGGCAGGCAGCCCCGTGCCTGGAGCGCACAACTTTCCCCGTTTTCCCCTATCCGCGCTACCCCTCCCGCAGCTGCCCGCAGCCGCCCCGGGGAGGAGGAGGATGAGGCAGTGGCGGCTGGGGCCGTGCGGGCAACCAGCGCTCCGTGCATCCTCCGGCGGCTACAGATGAGCTGATCTGCGACAGGTCACTCCCGCTCCCCCCTCCTCTCTCGCTAGTGGCGGGGCTTTCCCCTCCTGCTAGCGGTACCCCGGCGCTGCGCTCCCCTCCCAGGTCCTCCTTCCTCCCCTACCCCTGAGGCGCCTGTCACGCCGCCAGCAGATTTCCTCCGGCTCCTCCCGGTGCTCCGTGTGCGGCTTCTCCCCGCTCCTCCTCCGCGCCCGTCACCCTGCTGCCAGCCCCCTCCCTAGCTCTCCCCGGGGCCTTTTCAACTTTCCCCGCCAGCAGCCCTCGGTCTGTGCCGCCGGCCGCCTCTGCCAGACCCGCCGGGGCGCGGGCACGGCAAGCCCGGCCGGGCAGCTGCGGGGGGTTGGCTGCCTCCGCTCCGCAAACTCTCCTGCGGGCTTGCCCGTCCCCTTTCCCCGGGGGCAGGGGAAGGCACCGCGCCGAGGGGGCACGGCCCGGGCAGCTGCCCCCCCCCCAGCGCCCTTGGGACAGCCGGACCGACGGCTGTGGTGGCGGCTCCCCCGCGGGGGGCACCGAGCCCCTTCGTGCCCGAAGGCCGACCCTTCGAGGCTCTCCGCGGGGACAAGCGTCCCCCTCGTTTCCCGAAAGCGGCCCCGCTCTCCCACCCGCCGCCACGAGCTGCCCGAAGCCGGCGGAGACGCCGCACGCTGTCCGCCGCGACAGGCCGGCAACGCCTGGCTCGCAGCGCCCCCGCCAGGCCCCTGCGGGAAGCGCCCCCAGGCCTGGCCCGGCCCCAGCCCCGTCGTCACACCCGAACAGGCTGGAGTCAGAGGTGGCCGGGGGTCCCCTCTTCCCTCGGCCACCGCAGTGGGGGAGAAGCTTGGGTCCCGTTGCCATTTTCATTTAAAACAGGTTGAAACTTGTTTTCTTAGGAAAATCCCTTTCCCCTTCAGGCCCCATATGTGGGATGAGAGGTAGTCAGGGCACTTCGGGCTGGCACTGCCCGTCGGGTCCACTCAGAAGGGGATGGGGCACGTTCATGGACAGACCTGCTCGGGATGAGGGGAGCTGGGGAACGCTGGTGGGTTACCGACCCTGCTTTCTCACGGCACAGGGGTGCCGGAGGAGGGGCACACTCCCTTTTGCTATTTAGTGAGGTTTTTTTGAGCAGATTTACTGAAGGACCTTTTTTAGCATGTAGAGCCACATCTGTCCTGGGCCTTCACAGTAGTTCATCACAGGATTATGTGGCGAGCTACCACGTAATAGCTTAGCAGCATTCTCACAAGAAGCATTATATTGCAAAGAGATTTTAAAAGGTTAGCTGCTTACAAGTGGTTAAAATGCAGCCTCTGAATATAAAGCCTATAGTTCACAGATTCATGTGCTAAAAGGGGAGAAAGGGAGGAACAGCATTTTATTACTTTTAAATTTTTCCATCCCTCTTGTTTTATTTATCTTATTTTCCTTCCAGGCCGCATAATATATCAAACCTTCTTCTCAGGCCAGAGCCAGAGATTGAAGCAGCAATTATCTTCTCTTCACAGACCTGATGAAAGACTGACAGCACTGGAGAAATTAGCAAGGAGGTTCTGTGAACTGGAACTGGAATTGATGGTGTGAGAGATAGTACATCAGGCTCATCAGGCTTATTGACAGTACATAAAGAATATTTTTATGCGTACATTTCTTTAAGTGTCTTGGAAGGCTGCTAAGGTATTACAGATGTTATGGTTCAGATGCACTTGGTAAACTGTCAGTCTCCCACCTGTAAAAGGATAGCATCCTTAGACTCTTATGGGACAGAAGGAAGAGAAGTTTGTCCTGGGTTCACCCATGGCAGTGTGGATTTTTGCATCAGGTTACAATATTGTAGCTTAGACAGGGGAATTTCAGTTAGGGGTAAGGAAAACGTTCTTTACTGTGAGGGTGGTGAGGCACTGGAATGGGTTTCCCAAAGAAGTGGTAAGTGCTCCATCCCTGGCAGTGTTCAAGGCCAGGTTGGACAGAGCCTTGGGTAACATGGTTTAGTGTGAGGCATCCCTGCCCATGGCAGGGGGTTGGAATTTGATGATCTTAAAGTCCTTTTCAACCCTAACTATTCTATGATTGTGAAACTCTTGTCTGGCTGTGTTGGCATTGATTTTAGTTTCACAAAATGAGTTCACCTTGCCATGTGACTTAGAAATACAAAAAAAAGAAACGAAAACAAACAAAAAACCCCACAATAATTAAAGATGAATTGCTGTGTCCACTTTTAAAAGAAGACTGTCAAAAGTTCAGAGAACCAAAGACCAGTTTATCTCACCTCAGACCCTGAGAAAGCTCTACCAAGGCTTTGTGAAGACTTACATGAAGTTTTGGTGGGTAGTCAGAAGGGGCATTCCTTGGGGGTTGCTACTGGAGCTGGCAGTGTACAACATCTTCACTGATGGTGACAAGGTGGAGTGCATCCTCAGCAAGTTCACGGATGACACAAACTGGGAGGTGTAGTCAATATGTTGGGAAGCTAATTTCAGAGTGAAAAAGGAGGAAGGTCACAGAGTGGTGGAGCAGGAAATGGAGGCATGTTTTGAGTGATAACAGCAAACTCAGTTTGAAAGCCTCCTTTATGTACATTTTATTAATTGCAAAGTTATTATTAGAAATTATTAAATGCAAAATGTTAATTTCTGAGACACTGAACTGTAGTTTCAATCCAGCTGAAATCAAAGAGTGTGCTTGCTGATTGTAAGGCCCCACCTATCATGCGTATTACTTTTACAGAACTATTAAGCTAATAGGGTAGTATCTCTCTAAACGGTATTTCTAATAGTATTTCTGATTAATTGCAGTGACGAAATACAGACACTGTGTTTCTCCTTATATTTAGCTTGATCTGCAGTACACTATTTATAGTTGTGTTATAAACACTAATTAACATTTTTATATGTTACAAGATGGAAGAAGCTTTCCCTGAATGTATAGGGTTTCCAATATACATTGGAAATAGGTTATGCTTAAAGAGCTAAAGCTCTATCACAGAAAAGAAATAAATCAAATCAGACTAATGAGAATATTGCAATGAGGAATTTATATGAAATTTAAGTGTAAAAATAGAATTGTTTACAAAACCAAATGTATCACTTAGTACTTTATATAAGCAGAGCAATGTTTTAATTTTAAAGGAAACTTTAAAATGCACAAAACAATGAGCCCTGCTCTAAATTTACTCACTATGTTTGGAATAATTTAATGCTCACTGAGACTATCTAACTGGGAATGTAAAAGTATCTAGTTGCAGAAATATCCATTTTTCTCTGTAATGAAGATAAAATTATTTTGGATTTGAAACAGAACAGCTACGTTATTTACTGTGATGCTCCTTTCCCATGAGAATTTACAGACATTAATTAAAGATTAAGTCTGTTATAACTAGAAGATCACTTTCTGAATGCAATAGAGAAGGACATTGAATAGAAATGGGAATAAATATCCAAAATCAAGGCTAGTAATTGCTTCAGACCAAGTTCTGTAAGCAGAATTCAGTCTAAAAATTTAGACTCTTTTTCCTCAGTAACAGGAGAAAGTATAAGAGCTAAACTTCTTCCACAGACTAGCCAATTCTCTATTAACCATTCAACCTCTAACAATGGTTTTGTACATCACTGTCAATAAGAAGGTAAAACAGAGTACAGGTACAACCTTCCTGGCCTCTTGTGGCAAAGATTGTCCTGAAAGATAACAAAATTATTCTAAACCAAACCAGAAATACACTTTATCCCTAGAAACACATTGTGACTGCTATTTTACCAGCTGCTGACAGACACGTGTTTTTATAAAACAGCTCCCTACAATAGTTCAGGGTGGGTTTCTCTTTAAAAACTTGAAATGCTGACCAATTCTCATTGCTATTAGCTTTGAGACAGAAGATAACACTGCCTGCAGTTAGATTTTAACTCTACTCAAAAACATTTTGCTTCACACTGAATGCTGCTTACATGAGCTAGTTATTGCAGGTAAATATAAGAAGAAATCCTAAATTATTACTAAAAGTGTTCGTACTACTAGTTAAGTTGTGGAAGTCCTAGAAATACCAGCTGAATATTAGCACGGGGTAGAAAACTGATGAATATTTACATCCTCGCAATTTACAATCTAGCACTTCCATGTGATACTGTCTTGGAATCATAATGAACAAAAAGCTGAAACCTCTGCTCACTTGGACATTTAGTGTCAGCTTCTATTGCCTTGTTATTATGAACTTCCAAATACTCTGCTTCATGAAAAAGTGCTTCTTCATCAGACATACGCACAAAGCATGAAACAACAATCTTTATGCAGCTTTCAAGTTGCTGCTTTTGTTGTTGTTTTTTTTTCCAGCGAGAAACTGAATTTAGAGCATACAGCTACTGCCTAATAAAATTGAACTCACAGTCAGCATAGTCCTATTTTGTAAACAAATACATTTTATATTATGTATATTATATACATGTGGATTGTGGAAATCCACAAACGTCAGGCACCAGGTTTCCAGGACACCAAAGCATTTTGTGGAGGAAAAAATATTAATAAAATGGGCAAAAAAAGAATTTATCCATCATTTCTAACTAGCCTATGCTGCTTGCCCTGAAACTTGTGGCTCTAGCTGTAATTACCAGCTGTAATTACTGTGGGACAGAAAGTGTATGTCAGGAAAAGGAAGAACCCTTCAACCCTTCAGAAATTATCCTCTCCATTCTAAAAGCATCCTCCAATGTTGTAGGGCTGCAAGGTAGTGTCCTGACCCCAGGGGAAATTAGGGAAAAACATCTCCATTCAGTTCAGAACAGCTGAGGCTTCTCTGCACTCCTGCAGCAGTTTCACCCATTCCTTTTACAGAGCTATCAGAAAAACTGCCTTCTGACAACCAGGACCTGGTTTCTCCTATGTTTATTTTTATTCTACTGCTCTTCAGCGACATATAGTCAAAGGCCCAGATTTATAAGGTATTTAGGCAAAGATAGATATAAAACCATGAACTTTTTGAAAATACTCAAAACTCAGACTCTTTTAAGTCCATAAGCATTGAAACTGTGTTCTTAAACTCTTTTCTGTAGTATGCAATAGCTGACAATGGAGACTGGCCATTGTTATTACCCGCTGGCATATGCTCAGTTCCTTATTCCATGGACTCTTTCTCTAGCTGCTCCATTAATCCATTCTTTCTCTATACCTATTATCCCAACCAATTTCCTGTAGTTCTGTCTGCCTCATGAACTGTGTTTTTCATCATCTCATATTTCCGCAATTCCTCCCCTTTTCCTTCACAACTTGTCTGCTGAATGGTTTTTTTGTTACCGCTCTTCACTTTGAGTTATTTTCTCCTTCTCTTGCTGTGTCCAGACCCGATTCTTTCCCCCTGCACCTCCAACAAAAACAGTTAAGCTGGAAAATTCCCTTGTAATGTCTGCCATGTTCTCATATATACTTATTTTTCACTTAGGCACCTGCTGCCTAGACAGGATATTGAGCTAGAGGGACTTGCTTGTCTGATTCAGCATGGCCACTACTATACATGGCTTTTGTGAAGGGCAAAAGCGCTATCTTATCTTTCCCTTCCTTTCTCTCTTGAGCTCAGCTGCTGTAGATGGTATAAACACACAGAGCACCCTGAATGGCACTTGAGCCACAAGGCATAAAAGCAAGAGCCATGCAAAGTAGAAATCAAAAAGAGTAAAGCAGTGAATAACTACTGTATTGCTTGGACATTGAACATAAAGTGTTTCCTTGTAGGAAGAAGTCAAGATTATTACACAGGTGGCTATCATGTAAAAATTCCTGGAGCACTGCAGGTTAGCAGTCATGATTTTTCCTTCTAAAAATCTGAGCCCAACACAGCAGGACTAATAGTCCTGGAGGAGCAGGAAGAGAAGGAAGCAGCTGGCATAAAATGGTACAGGAAGGCTCAAGTAAATTAGGCCCTCTGAAGCAGCTAAGAAATTGGCTCCTGGCTTTGAAATAAAGAGTCCGGGTGATGCTGGGGGACTCTAAAGAACCTCCACCAAGAAATTAGAAAGCTCCTGCTGTGCTATTTCAAAACAAGACAGGATAAAGTGTTTAGATTTATGCAAAAGCTTTTCTCCAAACAATCAATGTTTGAAAGAATCAAATATTTCCCCAAATTCCCCCCAGACAGCCCTATTCTGGATGAGTAATGAGAAATTAATCATCCTGCCAGAATAAATGCTGTGAGACCTTTTAGTCATGCTCGCCCCTTTCTCTGTAATAGATTTTTGTCAGTCATTCAACTAAGTCTCCCAAAAGACAACACTGCATCCAAGCTCCCACCTTTTCTGTGGTCTGTTTTTCTGGCTGGGTCTCATTCCACCATTCCTTGGCATGTCAGGAGTCTATCACATGTCACAGGAGCCCGACCCATCACGCCTGCCTCACCTCTGCTGACTCCCTCACCACCGGGCAGCACCAACTGAATCATTAAGTCAGTGTTGATTCCAGTCTTAGTGAAGCTGATACCCATTATCATCCTGACACAGGCAGTCAGAGCTGGTGCATCTGTGGGGTTTTAACTGGTTAGATGGATAAATACAAAACTAGCAGAATATTATAATATCAGGGAATTAACAAATAAAAGTTCTCACAATCATATGAATGCATTTACACTACATATATTTCTATTAAAGTTGATATGACAGTATAATTAGAAATGCAAGGAAGAAAGAAGAAGAAGTAATGTGTTTTCTGTTCTGAGACCATTTTTCATTGTTATAAAGAGTCATGCTGGCTAAAAGAACACAGAGTTTTTCTGTAGATACAAAATCAGGATGATGGGTTTTATCTCCAGGGAACAGATCCAATTTATATTTTTGATGTACTGCTTTAGTTCCTTTTTCAAGAAATACTAGCTCAACTGAAGTTTTCTATCCTTGTATTACTGAGTTTTTGCTTCTCTATAGCATGCATGCAGTTTCCATTCATTTACAAACATTTTCATTTGGGTGAACCCTCATCCATCTTTAAGCATCAGCTTATATTTGAAGTGAACTTGGGATGACTGCTGAGGGTTACAGACCTTGACTGCATAAAGATAGACAGATCTGTGGGTTAGCCTTTGCACCTCTGGGGGGAGAAGACAGGAGAAAGATGAGTTGTAAAGCAAATAACTCTGACATTTCAAGTACCATGTGCAGATCACTGATGCTTGTTAATCACAGAAGTGTTGGTAGAGAGAGGAAGAAATATTTTCATCCCTTCCAGGCTTCTGTAGGCTTTCATGTCTCACTGCAGCTGAGTATGCAATGTAGGAGTGGGCTATTGTGTAAGTGAAAAGGGGCTGCATATGTGAAATGATCCAAGCTGTGATACCAACTCTGATCTAGGCATGGGTCAAACCTAATTCGGAAAGAGCCTCATTAACCAAACTTCGGCATTTGCTGATATCTGATTCTTGTTGCCATTTCAGGTTGCCAAATTCAGAAGACACAGTTGTAAGTCTATATAGCTCTGTCTTTTGAGCATCAGAAAAAGCTATATCTCTGCTTGGTGGACCAAGGACATTCCTGAGTTCCCAGGTGTCCAGGTGAATTCTTCAGCTGTGTCACAACCTCTTAACAGAACAGAATTTGGGGGTCCAGGTTATTATCTTTGCATTAACTCATATGGTAGAAACATCAGTCACACAGCCTGGAAGACAGCTGTTGCTTGTGTGAACCAAAACCATATTAAGATCATTGAGCAAATAGGGCTCAGAAGTATGCCATGAAGCACACCCATCTAACCACAGCCTCTGCATTTCAGTCCTGTTAATGATTTGAGACAGGTTAAATCATGGCTGCACGAAGTCTGAGACTCTGATTTGGAATTAAGATCCAAGGTTTGATCTAAATTTAACATTAATATAATAATGATGAATTAGTTTAATTTGGATTAGTCAAATATTAAGGCAATTCCTGTTTCATTCAGGCACAGCTGAAGATCCAGGTAGAACATTAATGCGTCTTTAAACCAGTGTTAGCCTCATAAAATCAGCGTTGGTTCAGACTGGTCAGCTGAAGTGACTGAATTATTCTGCAGAGATGTGCTATAATGAATTATTTTTCCTCTCTCTAGGTAATGTAAAAAGCCAACTATTTCTGGTGATGCCAGTCAGTAAATTTATGAGGCAATCTGTAGTTTACCTTTCCATCTTTAGGCATATAAGCTACTGATACAGGCATCCTTTGTCTTTTTATAGTGAAACTTCACCTTTCTTATTACAGAAAAAAAAAATCAAACCAAACAAATCTTCATCAGCTCCAGCCTACATAAAATGCTCTAACTATAGTGCAGGGCTCATGAGTTTTGCCTTACAAGCTTTTAGCAAAATTCCATCTCACCCAAATGAGCTCTTTTACTTTCAGAAAAAGATAGTCCCCTATGGGTGCTTTCAATCAGAGCTTTAAGCTCCCAGAGTCCCTATTTCGTAGATGTTTTTTTCCCTTATCCACTGCTATGCTGAGCTATGCACTGCATATCTGCTGTAATTGCAGCAGGGATCATTGGAGTAGTGGCATGTTGTTGAAGTTAAGTAAGAGCAAGAGAAATGCGAATGATTTTTGTGAACTAGATAAGGAATACAAAATGGAAGATCCCATCAATGAGATGAAAGAAAACTGCAGAAGTGAAACATACGTGTCTCTGTGGTCTTCCTAGTAATTCAACCTTAACACATGTGAATGTAATTTTTAATGAATATTTTAATGAATAATTGTAAGAGAAATTTTGGAAGTGCCTTGTACCAAGTATGTGCATAAGCCTTTGGTATGCTGGAAAACTTCACTAAACTTCTGGAATAAACTAAATTTAAGCACTAGCTTACTCCTATTTGAGTTGTATAGCAATGAACAGTATTACAGATGCCAGGACAAGTTTGTTAGGGGTTTCGGAGCTCTGAAGAGTAATGATGGAATGCCATATTATCTTCATTTGCCTCTGCCTGAAGTAAAAATAGAAAACTGGTTTGGGTTTTTTTCCACTACAAACCAAAGATATTTAATGCTGCTCTTTTAATGCTCGCTGATCTGACCTATGCTCCAACATTCTCTGCAATTCTTCTGAGATGTGACACCCCTAAAACATTGCAGCAGTTACCAGTCAAATGTGTGGTTTCTGAACAACCAATTCTGATGCTTAAAGACAGATTTTTCCACTAAAATATCACCACTGCTTCTCAGACATGCTCAAATAAATATAAGGAAGGACATGTTGCTTTATTCACTTACCTTCCCCTCAAGGAGTGGCAGACACCTCAAACTCATAGAATTTCACTTATATTGGAGATCTTCCTCCAGAGATGGAAGCAATATATGTGGTACTTATCTACTTGAACTTAATGTACTTATATTAAAAGATGGCTATAGCAAGGTCTTCTTCCCCCCCCAAAAAAAGCCACAAACTGAACAGGAGTATTTAGTATCATTTTGGTAGTGCACAGTTCAACTTAATTTTGGAGAATTTAATTTCATGAGGGAGAATGGAAAAGCTTCCTTATTTCCTCAGATATTTACTCCCAGAATGAACAAGGAAGAGAGAGGACTTGCAATCATTTTTGACACCAGTGCACTGTAAAAATTATAACAATACTTAGAAACTGGTAATGGCAATACTGTTTTTATATTTTACAATGGGAACACCACAAATATATCTGCCTCTATTAATAGCTACGCTAGTGAAGCAAAGCAAGTGACTGAACAGTGTAGCATTCTGAAGATCACTGAAGTAGGTTAAGCATTATAAATTGGATTCTGTTTTGCTTCGAAGAATTTTCTTTATCAAAGATATTTTCCCAGTTTTAAGAGGGGGACAGTAGCATTTACTTTGTTTTTCTTGTGAAGTTTCAGAACTTCTCTTGCCGACTGAGCTGCCCAACCCAATGACATCCACAAATTATCTCAAGCACATCTTGAGCAGTCTTGCATATTTCAGCACAAGTTTTCTTTGAAAAGATGACTTACGTACCTCCATCTGCAAGAAGAGGCTCCTTTGGGGAGTTTTACTTCAACAGACATTTAAATGTATTGCAAAATAGAAGCAGATTCTTAACCTCAAATGTTTTCTTTTACAATGGTGATAGAGGATTGCTACAGAGGAGAGAAGGAAGGAGGAGTTAAGCATACCTGGAAAACATTACTGGTTTGAACTACTTTGAGAAGAATTTTTTCACTCCCTTGAGCAGGTGTTTTTGTCCAAGTATTCCAGAGATCATACAGATTTAAAGCACTTTCAGATCAAGTTCTTGGCTCTGGTTACCCATTCCTATTTTTTCAACATAACATTCACACCACTACATACAGCTTTCCTAGAGACCACAAGTAATTAATGTTCATAAGGGTTTTGACAAGTTGAAGAGTAATCACTTAAGAGATTTAACTCCTTCAGTAAACTGTCTAATGTTCTTTGGTTCTGTAGCAACCAGTGTGTTTACAATCCAGAATATTCAGAAATCATAAACGAGGTCTGATGTTTCATGACATTAATTTCATTCTCATGACAGCTCTTTTTCTTTTTTTTTCTTTTTTTTGAGGGAGGCAGCTGAGTGTGTGTGTGTGACTTTAGGTTTCATTTTTGTTGGGTTTTTTTTGGTTAGTTTTTTTTTGGAGGGGGGTGGGTTTTAGAAAGAAAGGTGAGATTATAATCACTTGCTTTGGGGGTTTTTGAGTTTTAGTAAACTGCACTGGATGCTTTGTCAAACATCCAATGGGCATCCAGTTCAGCGTTATGTCTCCTGTAGTTTTGAAAGAAATACTATCTGTCAGCACATGGTAGCTGACTTCCTCCTACCTGACTTGCATGAGGCTAATTGTGTTGAAGTAATTATCACCCTGTCCAAGTTTGAAAAGATGGACAAAACATAAGACATTTCATTATGGTTTGTTCTGGTGTGTCTGTTCAGGCTGAATATCTCCACATCTGCCTGTGAATGATTAGATGTGGACGGGTACATTAGCAGTGAGCTACCACTGTAGTCAATGTACACCAAATCTGGCATGCACTGCCCCCTCTTCAAACTGGAGTAAAATATCAGATAATTGGTAGAGCTTGGTAGCACAGTGTTAGCACATCCAGAGCTATCAAAACACTTACTGAACATAGATAAACTGAACTTTAGCATCCTATTATTGTATTCATTAGAAACAATTAGATATTAGTAGATTAGCAGTTGGGTTTGGACTTCCTTCTTCTCATTGCAATGCCAGAATAAGCATTCAGAGATCCAAAAAAAGCCGAAGGAATGAAACTTGCTGGAAATCTGATCCTATCTATGGAGCAGTAGGCTGCACTAAGCCAAGGCGGCTCTGCGGCTTCAGCCCTCTTTCTGCTCTAACCCCACATGTGCTCAGCACAGGCACAGGGCTTTGCCTGTGAAGCTGTTCCTGGGAAAGGATAGAAATAAGTGTTACTATTCCCCTGTCTTCCTTCCACCACAAGCAGCCTAGCAGTCATCTGAGTAGTAAAGACTTGTCATGCTTGCCTTCATCAATAACGAAATGGGAATCTTGATTGCCATTGAAGAAGCTTTTTTTACATTTTCACTAGGCTGTAACAAGCATTTCAGCTGTTCATTTTTGTTAATGTTGCAAGATAGGGTGTAACCTGTAGACTAACTAATTAAATGCTCTTTGATTTTGAGTGAAGTGTTTGGTACAGTTTAGACAACAGAGTCTAATTAGCATTGGATGTTTAATGGAGCTAAAGACCCATGAAAAGCAAAAGGTGCTGAAATAAAAAGTCAGCAAGAGAGATGTGAGGATAAATGAGAGTAAAATAAGAAAAATAAAATAACCCTTTACTGTGCTAGAAATACCATTCCCTCAGAGAAAAATCTATATTAATTATGAAAAATTGGTAAAATCTAGTCAACTCAAATGTACAGTTGCTTAAGGTAATATAATGGAAAGCTATCTGAAATGCATGTCAGCAAGCAACAACAGTTTGAGGTATTTCACACTATCTCAGTGCCTTTAATTTCTTTCAGGCAACAAATTCACCCCAGTATTTTTACAGTAGATTAAAAAAACCCTGTATGTATTGCTCTATGTGCTATGATTCACAGTCTCCCAGCAGGAAATAGAATGTTTGCCTTAGCAGCATCTTCTTCTGTCAGTAAACAGACAATTTATGGTTTTCCTTGGCTGAGAAAAATGTGTATGCAACTTTCTACCAAGAATGCAGTTAAGTCCATAAACTTAAAAAACAAAATAAAATCTAAATAGAGGGGTCTATAACATAGCTTTAAAACAATGAACTATTCAATGCACGTGTCCTCTCTAAGAAGGGATTAAGCTGAATGGTTTAGGATTAACAAAGTTTAAATTGCATCCCCAACTCTGCCATGGCCCATTTAATTTTCCAGCACATGTGGTTCCCAAGCACCACATTTTCTTCCTGCAATGGCGAGTTAGATTTTTGGTTTAGGTTTTGGTTTGGTGGTGAGTAGTAGGGTAAGAATGCCTACAAGGACAAAGCTTCCTGAAGAGAGACATGTGACCTGGGCTCTGCAGCAGGCTACTTGGAACCATAGCTGTGGAATGGGCCAGTGCAGTGAAGAAGTGGTGCCTGGCCTCTATCAGATGTGGGAAACATTAGCTTGAGCAGCTCACACCATATTTGCAGTTGTCATGGGGCTAGAATGAAAACGGTCCAGTGGTTATGGAAGCCTCTCCATGCTTTAAGGCCTGACTTCTCACACCTTGCTACCTACATACAGTGTCAGACAATGCTTGCGTTCTACACCCAGTCACTGTACCCTCTTTTCTCTCCTCAGAACACAGAAACCAGGACAAAATATTCCCCAGGGCTGGACTCCTGTGCAGCAGGGAGACATGATCTTTGGGAGAGGCCCTTGCAACTTATGGCCAAAGTTGCTGGGGAGGGCTTGGTCCGCAGGAGATGCCCCAGTCATTGGGAAACTCACAGGGGAGTTTAGAATCACTGCCTCACACAGGCTTACAGGGAGCCCAGCCCCAATCCCAGCAAGTCATGTCTGACCAGACCCTCTGACATGGGTTCCATACCAAAGGGCTCCATGCCAAAACCAGGGCAGTATGATCAGCCGTGATACAGCTGTGTTTTCCTCCATGGACCTAAGATTTTTGTGTTGGGATTGTCATCCTGCATTGTTAAAAGCCATCATCAAGCAGCTGCTGAGCTGACTTCTTATATTGCTGCTTGAAGCAAAGTCCAAGTCACAACAACTCCAAACTAGAGCACCAAGAACCCTATATCATTTGGCAACTGGTACAGAAATGACTGGCTACTTCACAGCCCACAGCATGGAACTTCTTAAAGCACAGTGTCCATGTGTCTCACACGGAGATTTGTATGTGGCTTATGAGTGAAAGAGGCTACAAAGGTTGCTGGGATAATTTTGGAAGAATACTTCAGTCTTAGAAAGCCAAACAGTTTTGTTTACATCTGCACTGCATCTACAGGTATGGAATTTGGCATACCTCTCACCACACCCATGTTTTCTTGTGAAAAGAAATGTCTAGTTCAAATCCACTTCGAAGCCAGGGCCTTAATAACAATTCATTTCGGACATCTGTTTGAAAATTAACTGGATATTGGATCACATGCAGGGCACTGCTACTACAGACCGGAAGTCTGGCACGTACAGGGTGCCCTTACATTTATTATCTCCCAACTTTCCTTGGTTAATGCTTTGATATAATTGGTTTTTCTTCTGCTCAAAACTAAACAAAACTATGTGTTCCAGTGGCACATGCAATTTACTTCCTTTGCATATGAGGGTTCAGCCCAGGGGACCAGAATCAACCTAGTCCAAAGCAATTCTCCTGATTTGGGTAGAGTCTGAAAGTTGGGTCTTTAACACTCTCTACAGATATGTTCCTATTGGGCAATACTTTTCTCTAAAGCAGCTTTATTCACTGACACTGGGTTAAATGTTTCTGCCTTCACTACTTGTCATCTACTACTGCCATTGTGGAGAAGAGGAAAGAACTGACTTAGCAGTGATGGCAGCAGGGTTTTATCCAGATCAGCACAGCACACAAGGTGGCATCATGTGTTCCTGCCTTTAGCATTTGACAAATATCAATTCATTTCAGCAGGCACCACACAGAAACAAATTCTAGTAAGAGATTTGGAGAAAGGGGTGGTATTAACAGTCTAAATATTGGGGAAAATTCATGCTACACTTAGAAGCACTTGAAGGAGGATAGACTAAGGTAATTTACATACTTGCATTAAAAAAGTTGTGATAGCTGTCAGCTGCCACCTTACCCCATGCTAAGCCAAAGCTAGCTTAGTCAGAACTAAATCACAGAAGATTTGGAAAGCAGGCTTAGAAGCTCATATTCAGGACAATGAAGAACACAACAAATTGGTGAAGGCTCTCATGTGAGTGGCTGAAATGAATGAAACATTGAGCTACGAAAAAGATATCTTCCCTCCAGAGTCTTGTGAATGCTACAGAGCTACTGACACGTAACTAACACAATAACAAACAATAAATTCTTCAAAAGTACAAATTTATATAATTTTAATTATTTTTGGGAATCCATCTCTAGTTATAAGTGCACTAAATTTTAAACTGGATTTACTATAGTACTATAAGACCTTTATTCCTTGTGTCTGGAAAGTTTACATGTGTCACAAGAAAGAAGGATTTGTTTTCAGGCTTAAGAGTTCTTAGATTCTCTGGGCAGTGATAAAAGAGAATTGTATCTTACTTTCTTTCCTTAAGGGTCATTTGTTATATATACAACAGAATTTCTTCTCTGCTGATTTCTTTAAAGTCTTTTTAAGTACCATGACTTGATGACAGGACTCTACTGCCTACAGGAGAGTGAAAGTTGCCGGAGGGGGCTCTGTGTAGGTGAGTCCTAGCAGTGGATGGAAACTCTTTAAGGCCAAAGTTCAACCTTAAGAGGCTGGGTACCCAAACTCTTTCCAAGACCCCAGTCCAGAGAATTAGAATATGATCATTAGTGACACCCTTTTCAATCTGTGCAGTTGATTAACAAAACCCCAAACAAAAGCAAGAAACAAAACAACCAACCATCCAAAAAAAAAAAAAACCCCACAGATTTAAACACAAGTTCATCTTCTGAAAGACAGCAAGAGGAAGAAGGGATATAGTGCCCAAAGCCATGGAAAAGTGGCTTTCATGATGTTGACCACAATTTAACTAAGTCATTTCCCTGTGTGAGTTTCCACCTTATCACCTGCAACCTGTCAGATCATTCCTATTGCAATGTGTGCTGGCAAACATAACTATTTGGGGGAGGAAAAATAGTGTAAGAAATAATTACTGAATTGCCAGGTGTATTTTCATAGAATGTAAATGTTTTCTTTTCCTCCAGTGCCAGAGCCAATGAAGCCTCTGGAGACCAACAATACAAGTGTTTCTTCTGGAGCAGAAGAAAGTCATGCCACTGGTGGCATTACCTTATCCATCAACCATTCTTTGTTTTCTGAGGTAGGTTAATGCAATCCATTGTTTCCTGTTTTGTTGTGTGAGGACTTTTTTCTTTTTCTGTAGAATCTTTGTTGGTGCTAAAGGGCAAATGATGATGATGAGAAATGTGGAAAACTTTACTCCAAGGCTGGTTTTCATGATTGATTAAATAGAAACAACTGGAGTAACAAGACTACCGCTAGATCTGCATGTCATCTGTTATTCACATGGATTAGTGCTGAGAAAGAAGAAATTAAATGGATGAAGCTCAAAAATGTAGGCAGTACCCTGGAACACTACTCATGTAATTAGTTGAAATGAAACTCCTAGAACTTGAATTAATATCTGGTGCTGGGTGTTGTTTCTAAAGTCACAGCTGTTGCTTTATGAGAAGGGAGGCGAGGGAAGGGAGACTACAGTGTTGCTGTTTGTGCTTAACTTGCTGAAGTAATACCAGATCTCTGAAATTAAATCACAGCCTCAAAGTATGGCCTTTTCACTGTCCATCAGCTCATATTGCATTGGAGGCTGAGAATGGCACAAGGTTACCTAACTTCAAAAAACATACAAAAAGCCCTTTAAACGCTTACAAGAGAGAAAGCACCGAGGTTTAGGAGATAAACTTTAGCACCATTAAGGTCATTCAGATGAACACACCACCTCCTAATCCTAAAAAATTGAAGGGCATGTGAGACATGGCTTCAGGCCAGTTTAGTAGTTAGACAAAAATAGAGGCAATGTATCAAAACAGTCATTATATCCAGCATGGACTACAGTTCCCCATGTTTTGTCAGATTTTTTTCCTTCCCCCATTGCCTTTCTCAACTCAGTGGCCCCTTGAAGACTTTACACATCAAATAACCTATCTTGAAGGTAGGTAGGGCCTTTTTGTTATTATCACCAGTAGCAGTTTTCCTGTTCACTCTAACAGCTCAGCACTGCCTTTCTTCTAGCTCAGTTCTTACCTTCCGTCCAAGAAATCTAAAATTCCCTGCCCAAAACTTTGTTGGCCTTTTGAAAGAGTGGGTAATATTCAAGTGGTTTACTGACCCCAACCTTACTACCTAGAAGAAAAGACAATACTTACAGAATGGTCACAGCCCATCCAGGAGACCATTTTATTCATGACCAAGACCAAGGAAAAGTCTGAAAGTTTCAGGGAATTTTAAGTACAGAGGCTTACAGGTAGCTGAAGAGTTCCGTATGTGGAAAAACCAATAAGTACACATGCAGTCACACATTTTGGTGTTCTGAAAGCCTAAAAAATTGGGGTTTCAATTCACATTGCAAACCTCTCTGAGGGTTTTTAAAAATCATAACCTCCAAGCCTGGCCTTCAAGTATGCTTCATCCTTGGTGGAAGACAGTGGAGGTGCTTGAACTATCAAAAGACCCTTAAGCAACAAAACCAATCAGAAAGTAAATGTTTTGGGGTTTGATGTGTCTTTTTTTTTTTTTGTCTCTCCAAAAAGACTCATCGTTTGTGATAGAAACTCTAAAATGCTCAATCCTAATTAAGATACAACTCTGATATTTAGGTGATATGAAAAGAAATTGCATTACTATGTTATATGTCCAGCAAAATTCTTAAGATACTCTTCAGGCTCTGAAAGAGTCTCATGGGACAGTTTGATAGAAAAGAGAGTGATGCTTTTCTTATCCTATTGACAGCTAGAAAGGCATCAGCAATTTTCCTGTTGAATTCAGACTACTGTTTAGGCTGAAAGTGTGATATATGAGTAGAAATAGTTTGCATCAGTGAAAGCATTGCTGACCAAAGGACATGTGTTAGACAGCAGAGGTTATAGAAATTATATCACCCCAGGCCCTGCTGTCTTTGCAATTTTATATCTAACAACAGATCAAAGGAAAGGGTTTATTCATCTTGTTTTGTGAACAAATTGTAACTTGCATTTGTATAGTCCAGCGGATTATAGAATTGAGATTTGTAACCTGATCAGAACAAACACCTCTGCAGCAGTGAGGGAGCACCTGTGTTTTGTTTTGCTTCCTGGTCAGTCAGTTCAGAAGTAGGTCACTACAACGTGCTACGGAGATGACCAAAACATTTGCCTTATTCTGGGCTAAATACACAAGCCAGTTCTTCGACCTGCTGTCTGGAGAAAGAGTTAAATGCAACTTTTCCATGCTCAATAGTTCTGGGAGGTGCAGGGACGTTATTAATCTGTATAAGGACCTCAATCAATAAATTGTGAGACAAAAAGGAAAAAAACCCTCAACCACCTAGCACAGAAAGCTCTGCCAAGGCTGCATTCAAGGTCCTTTTATAACATAAATAACAAAAGCAATTTTACGATTTTGTGACTGAAAGGACATGGCTGTATGGAGCAATTATTAAAGGGGACAAAAGCAGATTTTCCCATTATTCCCATCACTAGGACTGTGCAAACATGTGGGCTGGAGGAGGGAACAGAGCATTTTGTACTTGGCAGCAGGCTGTCTGATGAAAGGAGGGCTTTTGGTCTTCAGGGTGAGCCTTAGTCTTCAGAGGTGGGGAATGCCAAGGGAATCAGTAAAAATAAAACAGTTTGCTACACTTTGTCTATCAAATTCAGCAAATGCTTATCAAGGTTTGTTTATTTTCAGGCAGAAAATTATTGGTTCCACCCTTTTAGGGTTGGAGGAGGGTTAGCTGGGTATGGGAACCCATCACCAGACCATGGAACTGGAGACAAAACCTGAATGTGGCAGGATCTGAAGAAAGTTGGGTTGACAGAAACTATGAGAGAGTGAGAAGGTAGGTGACTACAGAGGGAACAGACTGCCCTAGTGGCAAGGGCCGATCTTGGCAAAGCATGCAGATGCTGGGGATTTGGGGATAATCTGAGAAGCATAGATAATAGATTCCTATCTGGACCTGCCAAGGTCCTGACAGGAAGGCAGAAGAGATGAGCACATGGCTGAAATGCAGGAGGTGCTGCAGAGGTAGCTGGTGATATGAGCTGCAGGGCAGAAGAAGCAGCAGGATGGCTATGGTGGGAATAAACCTCTGCTCTAGCAGGGGCCTGTGGTGCCCAGCACCACCCAGAAAGCCAGCACGGGGCAGGCTGGTGCAGCAGTGCTGGTGATGGGCACTGCCACTTCCCACTGTGTGGGAACAGGGGCAAGGAGAAAAGGTCTGCCTTGTAACCAGAACTGCTCCTAAAACTTATGTACAAAGCAAGGATATTTTATCTTAAGTGGCTTAAATTTTCACTGTCCAAAATAGGAATGCAATCTGTTCTGACCTGTTTGTTATGTTTCAGGTTAGCATAAAAAACTATCAATCTTATATGCATAAACCATAAAGGATTAGCATAATTTAGCATCTAAAGTTCAACTTTCCATCATAGCTGTCTGTATTTCTGTTCTAGATTAGAAAGGAGGAAGAAATTAAAAACCCTTTGTTTTAAGCCAGTTGGTTTTCTCTCAAAGTATTTCCATCAGAATAAGCTGTGCTGACCCATCTGCCCACAGCTCTCTATAGCCTGAAGTGGATTAACTTTCCGTCTGCCATTATGCCAGCATTTACTAATTTTTCTATCATTTTTTAAAAGCAGAGAAAAAGGAAATGGCAACTGAGAAACCTCCAAGCTCTTATCGTGGCTTAACAGATTTTGGAGGAAGTTCAATGGAAAATGGACAGCAGTCACAGCTTCTCTATCAGCAGGGCTTTAACCTGAAACAAACTTTATTTAACACTAGTTACCATGAATTCTATTTGTGAAGGTCCAGACTACAGGTGAACACTCGTAATGGGTGAATAAGTAATTATAAGTAAAATAAACAGTACACAAACTTGGCCCTGGCAACCAGCACATGGCAACACAAATTCATAGGGAGGACCGCAAACCCTTCAGCCTGACACAAAAGAGACTTTGCCGATGAGTGTGACAAGAAGGGCTGTGAGTGAAGTGAATGGGATTCAGACTGCCTGTCTCTATTTTGCAGAAATCTGAATTAGCTTGTCAGATGGAAACTGTTAGGAGACAGTATGATCATAATACTTTGAAGACAACTCAAAACCTCCTCATACAACCAACACATTCAACTCTCGGGTGTTGCTTACGTGCAAAGCAGCTGTGTGAGAGCCCACACACTGCCATGGGTTGACAAACTTCACTTACCCTGGGGAAAACTGTATGTTTCCGAGCTGGTCCTACCAGGGCTGTCTGTTCCAGCACAGACTGCAGCATTTATGCCACTGTGCCACAGAGGTCTTGCTCTGAAATACAGGGAAGGCACAAATGAAAACAAAAATTGTCTGTACTTTCATTGTCCTGTGGTCACAAACAATTGCTTTACTTGACATGAAGACTTAATGTAGTGCCTCAAATACAGACAAAGAAAAGAAATGGAGGCTACGCAGTGGTATTGCTGGAATCTGTCTCTGGGAAATAGTTCCCAATTCTGTTTTTGCTTTTTGGTAATGGCCTTTGATTAATTTATTGCAGGTTTCTAAATTACTTTTTTTCTTTGCTCATGATAGCAGTGATTATACCACAACCGGGAGGAAATCCAGGCACATGTTGCACGGATTGTATTGTCTTTGGCTGATGGAGGAGGAGCAGGGCTGAGCTGGTGGTATCCATACCATTCCCACTTGTATGGAGTCGAGGCCTCCTGCCCTGCTCCCTTCCTCCCTGCCTGCCTCTCTCCTCAAGGGAGGGAAATGGAGCACCTCAGCCTGTCCAAACCATCCCGTGTCATCCCACAAGGCTGGCTTCATCCCTGCCTGGCTCCCAGTGAGATTGCAACTACCATTTCAAATAGCAGCTGTGTTGGCACTGCAGTTTAAGCTTGCAATTAAATTGCTGGTTGAGATCTTTCATTAAAAAATGCCATGGGATTATAATCACAAGCAATCAAATAAAACAGGACATCTCTAGCACAAGAGGGCTACTGCTGCTTGTTGGTGTGTCATGGAAATTGTTCAAGTATTTAACAGCCATGATACCATTTACCTGCTGTGATTTAATGAGATCATAGCTCCACAGGCAGGAATCTTAGTGATATGTAGGTACTCAAGCATTTGGATAGGCACTCAAAAGCAGTACTCAAGCCACTAGGCTCACAGATCACAGTGAAAGCTGCGAAAATTTGGTGCTTAAGTGCTCCTGAAAACTCCCACAGAACCAAAGCTTTACAGGTAAGCAAGACCTCATTTCTACTAATTTCAAAGAACATTGAGTAGACAAATATGTGTGAGGATCTGGTCCTAACTGCCTTATGGCATGGGGTATAAGATGGAGCCAGATGATAAGCTTGTGCTTCTTTGTGTTTTCATTAGCAGTGACTACTTGTTTTACTGGTGTACACAAGGGTGTTAACAGGCAAATTCCAGAATGACTTACATATGGGTACAGAGATTTACAGATCATGCTTGAATTGACTGACACACTGTTCTATGGTACTCAGAATTTGAAGGATTTTACTCTCTATCACATCTGCACTTGAGGAGAAGCAGCTAAAACATTGGGTTTTTTTTTTAATACCTGCCAAAAGATTAGAAACAAACAAGTTGCTACTTTCTGGCTGGCATTAACAAATCTACACCCTGTATGTCTTCTACCAGCTAAGAAGTTCTGCCATAATGCACAGAACTATGTAAATGTGGTTGAGATAGCACAGGGACACTCTGAAATAAAAACACCAGCAGCTCTGCAAGAACATGGTCCATTCCAGGGATACCATGTTAGCAACTGGGAGCCACAACCCCAGTAAAATGCCTGAGTAGACATAAGCAAGGATGAGACACGATACAAACTCCACAGGGCTCTTTTTTTCCCTGGGGACAAAATGTGATGTGTTAATGCCTGCAGCTGATGCTTGTGGCAGAAATGTGTCAACGAATAGTACTTGTATGGAAAGTCAGCACAACTCCTGTCTCAGCAAAATCATTTGAGAATAGGGTTTATCATAAGCCCCTGATGTTGCACACTATCATACCAAGGCGATGAAAGACATAATTTCTTTTCTTCAGAACAATTGCAGGAGACATACCTGATGGATTGGCGGCCTCGCTACGTGGGGGCAAAATTTCATATGTCTCTTTTGTCAGGAATGCATAAGTAATTATTTGCACTTGTTCATTCTGGAAGAGAGAAACTGTTTGCATGCAAGCAATAATAAATTTGGCATTTTAAGTATTTGATTCTCTGCTGTCAGAAAAATGTCATTACAAAAGCAGTTTCCAGTAGCTAAGATTTGCAATAGAAATTCAAGCCCTTTTGTGGAAAAGGTCTTGGATTTAAACATCTCATCTTTTTCTGTACTGGTAAAATAAGAACATTGTCTATTTAGGTGAATCTATATGTGTGATAAAAACTTTATAGGCTTTTCAACTGGCTATTAGATTTAGAATGAATCCATTTAAGCATCGCTATTCTTCCCCTTATTTGTAGCTGCAATGCTGGATTTTGCTAATGCACATGTTTGGTTAATGGGGTCACCACAACATTGAAAGAATCATTGTCAGAAACAGGGTAAATTGTTTTCTCAGTAGTTTATTGTTACCATTACTGTTTTGAGATGTATATCAAACAAAGTTACCTAAATTGCCTCTGAGAACCTCATTGCAATGTGATGGATTCCTACAATCTAGCTGGAAAAACAGATTGCCTTGTGGTCCTAGCAGACTGTTCTGCTTCCACACATCCCCCACCTCCTGCCACCCCCTCCCCCCAGTCAATAGAGATTTTGTTTTATTTCTGAATAAAAATTTAACAGTTGTGCTACTTCACCTTCATCACAGAGCTGTGACTGTAAGTACTTCAATCAGACTTGCTATGGTTTTTAATAATTTCCCAGGGCAAGAATAATTATGCAGGTTATAATCATAGTTTCTACAAAAGACATTACAGTAACCCTTACTAAGAGGGCATGCATGTAAAACTGAGTGAAAAGACAAGCATGCAAGGATAGATTGAGTCCTGCAGTAAAAACTTAAAGAATGTTTCCTCTGGAACGCAGTTATATAAAAGTGATTTCTGATTTCCAAGTGAATGGCTCCTTACAATATCCAGTCACATCTCCTTAGTTGTTTGAAAGAAATTACTTTCATTGCCTCTTCCCCCTGAGATACAGTACGTACCAATGCCATTTTAAAAAGTCTCCTTTCAGCGCAGAACCACATCTTGCACCCAGAAAGAGACAAAGACTCCATCAAGCGCTTTCAGAGCCTGGCTCTCCTCTCCCCCTGCACAGGCACACATGCTATAGGGAAGATCTTTCTCTAAATTACTTCTTTTTGTTGGACAACTTACTGTGAGTATCCAGAGAGGTAAACTGACAGGCAGCTGCATGTTGGGGCAATATTTCTGTCCTAACAACACTAGATGGACCCAGACATAGGAAACAATATGGTATCATAAGGCATTTCTGCTGAATATGACACTTTCAATTGAGCATCTTCAAGCCTGCTTCAGCTTTAAATATGAATTTGCCAGATATAACAAGGATTTGACATTGACCCTTCACCTGACAGTAATACATTTTTTTATCTTTTAATAGCATACAGTGGTGCAGTGTTGTGATTCCAGGAAGCTCTTTGAGTAAACAAATCATATTCATTGCCTACAGACTAACATGCCTTCCCAGAGTCTATAAACATGAGAGATAAGCTGAAAGATAGGCTTGGAAAAGTTTTCAGCTACCTAACAGGATCTTTTTTAGGAGTACATTGCTGCAGCAGCTAGAAATGACTATCTAAAATGATATTTTTAAAGGTAAACTTGTTTATACTGTTTCTTGACTTGATTTCTTTATACTATTTGATCCGAACGTACTGACGGCTTCAAACTGGGTCTCTAGACCAGTTTCTCAGGAAAACAAGCTTTATGTGCTCATATAGTTTAGGTGCCTATGCCAAGAAAATTGGTTTTGAACTTAAACTTCAATTTACAGTTTCACTCAAATTTCACATCATGCTAAAAGCAATCCCTTCCGTATTCTGACTCGTTCCCTGGTCATCAACAGAATGAGAAAAGCAGATGTACTTGTACTATCAGACCCTCAACCTATGGGAGAAATGCTGAGGTGTGGACAGTTTTTGATCCAGTCTGAGCAGAAATGAGGGTGGGGAAGGTCACTATTACACAGAAATCAAGCTGTTCGACAATGATGCTTTCAAACAGAAAATGATGACTACACCAGTAAAAAGGAATTTAGAAATTTTGATCAAAAAGCCTTTTTGCAATAGGTTTCCAGAGTTAATAGGCATTGCAGTGCAAAACCAATACAGGCATCAAATGTTGCACATAACTCTGGGTCCTTCCAGCAGAAAGCAGCACAGACTTTCCTTCAGATCCAGTTTTGGATGACAGCTGCCACTTAAAGGGAATGTTGGTTGGCATCTGGTGGTAGGAATGAAACATGTTCAGGACAGTAGGACAGTAAAAACTTAATTAACTGAGGGCTAGCTTGGGAACTTGGGTGGCTGAGGGAAAGCAGCAGGATTCATCTGGAGTTTGTGGAATAACATTAGCTGAAAAAAAAAGCCAAAATCAAAACTGCATTCACTGGCACAGGTTGCCCAGAGAAGCTGCGGCCACCCCATCCCTGACAGTGCTCAAGGCTGGGTTGGATGGGGCTTTGAGCAACCTGGTCTATTGGAAGGTGTCCTTGCCCATGGCAGGGGTGTTGGAACTGGGTGATCTTTCAGATCCCTTCCAACCCAAACCATTCTATGATTCTATAATGAAATGTCTTAGATGAGGTGGTGCTGGTGGAGCATATGCATACTGGCTAGCGGAGAAGGGTTTCCCACTATGCATTTGGAAAGTAAAAGTAAAAAGACACAACAACATTGAAGAACTGTGGACTGAGCTTCACCCACAGCGTCTACATGTATGTCCTGGTATTTCTAATGAGAGTTTTAGAACTGTGTTCAAACTGGAGGGGAGTATTTTTGTGTAACACATTGGAGAATAATTACTGACAGATTGAAATGAACAGCATATGTATTGTACTGTTTATTTTATCAATTGAATTCTATGATTTGTTCCTCATCCTACAGTCTCGTAACAGCATTAAGTGATGATTGTGTGCTAGCATGGGTAATCAGAACGAAAATGAGTCTTTTTCAGTTGAATTAATTGTCTCTATTTATTCTGCTTCCAATTCAGCTTTTAGCTATTATTTGTAGTCTATTTAACAAAGATTGCATCTCTTCTGCAAAACCACTGTCTTCAGCAAAACCACTGTCAGAAATAAGAGCAGTTTTACAAAAACTGAAATAACGCAGCATTTCTCATTTTGGTTGGATGTGCCTTCCATACTTAGTTTCTGGCTTGAAAAGAAAGCCATTATAGGCAGATAATAGTTTTCCCAGCCAAAAGCATACACTCATATGGAAAAGATTGACTGTTAAACTAGCAAAATCTGTAATCTACACACAATGATATTTCATAATAACAGCCTACGCTAAGTAAAGGCATTTTGTTTTTATTTGTAAAAAATCCTGAGAAACCACAGGATTGACATATCTGAACCCAGATCAACAGCCTAATGTCTCATTGTGCCTTTCACAAAAGCTGACTTATTCAGTGCTAGAAAAGATTGTGACAGTTGTGTCAGAGTTGTTGCAATATAGCAAAGGACACTATCTGTAAAAACTTAATCTTATGTACTAGCTGTGCTTATTATCAATCAACCATACTAATTGCTAAATGACCCAGGGCTCACTTCATTACAGTCAGGCCTTGGTAAAAATCTGCACTGTTGCCTTCATTATGTATTTTATGGCAAATTTTCCCCTTGCTCCATCTCTCAGCCCCCCTAATGGGGGACAATCACAGGTCTCTGTAAAGCATCCTCTAAGAAGCAAGAATTTCCTAGCAAACACAAGTTAGAGGTGAATAGGATTGCAGAAGATGCACCATCCCCCGTGTTTGACTCAGTCAGATTTTGGGTGACTCATGTGCTAGTGCTGCTGCTCCTGTCTTCAGGGGACCTTCTCAAAGCTGGAGAGGCAAAAGGCTTGTGTCCATAGCTGTTCCTCTGTTATACTTGGTTGGCTAGAGGATGAGTTTACATTGAAAACTAATAGCATGAGTTGGAAGAGTCAGAGAAGCCAAGCTGCTTCCCGCAGATCTCCAGCGATGCCTAATGTTTGCAAAACAGGACACTAAGTCTTGGCAAGCAAAGCCTGGTTCTGCTGTGCAGTTAGAGCAGTGACTGTCCACACAAAGACCTTTCTCTTCCCTTCCAAGAGTGTCCTTGGCCTACCTTATGCACCTACAAACTTGCCAACTGCTCATCGCTGTGTTGGCAATCCACAGGCTTCTTTTCTCCTCACAATTCCATCCCTATCCAAAACATAGCTGCACCCTGCCTGAGCACCAGCTCTGTACCCAGGTCCCACCTGTGAAAGTCACCACTATGGATCCAGGCACCTTCCAGCTGTTCCTTTCCTGCACACTCTAGCACCTTGTGGCCACATCTGCATCCTGCCTCATCTGGGCTGTCCCATCCCACACCTGGGAAGAGAGCATAGAAGAGGTGCTGGCCAGCACCAGCCATGCAATACTGTACCCATCCCACCCTGCAGCCTCTCATCTCTCTTTCTCCCAGCATCGACACCACGCTCTTCACCCACCTGATGGGAAAAGGGTGGATCTTCAGGAAGAGACAAGGTCTTGGAGGAGCCTTCCTCTTCTTCAAGGCTCATCTGCCATGCCCCTGCTCCAGTGGCTCAGCAGCATTTGTTCACTGGGCACAGCAAGCAAGTGAAACCCTCCACAATGAGCTGCCATGCTGATCCACACAAAAATGGAGGCTGGGCTTGGGGAAAGCTTTTCCGGTAGCTCACGCAGAGGTTGGAAGAGTTAAATAAAAAAAGAGTTGAGGGTGTGAATCTTTAAAGGGACCCCATCAAAGAAAAAGTTTCTGGAGACCTGTATTCTAGTTATACAGGAGCTTCTTGTGGAAAATTTCAGTACAGCATACATTACTTACTGTGTCAGTCAAGTGTGCAAAGGACTAAAGGAAAATACTACTGGGAAGACATACAACTCCCAGTTGCCTATGCAGTAAATCTTCCAGTAGAGGGGAAGAGGAATCTGCAGTTTCAGTCATCCTTAATGCACTATCATGTACCAGAACAGCTTTTAATTAAAACTATGGAGCAGGAGTGAGGTTTATTTCACTCCAGAGCAGGACAGGTGGTAATGATGAGAAGGGGAGGGCTCTTTACTTATTAATTTGCAATATTACTAGTATCCCTCCCATGAACATCCATCTGGTGCCCGAAAGCCACAGGGCTTATTACTTATGGGGCATGTTCACTGCTGAGCCTGTGAGCTTGATGCAGATAACACTCTCAGCAACCTGGCAGCCCAGGAAGCCCTTGTCTCATGAGTCTTCAGCCGAAGTACGACACTTTAAGCTCTGGGAATAAGTGAAAATATCTGCTCCTCTGTCTTGTGCATTGCCTTCATGGAGCAAGACTGCCAAGGCAAGGCAGACCTGCAGAACAGCAACTGTAAAGCCAAAAACTACTTGAAGGGCACTCTGCAACTGATAATTTCTTCACAAGAGGGTGCTTGCATCTTCAATGCCCTTTGGGCAGACCTCACCACGTGTCAGTTCATGGAAGGAAGCTGCACACACTGTGCCTTAGTTACACTAAGCAAGAAACATTGCCAGTCAATTTGAGCCAGAGCAGCATTGGGCTTGTTTTTGTTGTTGCTTTCTCATTTTAAAAAAAATCTATATAATGAAAGGCTGATTAATTTTCACCTTTCCTGATAAAGAAACCCTAAAAGAAGTCCTGTCTTTTTGTGTTTGGTTCAGAGCCACCTTGGAAAACCTTGGGGGTCAAAGTCCTGCTGGTAGCATCAGAGCAGCCAGCAGGAAAGCACAGGGGTCACAAAGTCATGTTCTACCAACCATGAAAGGCAAAAAGCCCACTTTTATCACTTTGAGGAGGACAGAGGTCCTGGTCTGGATGCTGGGGAGGAGACAGCGATGTCAGACTCTTGCTCTCAGATTCCTCAATGCTGGCAGCAGAGCCCTGGGGTCAATGCACTCCTCTCCCTGGCTGCCAGACATATCTGAGGCCTGTCACAAGCTGCAGTGCTGCTCCAGGTGTGACTGTGTTTGGAAATGTGGCCCATAATTGGCATTGTCTATATACGAAGTGATAACTGGGGTAACATGGGTCTTCTGTCTGGTCAAGCAGGTGTGTCCTCAGGCATCATTTCCAGCCACTCTCTGTAGGCACTGCTGATGGGGCTGCCTGCTGCCTCAAACACTCTTTTTTGTGCATCACTTCTAAAGCAAAGTCTGTCGTATACATCCACATCACAAAGCTTCACATCAGGTCTCGTTTAGATCCTTTCCTCTGGTTCCGACAAATGTCATCTTGCACAAGGCAGCCATAAAGATAATTCTGAAGCCTGCTTCATAGCGCTTCTTGCCTCCCCCTGTGCTACCTTCCTTTCGCTTCCCTTTGTGTTTGCTGCTCCTGAACAGCAGCAAACACAATTTGTCTTTATTGCCTTCTCAGCACCCTGTCCCCTTCCAGAGCTCCTTTAGGGGGATGCCAGATCACTCATGACCAGTGAACTATGCCAAACACTGTTAATCCTGGCTAGATTTTTCCAAACAGTCCCACTTCACTTTTTCCATGTTCTTGTAATATATACACACACACACACACATATATATATCTGTACATACATATATATGTATGTATTTATAGCACCCTATAAATGCCCAAACAGCCATTTTATCTTAAAATATTTCTTTGACACAATAGCTGCAAAGATGTGGCAAGAAGAGAACCAGTGTTGTGCCAAATAGATCAGCCAAACCTCATCTCCTCCTTTCTGCTCCCTTGCCTCTCTGACCTAAATCAGTCATTCTTTTGCCAGGCTGAAACCTACAGAGCCAGGCTCAGATCAACATTTGTTTCCATGTTTTTTCACCACCTGTAATGAAAAGATAGCAGTCCATGAGTAGGCCTTTCAGTGGTACAGCAATATACACAGCTCATGCTCTGACTGAGAGCAAATAATGACCTTATAGTTTATAATGCAAATGTAAAGAAGTTCCTTGGAAGAGCAACTGGAGAAATTTTAGGCTATTGCTTACCATCAGTCTGATGCAAGACTGTGGCAAACAGCATTATCCACAACAGCATTGCTTTTTCCCCAGATTAAATCAGAAGGAGAAGGGTTTTCAAGCTTGAAACTGGCTCTCCAGAATCTGGTAGTCACTGTTCATACTTCAGAAGACCACATCTATTCTTTGCTTGAATTTCTGTATGAAAAACTACACATCCACTTCAGACTGACACCCTTTCATGTTCCCAGTATTGGAATACCAGGAGATAGTGAGGGGCTGCAGATGCAATGCTGCCTGTTTCTGACATGGAATGAATCCTGAAGTGTTGTACTGTGCTCTACAGAGCGTGCAGGGAGAGATTTCTTTTTGTCCCTGTCATGGTTTAAACACAGTGACATAGTCTCCCTCTCACCCAACCCCCGCATATCCCCCCCCACCCCCCCGGAGGGATGGGGAGGAGAATTGAAAGAATGTAACTCCCATGGGCTGAGATAAGAACAGTCCAGTAACTAAGGTATAACACAAATCACTGCTGCTACCACCAATAATAATAATGAGAAAAGAAAAAACAAAGGAAGAGAATACGATACCACCCACCAAAACGAGCCCGATCCAGAAGAGAGCGAGCCCTTCCGGGGAACTCCCAGTTACACCCTGGGCATGACATGCTGTGGTATGGAATACCTCTTTGGCTAGTTTGGGTCAGGTGTCCTGTCTCTGCTTCCTCCCGACTTCCCCTCCTCCCTGTCAGAGCATGAGACTCAGAAAGTCCTTAATCAGAGTAAATATTACTGAGCAACAACTAAAAACATCTGTGTTATCAGTGCTGTTCCCAGGCCGAAAGTCAAAACCACAGAACTGCACCAGCTACTAAGGAGAAGAAAAATTGACTGCTACTGCTAAACCCAGGACAGTATCCACCCCTTATTCCATACCATTCACGTCATGCTCAGATGCCACATTTTCAAAGTACCCTTGCTCTTACATATACCCATAGGGTATCATCTGCTAAGTACTCTGAAGTAGTCTTGATACTAGTATCAGAGCCCCCTAGCCAGCAATTATTGGATGTTTTTTAGTTCTCCTTTACCTGCAGGAAGTGAAAGCTTGCATCAATGACTACAGCCCACAAGCAACTTGCCAAAATTGGTGCATGCAGCATGGCTGGACTACTGGAAAGGAAGCAGCTGCTTCCAGAATAATTGTAATAAGAGCAAGCAGCTGCATGTCAGATATTTAGAGCCAAAGTAACTACTGTTCTTTTACAACTGAAGGAAAGCTCTGGAGGTCAATGCAGCTTCCACTGATCCTGCTCTGGCAACAAATTACATTTAAAAACGTGTAAAAAGAAAGCCTTCTGAAGGGATTTAACTGAAACAGTATAATAAGAGAACTGATTTCTATCTCCCCAGGTGCTTCACAGATTTCTTTCAAGGGACGCTGGAAACTCTAAAGCCCAACCAAAAACTGCTGTGCTTAAACACAAAATGGGAAGTATGGGTCTCCTAAGTTCACAGCTAGAAATGACTCTGAGTTTGAGCATATTAAAGAGAAAACCTGATACAATGACCTTGATTAGTCCTTTTCTTACTGATTTTTTTTTCTAACCCTGTCTACAGGATCTACATTAAAAACAAAACAAAACAAAAATCCTGGCTTTCCTTATATAAACCAGTATGTTGCAAACTACAACTTGAACAAAAGACATGTGCATAACTCAGTTTGAAGACTAACTGTAATGAAGAGAAGCCTCACGAGGACCTGGTCCACTGTGTTGTGTGCTTCAAGATCCTGGAAAAAAAAGCACCATAGTTAGTAGGTGACACTGACATTCAGATAAAGGGTACTTACTGAGGTGGTGCCAAGAGAGTTGCAGGTGCCCAAGAGTTAGGAGAACCAGTTTGCAGTAGTTTTCTGTTCACTCCCACATAGAAGGCTGCGTTCCCCACTATTCTCCCCAGGAGTCTCTTGTGCCACAGAAATCATAGTTAAATAAAATTTCTCATTATGTCTGCTTAATTAAGCAGAGGAATTGGTAAACTTATCAAAACATTAGCACAGCCTGACATTTTGATTGCAAACGATCAACTCTCTCTGAAGCCCTGCTCACATTGCGACTGCAGCAAGATGCAGAAACGCTGTTATCTGCTCCAAAACACATCAATCTTCCTTCTCTTGACTGTGGCTTTGCTACAATACTCCATCACCCCTTCTGAGTAGTTTTGTAGTCAATCAACTCTAAATGAGTATTTGAGGCTAAAGGAGTGCTCCTTAGGTCTCAACCAGCCAGAGGGTACAACTCTCTCATTTCCAAGTAGCCTGAGCTCAAGTCTCAGCCTAGGCTGTCTCCTGTGGCTGACAAATAATGACAACTGTGCACTACAGCAACTGAGCAGAACCCTGCTACTATAACAAGTTATGTATGCAAGCCCCCAAGCCCTTACTAAGAGAGCATTAATTACACATTCTGAAAAACCAGCCAGCAAACTAGGTGAGAAACTGGTGGCTGCTGACATTCTGCTCTCATGGTGTATCTCAGTGCAGGACTGTGGGGGAAAGCATCCTATTTCCTTAGGTCAGGCTGGGATGTCTCCAGCAAGGTTGCTACCTTGCCTCTTAAGAGAGAAGAAACAGCTAGAGCCTCTTGCTTGGCCAACCCACAGCCAAGGGGCAGCAGGAGGAGGGAGCAGTCATGATAATAGCTAAAGTGCCTCTGAGCACTTGCAGGACAGCAGGCAACAAGAGGTTTGGTTCCTCAGTCTGCATAAAGACTGCCTTTGCAAGTTCAGATGCAAGTCTGGTCCCTAGGTTAGCACTCGGTCCTTTTCACTGCTTGATTTACAGTCCCTCTGCACTGGACATTGGCTGCCCACTGTCATGTCATTATGGAGCTTCTCAGTCTCCTCCTGGCCAGAGCTGGCCAGGGGCCAGTCCCAGTAAAGAATCTGGATAACAAAAACTTATAGAGGGTGGCACAGTTTGATACTAATGGGCATATCATGATGTGTCTATAGGTCTTCAATGAATTTATAGTACATTGGCACTGGAACTATCATAACAAATGACGTACAAAGGGATCAAGTTTTATGTAGATTGCATCAGATCCTGGCTTTCACTAAATGAAGGGCCTTCCCTTCACAGCCTCAGTCTGAAAATCCCCACCTCTTGTCAGCCTATTGACTATGTGCAGTCCCTCTGTCCCCATAAGGAGAGAATTAGTCCTGCTGTGTTAATAGTGATGGCAGAGACTACCAGAGCTGGTGTTAACCCTAATTCTAGGAGGAGGCAGCATGACGGTTCTGAATGTCTTCTGCCCAATTCAATTGAATGTAAAGCACTTTTTAAAATTCCAATGCATCATCTTTTTTATAGCTCCATGTGCTGCAGAGCTTAAAGTTCAGAAAACATAACTATCAGCTATTGGGGGGTGTGTGTGAAATCAGAACAGGAAGGCAGGAGAGATCTGGAACCAGCAGACTTCCCCACAAATGAAACTACATCCTCATTATATCAAGCACACAATAAAACAACCAGCACTGAAATATTTTACTATTTGACATCATGAGTTGCTTCTTCAGCCTCTCTTCAGACTCAGTATTTCTGCATCATTCAGAGCATGTTTACAAAGCTGGGTAGTCCCATTCCCTTCTCCCTCTCCCAACAGCAGAAAACAGAAAATCTAATAGACTACAGGCTAGAAACTGGCCTGTGACAAAGCTGAGCCTCAAAGAAAATAATACAGCATATGGCAAAGAAAAAAAAACAGAGAGAGAAAAAAGAAATCAGCTTAAGTTCTTCTCCCCACACACCCTGGATTTTAAATTAATGACCACTGTCAAAACACAAAAAATAATACTGAGTGTAAAATGAATGACCTTAACTTTTCTGGTATCTTGAAAGTGTAACAGGAGTTCACATCATCACCACTGAGATGCACATTTCAGGAAGGTTTTAGAGCTGCTTGGGAACATAACCACAGACAAACCATTTCACCTTTTGTGCTCCTTAGGGGGTACTTGCTACTGGCCCGGCTGCTCGTCCTTCCAGCACACACTGCTCCACTTGCTTTAAAGTGCATCTCAAAAACTTCAGCAAAATGAAAACGCCTTTTGTCACAAGGAGTCACTGCATGCTCTGGCCAGTGGGAGAACAACTGGATAGGAAGGAGTAAGCTCCACTCATTGCAGGAGAGATTTGAATAGTTTATTTTGCCCAATCAAGAGCCCTTCAGCATAATGACACATTCATATACACATATATGAACATTTTTTCTGAAACATTAATGTATAATACATTTTAAATTTAAAATACCAGCTGCACAGGTATTTTTATTTACAAAAATATTCCATACTTAATTTTTTAACTTTGTTATGATGACATAGTTCAGTTCAAGTACATGTAAGTAAAATAACTCTATGCAATCTAACATAGTTGTGTTTGTAACAGTACAGTTTGCAGTTCATATGAAACTATATTTGTAGACAGATGGATTTGCAACCCTACCTAAAATGCATATTCCAGTAATCACCCTCAGAAGAGCTAGTGGGGCTCAGCAAGACGTAACTGAAGAGTAAGTTGCAATGAACAAAAAGAAAGAAAGAAAACACACATACACACTAAGAGATACATAAACAGGAACCGCTACACATCAAGCATGCTTACCCACAATGGGGCAGTGTTAGAGAAATTTACTGGTTTTACCCTTTCCCCCCACCCCATGGTGCTGGTACAATGAAACAGTAGCATAACTAGAAAGCAGCATGTTTTCCTAGTTCTAACCACTACAGACAGCAGAGCTCAGGTCTAAAATAACACAGTACTGCTTATTTACAATTCTTTTTTAAAAGGGAATATTTAAAACATGTTCCCACCCCTCTCCCTTTGCATCACCTATTACTGAATAGTAGTGGTAATCCACATACAACTCCTTACATGTTTTCAACTGAAACAGTTTAACTTTTGATTACTATTTGCCTGGTAAAACAAGTGTCAAAGTAACCTACAGTTGTATGACTTAAACGTTTTGTATGTTTTACATGGAAAACTGAAAGAAATACTGATTGACATCTGACATTTGATTGTTCTATATTTCTGCTTCTTTTCCCCTTTTTATCTTTTAAAAAATGAACATCCATCTCTTCAAGCCTAAACTTTAAGGTGCAAAAGAACCCAGAAGCACCATACGTTCATCTGCTTTGAAACAGTAATCAATTAGATGATATACAGCATATCTTTTTAGCACATGTAAGAAGAAATTAGCCCGGCTTAATTTAGCTTTTCACCTACACCACACCTTTTTTTCTGTTTACTTCCTCCCTCCCCTCAAACAGCATTAATTTCTGTCTACAAAGTATTTGAAGATTTTGTGGTCACAGCAAAACTACCAACATCCACCCCAAAAGATTCATGTAGTTATACAAGAAATTGGCTAGAATGAGAAAAGGTTCAACTGATAGGTTACCCTGCCACTCAGTGAGTGAGGCAAGGTGCTGCCCACCTTCCCCCACACCAGACCCCAGCTGCTATCTGTGCTCACCTATGTTAAAGCATGGTAGGAAAGAAGAGGGCACTTCAGCCATAGGCTGAGTGTTTTCTCATGCATGTTTGGTATACAAAAAAAATTCCTGTTTTACATGTAAAGAGCTGATGTATAATCAAGATTAATACATCAAGAAAATGAAAGGATTAATAACTCAAAGAAACTATTTATTGGATAACCCTCACTTGTTTTGGGGAATTTTAAGAGTTCAAGAAATAAAGCTGAAAAATATCTTTCATGTGTATACCTAAAAAAAAAATAAACCCATAGAAAACCAGTTGGCCACAGACTGCAGTTACTGAGATAACTTTTTCATTACATTAGATTTCTGAGTGCATGATCTGTCCTCTCCTTACTTAGGGAATTGTTAAAGAATGTTCAAAATGGGATGTAAAAATAAGTATGATTGTTTCTGTAAAGCAAAATGGGCTATTTGTTTTCATTGCTTAGTAATTTTATCATCTCCATATGAGATATGAATGTATTCATAAGCTTAAAACAACTTCTTCTATGGATAATATACATACTTTAAGTACTTTGACTTAAAAGTTGAACATAAGTCTTTTTAAAATTAAAGGTAGAAGTGTACATATAAAAATTATTTAAAACTAAAAGTATATTCTTAAGCAGTATGTATAAATATAACAGATTTTATTGTAGTAACTAGTAACAAATGTGACAGTGTTGCAGTAATTTATAAACTGAATGCTGACACAGGATACGTGCCTTTCATTAGAGTCTATATTGTATATACATATTTTGCTAAGAAAACACACATTCTAAATGATAGTCACATAATAAGCAAATGTGCCTGAAAGTAATCTGTTCTAAAGTCTTTATTGAACATGTGTGTTTATATACAAATAATGAACCTGAACTGCACAAATGCAGAAACAAAATTAAGGAATAAAATACCATGATTGAATTAAAGTGCAGGAAAAATTCAAGTTTAAAAGTTCAGGTAAGATCAGTGCCATTAAGTAAGCAACAAAAAATAAAAAAGCCAACAACGGAAAAGAGAAAAGGCAAATGAAAGCAAAAAAGAGGAAATGAACTTGCTTCCAAAAATCCTCCTTTGGATATAGCTTTCCAGCATCACCTGCCACACAAGTACCACCTCAGGCAAAAATATTGGCATAACGACAGACAAGGAACACAGCTATCTATTACTATATTTTATATCTGACTGTTTGCTGAAGAACGAATCACTGGAGATGCCTGTGGTGTAACACTTTCAGACATATTTGGAATACACACATATTTACACAGACCAGCATTCAAAAGTTACAATTTGGCAGGACTAAAGGTGAAAAAAAACTTCTTCGGTTTACAGTTCCTAATGAGACACACTACATATAAACAGATAGGTAGCAGCAGTTTCTTACACTTCCATCATAAAAATAAAAAAGTAATAGCTCAGTTCTATTTTATAGTTTTCCAGACACCCTAAAAAAGTTTCACACAACTAAAATGCCAGCGAAAAGACAGGGGAGCTTCCCCCCAAGGATTTCAATATACTTTGCTGTACAAAAGGTGCACCACCAATAGCAGAACAAGATGCAACGATGTGTGTACGATCATTTTCCTTCCACAGAGAAGGAAACAGGAACGTTTTAGACAAAAATTGTACATAGCCCCTTTTATTGACCAAGAACCATTTGTGTATTCATCTCATGAGCAATCATTAGTTTTCAAATCTATAAGCATGCTCTGAACATATGCAACAGAAGAAAGATTCAACTATGATAAATTTTATAATACCAAAAAAGCCACTACACTCTTCTTGTACTGGCAGATGGTCTCCCACTGCCACTTATTTTTTTTGCTTGCTGGTGGTTGTCAAAATGTTTCTTGATGAGAAGTACGCTTCCCTTTTAAGCCAAGATCATCGTCCATTGAACTGATACCACGATCTGCTGAAGAGTACTTTTGCCATCATCTCCCCCAGAGCCTGACCAGACTAATTTTCCAGGATCTGTTGCTCTGAAACACAGTTCACCTTCACTATGTCAAATAATAAGTCATCTCAATTTACATATGTGACAGAACAAAGGGAGTAAGTGTCAGCTAGGGTGTTTTATTTTTGGAAATGGTATGGATAGCTGTTCATCAAGTTTTCTCCTACCTGAATTTCTGACAAAATGGAATTGGTTTAAATATGCATTAGACACAAAAAGTTAGCATGCAAAGGCAAAAACTGCATGGGAAGACAAGTAACTGGAGTTAACATTGCCTCAGTAGGTATGGGACAGAGCCATAAGGAAATTATAATGCTGCTTGTTCAAATTGTCACATTCTCATTTGTTCTTTGAGCAGTGGACATGGTATGGCATGCCCTTGTACTAAGAACAGAATTCACTTGTCCGTTTTAATTAAGTGTTACTATACAAGGAATCAGAAGATTTAGTGTGTGCTACAAAGCCCAAACATATTTACCTTTCATTTGAAAAATTCATTAGGAACCATCAGTTACTTCAATATTTCGCATGCGTTGAGTGTTTTGAAAGGTTGCCTTATCTATGTATCTGCAACAACACTTAACAATACAAATATAACCAAGGTTTTGCTTTGGGAATATTCAGAACATGTGCCAGAAATCCCACAAAGGATGTGATGCTTGGTGAAGCAAAGCCAAAAAGAATAATTTCAAACAGCGTAGATCTATCTGCTTCTAAGTACTCCCTTTTATAAAACAAAGTCAGTCAGTAACTATTCCTGCTTTGACAAAAAACGCCTAAATATATTTTTGAAATGCAAACATTTATCTTAAGGAATTCTCTCTTTTTAAAAAGAGCTCTTGTCATTCACACTGTTACAGCTTAAGTGCAGCAGCCATTAACAAGTTAGCTCCACAATATTGTTTACCTTACCCAAACACACCATTATTTCACGAATTCCTGAAGTTTTAGTGGATACTTAGCACAGCCCACACTGAAAACACTGCTTCAGAGACTAAATCAAAGCTTTAGCCAACTGCCTTTAGTGCTGGGTGGGGTCAAGATAGGTACTTGAAAATAGCTGTACTAGCAGGAATTTTCTAAACAATATACTGACAACTATTAGGATATTAGACGCTTGCCAATATTCATGCATCAGCACCTCCACAGAGTGTAAAACTTCGAAAACCTGAGTCCAAGATTATCTGATTTCATTGTAAAGGACTAAAGGGGCATCTAGAATTTGAGTTTTAAGCAAAACTATCTCAGCTATTTTAATTAATGGCTGTAAAGATACATTCTGTTAAACATTTATAAAAATTCACAGCATGAATGGAACCCACAGCCGATTCTAAATGTTATACAAACTGAACCAATAGCTATTTTTGGCAAAAAAAGAATATTTAACTGAACAGAAATTGAAGTATTCTTACCACACTGAAGATGTTACCACATTTCACATTGCACAGACATAACACAAATGAAAACTCCCAGCATGACACATTCCAGTCATATTATTCACTTGACTTTTTTAATGCAAAAATTGTGTTTTCTCTTGTTTTCCACTTCACAGAATAGGATGTGAATACAAGAATACTAGATCAGGGGCCGAAGAAAAGACTATGCACAAGTCAACTATGTATACAATTTTCAACAAGACATCTTCCAAGCTTCCAGCTTTCCTGACGAAAGAAGTGACAGCAAACTCTTCCTCAGCAATAATGGTAAATATAGTGAGTCCTAGAGAGGGTAAGTGTAAGTCAGCTACCTTCCAGCAAGACAAACAACTTTATTCCAGCTCTTGGACCCCCGATTTATTGCCTCTCCTCACAGGAGGGTATAACACTGGCAGCAATTACAATAGCACAAAAACTTTTGGCATATGAAATATTAACACAGGATTGACCCTGCATTGCCCCTGCCCATCTCACACTACATTTTAACTTTTACCCTCTTTTCCACATGTTCTGGTTACCTTCTCTATTCCAACTCTCAGCTAATCACTCAAGAATAAGAAACACTCAAGTTTGCTTTTTGTGTGTGTTTCTTTTAAATATAAAGCTCCTCAGTTAATGCCACGACTGAGGTAAAACAGTGTGTGATTTGTGCTAGGAAACACAGTATCCAATGATGAATACTCCTTTAATTTTCAATGGTCCTGCCAAAATTAATGAAAACCCAAGATTTTTCCATCAGGACAAAATTAAACAGATGTAATTGATGAGCTCATCAGAATTGGTACCACTTCTTGTCTTTGTACTTCAACATCATCTGAAAAAGCAAAAAACAATTTCTAATTACTGTTTCTAAAACGTACCAAAAAGTACAATGATACAAACAAATAATATGCTTATAAAGCAGTATGAGAAAAGGGACTTTAATGAAGTGTCTCAAAAGCACAACAACTTTGGTGAACAGCAAGGATTTAGCATGATGAATTTTCAAATGGTAGCATCACTGCTGATGATTTGGCCTCAAAATTAATTATACCTCAGTAATGGGAATTAAGATGCACTTTTGGAAGTCTACATATCACTCAGAGTGTATGCTCTAGACCAATGTGCCACAAGGCAAAGCTATTTTAATTAATATTTAATTATTAGGAGTAATAATTGATAGGTAAAACAGATCTAATAAGTTCTTTATCCATGTTAGTTCATTCCCTTTATGTACTTCTGACATGCCTTTGCATAAACTGGTTACTTGCAAAGCTTATATGTATTTGATAAAGAATAAGATTAATGTTCAGCATAACATGTAACAGACTCACCTCATGAGCATGTTTAGAGAAAGAATCAGCACTGTAAAGCATAGCTGCAGTTTTCTCTTCCAGTTCTCCTAGTTTCTGTCCTCTTTCATCTAGTGCCAACCGGGCTCGTGCTAGTTCACCAACTACACCAGATGCTGCTCCTTTGACACCTTCAATACCCCCAGGCCCTGGAATATGCTGGGCAAGACTCCTTGATGCCTTCCCAGCTGCTGATTCTCCAACTAGAGGCATTTACAAAGCAGCAAGAACACAATAGTGAGGTTTTCTACCATTAATACACAAACACCAATGTAACTAGTTTATAGAGAGGTGACATTTCTTTGCATGGACACCAAAAACCTAATCATAGGCATGACTACTAGCAGTACTCACTACTCAATACTACTAGACATTATTTAATAAAATTAAGATTTTCACACATATTTCCAAGTTTTCCAGACAGGTTATAAAACAATAACCTTTCCACAGCTCAAGTGTGAAATTAAAACTTCTCAACAGCGCTGACATCAGTCATCAACAGAACTGTGCTGGTGATGTGGTTTTTAGCAACACAGCTGAACTGAACTATCATACCATTCTATTCTTGTGCTTGCTAAGGCATCTCTACATAAGTCAAATGAGGAAAAAGAATCTAGCAAATGCACTGAAGTAAGATGGAGTTTTAATTTTCTCACTATCCAGCATAGTGCTCTCCAGGACCAGCCCCTTTCAGTTTAACAGGATTAAGAAATACCATGGTCAGTACTATGTATTCCATAAAGATGAATAAAAATAACATCAGTTGTCCCACTTCTTGTTTTATAACCTACTCCTGAATAAATGAGGTAAAGGAGCCTGTGAAGAAACAGTACCAAGCATTTCTGATCTTTTGGTAAGGTGTACAACACAAAAGCTATGAAAAAGTATTTGTCATCCCTTTTGTTACTCTCCTCTCTGCAATTGTAGTGTTCTATTATCACAGGTTAATATGTTTCTCAAGGATCACTGGCTTCCTTAGACAGAAGTACCAGAAAAATAATGAATACAAGAAACTTACAGAGTTCTTCTCTGTCGAGTGACTGTGCCCCACCTCCAAACAGGCCTTTAAAGAACCCTCTGTTTGGTGCTTCTGGTGTTTCTACAGGAGTGAAGAGCTCACCCAACATTTCCTTTACAATGAAGAGACACAACAAAGCATACATTATTCCACACACAAATTAATGGAATATTCTTTAAGGAGCAAACTTTGTGGATTTGAACTTCAAAATTAACATGCTTTAATAGGCATCTGCCTTTGCAAGGCAACTTAGGAAATATAAAATAAAAACACATTTAGAAATCTGTCCAAACTATCCATCTGATAGTTGCAGGTTTACAGCTCATGTAATTCTGTAGTGAAGAAACAGGTTCAAGTAAAGCTGTATTTTGGGCAACACTCCTGATCTTGTTCTGTTCATATTATACCTACAAATAATCCTGTGCAGTACCATGGGAGCCCTTACAGACTGCATCTCTGCTGTTTCAGTATTCTATACAACTTGCAAGCTGGAGCATGGTGAGAGTCTTTAATGTTAATACCCCTGAAATAGAATAGCTTTCTTAAAGTATCCCAAGATAGCATTCTCCAGTTTTGTCAGCATGCACATCCACCAGCATCAACTAAACAAGGAAGATTTTGTTAACTGTGCATGTTGAGCAAGGAAATTTCCCATTGATCAAAAAGGGAATTTTAAGAAGCTGTTTGAAACACAAAAGGATGGATGAAACAGTAAATTCAAGAGTAGAAGTGCTTCATCCTCAATCAGACTCTACACTGAGGGAAAACCAAATCCAAAGCTCAAAAGCCAAAGCTTTACAACAAATTAATGTAAACATCATGAATCCATAACCAAGAACCTCAGAGTATATCTAAGAAAACTATTTTTTAATTCATTACCTGAAGATTTTCACATGTTTCTTGACTGTAGGTGAGCCTCTGTATTTCCGTTGGTGATACAAGATAGAGTGCTTGTCCATTATTGGTGAAGCAGAATGTTCTGGCTATCCGCATATTGGTGAGTGGCAGGTAATATACATCCAGCAATGGCCTTAAACTTGGCAAACTAAAGAAAAAGAATCAAAAAGTCCCATTAAATATAGCAGGATTTTCTATTATTAGATCAAATTACTAATTTTTACACCATAATACATAATTTTTCTCTTCACTATCTCCATAAATACCATACAAACAGCGTATCATTTAATGCGATTACAACATATCTCGAAACATAAATGAGACTCTCCAAAGTAGCACCTTAAAAGTGAAATTTAAACAAGTGCATCACAGATGTGTTTAAAAGTATCACTGAAATGATATCCTGAGTGTGTAAATCAGATTAATTTTAAAGCATTATTCAATAGTTAATAACAAAGTATTTTGATAAATATCTAACATAATTTCATAATTCAACATCCTGCCTTTTCTCTCAGGTGAAAAACTTATCTTTGACTAAAAATACCATTCTAAAAGATCTCTCTTTAAGAACACTTGGAAATACACAGGGTTGTGCTTTCAAAGGAAAACAGAATGAGGTATCTTCAAAAAAACTTATTAATTATGTCCACTTTTTTTGTCTGACTGCATATATAAGAGGAAGTCCTCGAAACAAAGTTTGCTTACCTTGTATTTTCTGAATCTGTACATGTAACTGCAGTACTTACTGCATCCAGCTACTGAAGGCCAGACATAGCACACTCAGGCTTTAACAACGCTCTTGCTATCAAACATTCCTCTTTCTCAAAGTAATAATAAATGCAAGTAAGAAGTGACTAAATACCTAATGTCTTGATAAATAGAACCAAAAATAAACCACTGTCTCAAAAATGGCCCTTATGAAATTTTTGTAAAAACACAGAATTATAGAATAGTTAGGGTTGGAAAGGGCTGTAAGATCATAGAATCATAGAATAGTTAGGATTGGAAAGGACCTCAAGATCATCTAGTTCCAACCCCCCTGCCATGGGCAGGGACACCTCACACTAAACCATGCCACCCAAGGCTTCATCCAACCTGGTCTTGAACACTGCCAGGGATGGAGCATTCACTACCTCCCTGGGCAACCCATTCCAGTGCCTCACCACCCTAACAGTAAAGAATTTCTTCCTTATAAAGATCATCTAGTTCCAACCATCCTGCCATGGGCAGAAATGCCTCACACTAAACCATGTCACTCAAGGCTCTGTCCAACCTGGCCTTGAACACTGTCAGGGTTGGAGCATTCACAACTTCCTTGGGCAATGCATTCCAGTACCTCACCACCCTTACAGTAAAGAATTTCTTCCTTATATCCAAGCTAAACTTCCCCTGTTTCAGTTTCAACCCGTTACCCATTGTCCTATCACTACAGTTCCTAATGAATAGTCCCTCCCCAACATCCCTATAGGCCCCCTTCAGATACTGGAAGGCTGCTATGAGGTCTCCACACAGCCTTCTCTTCTCCAGGCTGAACAGCCACAACTTTCTCAGCCTGTCCTCATACGGGTAGTGCTCCAGTCCCCTGATCATCCTTGTGGCCCTCCTCTGGACTTGTTCTAACAGTTCCATGTCCTTTTTATGTTGAGGGCACCAGAACTGCACACAGTACTCCAAGTGAGGTCTCACGAGAGCAGAGTAGAGGGGCAGGATCACCTCCTTGGACCTGCTGGTCACGCTCCTTTTGATGCAGCCCAGAATACGGTTGGCTTTCTGGGCTGCAAGCGAACACTGAAGCCGGCTCATGTTCATTTTCTCACTGACCAACACCCCCAAGTCCTTCTCCGCAGGGCTGCTCTGAATCTCTTCTCTGCCCAACCTGTAGCTGTGCCTGGGGTTGCTCCGACCCAGGTGTAGGACCTTGCACTTGGCATGGTTAAACTTCATGAGGTTGGCATCAGCCCACCTCACAAGTGTGTCAAGGTCCCTCTGGATGGCATTCCTTCCCTCCATGATTTACAACAGATTAGTGCAAATGTGTCAACACTACATTAAGCAGATTTTGCTGCAGAAACCATCTCCATTAATATTATCAATTCTAGAAAGTAAAAAAAGGCAGTAAAGGGGCAAAATGAAGTCGGAAGCAATGAAGAAGCTGACTGTAATTGCAACAGTGGTTTTGGTTTGTTTTGTTTTTTTTTTTTAATGTTACTGAGATTTCTAAATGTTAAATTTGTATTTTACTAATTTTGAATTGCCTCTTAGCAGGAAACTTCATGTATGACAAACAAAACAAAGGAGAACTGGTAACATGACTTCGGATGCAAATTCTACAAGCAAGAAATAAAAAGCAATATTCTCTTATAAGCATGTTCCCCAGACACAACACTTCTGCCATGCAAGTGTCAAAACTAAGAATATTCCCAAGAGTAAGTTAGTAACAGGGGAGTGCTTTGCTTCAGACTGATGGAAACATAAAACATCCTTATAGCTTTAATACAAAACACAAAACCCATAGAACAGATAGGACAAACATGACATCCATGATAGCATTTTCATAGTATCAACCAAATCTGTAGCAGAATCTTAAGTCCCATCTCAACATGTATCAGTAGATAAGTATTGGGCATCTTGGGTGTGATACAATCCTCTGCCAGCTTTACACAGGCAGAACATTAAGTCCTATAACCAACAGCAATTATTTTTTATGAAATAGAGCTAATCCGTGGAAGTTCAACTTCCCTACAATGTACCTGAAAGATTATCGAGTTTCAAGCCCCTTGCAATTCCAGGGACTGGCCAGCCACAGCTTCTCTGGGCAACTTGTTCTGATGTCTCACCACCCTCATAGTGAGGTTCTTCCTAATACCTAATCTAAATCTATCTCCTTGTACCCCTGTCACAACATGTCCTTGTAAGAAGACCCTCTGTGGCTTTCTGGCAGGCCCCCTTTAGGTACTGGAAGGCTGCTCTAACGTTTCCCTGGAGCCTTCTCTTCTCCAGGTTTAACTGGCACAACTCTATCAGCCTGTCTTCATAGCAGAGGTGCTCCAGCCCTCTGATCATGTTTGTAGCCTTCTGGACACAATCCAACAGGTCCACATCCTCCTTATGTTGGGGGCCCCAGAGCTGAACATAGTGCTTTAAGTGGGGTCTCACAAGAGCAGAGCAGATGGGGAAAATCACCTCCCTTGACCTGCTGAACACTCTTGATGCAGCCCAGAATCTGGTTGGCAATATATACTATTATACTACTATACTACAACTGCAAGCAATTAATCTTGCCTCTATGGCTTGAATTTCAGGCATTTAAGACAGGAACAAGCTACACAACAAAACAATAAGCTTGAGGCATCAGCGTGATGCAAACAGTTGCACAAAAATATGAGTTATGGTCAGGTACCAGTTGAAAGCTTAACTCAAGGCAGTTTTTTTCCATTAGGGAATAAATTCACCTGTAAGACAAGCTTCTTCAACTCATGGACCTGTATCATACATTTGGATCTCTCTCTTAAATCAGGGTAGCTCCTAAACTTGTAAGCGCTCTCATGTGTTAAAGGCATAACTAACAGGAATGCATAATCAAAATTATGCAGGCTCAAGTGTTAGAGGTTTATCAAAACTGGGTGAATGTACATTTATCTTTTTTTAGATCACATCCTTATGGAAAAGGAAGCGTTTTATCTAGCAGAAGACCTTTTTTTAATATTTAAGTTATTATCAAACTAGTCTTACCTAAAAGTCATAATATGTCCATTGGCACAGAAACATGCAAGGCAGATACTGTTACTCAATGATACTATGTCTCCACGAAGAACAAAAGAAGTCTCTGTTATGTTTTGTTTATAAATACAGTTCTGGGATGGCAGTGAGATAACTTTTGCTTGCTTTTCTGAACATATCACTGCATATTGGTTTTCACTTATTTCCTGAGAGGAAGAGGGGGACACTGAGACAGGTCGTCGCTTTTTCGATTTATCTTTTTCATCTTTATCTTCAGGAACATTGTGTTCTCTCCAGGGCTCATGTGCTGGTGGGACCAAAGATCCTGTTGTATCCAGAAAAGCCATTCTCAAGATTGCCCCTTTTAGCCTCAGGATGGTTCCTAGAAAAAAAGAAATGGAGTGCATTTCTAAAACAGTTCTAAATTACCTTTCAGCTACAGAATATTTCTTTAGAAGCTAGCACAATGAAAAGAAACAAGAATATAGGCTTGCCTCTGTAGCAAAACAACACACCAAAACCTTCAGATCAGTGAAGCACATTTAAGAGCATGTAGGCATTCAAGAAAATGGTAAACCCGTTTTCAAGGGTTAAGTGTATGCATACTCCTCTGTTAATTTCAATGGAAATGTACACATTTATTAAGAGTGCCAAGCTGGAATGCATATTTGTTTTCAAGTTCAGTGGCACAAATGCAACTCATTTCATTCTCTGAGGAGGACATAGCATGGTTGATATAAATGTCATTAGTCAAAGGTGAGCCCGTTTTTTTTCTTCAGTATAGACAGGTTCAGAAACAACACACAGGATTTTTTTTTTTGCCCTGCAGCTTCTGCTTAAATCCATTTCTCTAGCATAAAATGAAAAAGAAGTTTTCTCTCCTTACTGTTTAAGCCACTGTCTGCGCAGATGAAATATTAAGCTAATAAATTTCTTAGTTTACTTGTTTACACGCAAGTAAAACCACAAACATTTGCTAAGTGCACACAAAAAATCATACACATAGCAGTATCTTCTAATGCTTATGCTGCAGATCCAGAGATAAAACATACTATCCAATCTGCAGCATTGCCTTTACTATTTTAGGAAATCTGAATACTGCTGCCAATACCATACTTGAGAAGCACAAATCACACATATAGCCTAGAGGCCACACTACTCCTAATCACTATGTCAATCATATAGCATTACCATTTGCATGTCCTGATCCATCTGTGAGAGCAAAGCAGAACACAGCAGTACATTCTGCATAAGACAGTTGTAGCAGGAAAGCTAACTCTACGCCTAACAGCATATTCAGCAAACCATTAATACATAATTGCAACTGAATCAGTTGCTGTCTATCAGAAAAACAAGATAGAAGACCTCCCACCGCAATTCAAAAGAATATTTAATCACTAATTAAAGCTAGTTGTTCAATATACAACCCTTAACTTGCATTCCCTTTTTATGATGCAGGGAAGCTCAAAGTCTCCTACCTCATGACTAGAAAAGCAATAGATTAAGCATTTAAAACATTCATCTCTTATCCTATCTCTCTTTAACGATTACCAGGAACTATATTAAGGTCAGCAAACATGCTTTTCTCAGCAAGTATACACTTAAGTGGTGTTTTATATTATATGATATCATAGCTTCAATTTCACAACTTTAAAACATTAGTAATTAAGTAACCAATCTAAATTGTTAACCTTGGTAGCTATATTAATGGTGGATATATTAACTCTCAATTAATCCATTATTAAGAAAAACAGTTTCCTTATAAAATTATGAGGAATGGCAACAAAACATTATCAAAGTATACTTTATCCCATTTGCTTTGTACGTACCACTAGGAGAAACAATTACTGGCTGAAGAAGTCTTTGTTCTCCTCCTGGGGGTAAGTTCAGTACAATAACAAGCACTGTACCCAGCGTGGTCCCAACCCACAGGCAAGGGGAAGGTGATGTATCATTCTTTCTTGTGAAAGTCTCACAGAAATGGAGAGCTGAAATTGCCTCACGTGACTCTTTATCAATGCTAGTTACACTAGAACTCCGGGATCGACTGAAAGAGTTGTCTTTGACATCTGAAAATAAATCAGTATTAATTAAAAAGAATGGCAAAATGCAGGGTTTAAGAGAATTCAGAACCTTGTGGTTTTTTGCTTTTTGTTTTTTTTCTTTAGCATGAAGTATATACTGACTACCTTTCTATAGTCAGTCCTGTATTCTTCCTCAATCATATTTCCTTTTGGCCCCATTTTTAACACTACCCTGAATATTAAGGGCCCAGTCTTTTTTTGCAGAGGTTGCCATTAGGCAATTGTCATGTTAACTGTGTTTCCGTCTTCTTGGAACAGAGAATAAAAACTAAACAGGACTTCTCCTTTATAAAAACTGAATTACAAACCTCTCTGCCAATTAGTTCATTGATCAGATTAAGAAATACTGGCTTCCATGGAACATGGTTGAGTAATCTCGAGAAGACACAACTGTTTTACTTTAAGAAGTGCAGCAATATCCAGACAGCAGAGTAACATGCAACCAATAATGACTCAAGATAATACTGTCCCGCTTTAGAAAACTGTATGGAGGTGGCCAGACAGGTTATTTTTACATACCCAAACTTTTAGGAAGAGAAACTTCAAATGCTACCAAATGCCACCTGACACAGGTATGCAAAACTGAAGATTTCCATTCTGAATACTGTACCTAGTCACAGAAATTGCATTAAAACCTTTCAGGTTATCCTGCTCACTGCTTAGCAAATAATGTTATTGTAATAGAGAATGAATCGTAACATTAACAAAAGCTCAAGCCAGTACATATGTTGCTCCATTTAGCTGTATGCTCTCTGAATGTGAGGTGATGCTTAACAAAACAGCATGTGTGAATTTATCTGTGCATTCAAGAATTAATCCTTCACTTCCTTCACTCATCATTCCAAAATTTTAGCATAAGACAACCCTTACTGTAGAAGTTTGATGAAATATTTATCATGACTTTGAAAAAGGAAGTTACTGTTCTGGATCTTTGTCAGGTAAAAATGTGATTGACGTCTTTAAAGGAGGATTAAGGGCTGAAGAATAACATTTACCCACATACTTTCTGGAAGTAGCACTATACTAATTCTACTAGATTGTTTCCACTATGAAGAAAGAACACCTAATATGCATTTGAAAAGCATACAAACTAGATTTCAAATTACTAAATACAGACATCTACTCAGCACAAACAATCTGTCTTAGATTTGTCTCATTTGAAATGGACAGAAAAATTATTGTCCTGCTGAATTTTAGCTGCCAAATGTAAAACATGGATTACTGAAAGAAACTAGACCAATCACTCAGATGTTGATATCTTAGGTTTCCACATTAAAGGAAAAAACAAATCTGAAGTCAACCAATGAAAAACATAATTTGCTTTTATAATTCTTTGTATGACCACAACATCTTAAAATGTTTGTTTCTTCAGGCTTGAATATTTACTAGCAAAGATTTTTCAGCTCTGACATGGATTAAGCAATGTGAATATAATCATACATTAACCGCAAAAGGCATAAAATTCAATGTGCATTCATTGAGTTGCATCCAGTTGAGTATTTGAAGAGCATGTGTATGTATTCCAGGATTGGAATGGACAGGAAAAAAATAATAAAAATTAATTTTCCAGACAATACGGGCATTGTGGAGAGGGAACAACTCATCTGTGTAACTGCTTTAGTGCATATTATTTATCCTGATATCAATAAAGAATCTATGTGGGTTTTTTAACAGGTTAGTTTCAGATGAAGAGGAAGGAACAACAGTGTGATGACCCATTACACACCATTTCATTAGAAGGATGCAAAGATAAATAAACCAAAAGGATAGGACCTAGTGGTAAGGGTACCTTAATCACCTGGATTATGATGCTGAAAAGCAATGGTACAATGCAGACTAGAGAATGGTCAAGATAACTGCTGTTTTAAGAAGTAGAGGATAAATACAGAAGCACATATATTTAGATTTTTGTCTTGGATATTTGGGGAGGCAAAGAGATAGGTTAAAGATCTAAAGGCAGAAAAGTGATCTGAAAAAAATGAGATCATGGACAAGTAGATTCAAGGAGCTATGGAAAGAAAGGGAGAGAAAATGATAAGCATAATGAACTTTGGAGAAAGGTAGTTCAGTTGTCTCCTTGAGCCAGGAGATATGACCACATAAGTGAAAAAAAAAAAAACCCAAACAAAAACCAAACCAACAAAAAAACCCAACCCAAACTAAAACCCAACAACAGCAACAACCCCCCCCCCCAAAATAAAAAAACAAACAAACCAAAACCAAACACAAACAAGCAAACAAAAAACCAAACCCCCAAGCAAGCTGACAATCTTTGAAGAACACTGTGCAAAAGCTTTCCCACTACGAGAAAAGACAGAAATAAAATAAACTAAATAAAGAAAATGATAATTGCCTAAGGAATTTATTTACAGGCCTGAAAACCTGGAAGAATTTTTACACAGAAAAAAATGAAGCATCTAAGTGCAGATATCCACACATATGAAAAGTCAAGTAAAACCAGTCAAAGGCTGTTGCAATTTGGAAGGTACAAGCTATTTTGTATGATTCAGTGTGATGACAAAAAAAACCCAAAACACCCGAAACCCCAAACAAAAAACCCCAAACAACCAAAACCAACCCCGAAGCATTATTTCAGTAGAAGGAACAGCAAACATTAAATTATGAAGAAAATGCCAAAACTTTCAGGATTGGAAAATGCTCTTAGCATTCTCTTTTTTTCCAGTCTTCATTAGGAAATAAAGAACACTTCTAAGTACGTACTACTGTCAAAGAACTGGGAGTAAAACAACAGTAGAATTAGAACGAATTGGGTAATATTTAAATAAAAACGCATTCCAGCTTGCGAAAAATCACCCTGCACTGCAATCATCTCTAAACAATTAGTAAACACAGTGAGGAAGAACAAAAACATATTGAAAAGATAAATATTTCTGCTCTTTTGTGCCAACTAGGCCACAGTTAAATCCCTCTAAGCAAGAGATTTAGGAAGATGAGGAAAAATTCCAAGACCAGAGGAGATTAACAGAAGCCATCCTAGATTTAGACATCACAACCTAAGAAAGGACTGAATTTTGTAAGAAAAATCTGCAAAGATGATGATAAGAGATTTGATAACAGCTTCCAACAGTGTAAGACAGCTTAAAAAAAAAAAAAGATAGGGGGCACGTGTTATCCCTGTTCATTGTGGAAAGGACTTGGAAAAGTTAATGTGGAAGCAAGAAAGATTGATTAAGTAACAGGAAATTTGTCTGACTATAAAACACTGGAACTGTCTAGGTTTTTTCTAAAAACTTATTTATTGGAGGCTTATGAATGGACGAGAGGTTAAACTATCAGATATCTGGATCCTTGCCATAGCAATGGATTAAAGGATCTCTGAGGATTCCTTCCAACTTCACATTTCCCTGAGTGAAGCAAGCTGTAATGGTAAATTGTAAGTCAGGGTGGTCTAACTCAGTTTCAGGATATCCCAGCACCATGGACTCTTTCCTTGCTCACAGCAGCAGTTGTCAGATACACAGTCCTGCAGCTGCCAGTCTGATTGGGGTCTATCTTCTGCTGGGGTTGTGGCAGCTATCCTGCTGCACAAGGGGAAACAAGCCATGGCAGGCAGAAAGCAACTTTCACATTCAGACTGCATCTACTGTTGTAGGTCTACAACTGTCCCCCATCAACTTTAGGGAACAAGCCAGGGGAGCCGGATCTGGTCTTCAAGCTGGCAGTAAAAGTACTAAAAATAAAATCATAAGTCTACTCATTTTTATGCTATTTCCATTGTGCAGTATAATGACCTTTAGTACTATAGACTTCACAACTGAACTGCTTATATAAAAAGTTACTGTGCTGTTTCAAGAAAAATTAAATTCTCAGACAGGTCATCCATGCAAACAGCTTGGATATTATTATTTTCCTTTAGACAGAGCGGTCACAAGACAATTAACATTTGTACAACTATGCACATCTGTTTATTGATTAGAACTCAACATATCTTATTATTCTTAGATACTTATTTTTTCAATTTAAAATGTATCAGATGGTTTTAAACAGGCATCAATCTCCATTATCTGCTTAGTCATGCTTTTACTATCATAACACTACTGATAAAGTGAGTGACAGATGCCCCAAAACTATGACGAAAGTGCTATAAGCCATGTACAAGGACTGGAGGCTTACCTTATGATGACAGGAATAACCTTTTGCACCTGAGAGCCCCCATAAAGAGTGGAATTAAAATTTTAGTTCTACACTTCAGATAAATATAACAAAGTCACAATAGTATACATGATTTAGGATACTAATGTACCCACATTCTGTAAAACAGTAAATATAATATCAACTATGTAAACTTACCTAAATCAGGCTTTAACTCAGTTGGCAAACTTAGCTTCCTGGACATCTTTGCTGAAAAGTGAAGTATATCTTTTTTTTAAAAAAGAATAAACATGATTCTGCTGGCCTTTATTTGCTTCTTCCCCAATACGTTATGTATCATTGTTTATTACATTAACTGAAGTACTTAACAGTATTTCTACTAAAGCAGGGCCTCACTTCCACAAGGGAGGAGTGCAAAGTAAAACCTGGAAGATACCGAAATCCCCAAATACAATTTTATGACTTTTGCCAAGTTTCATTTTTCCTCAGGCTTCAAGCAGAACTTGTTGGATCGGATGAATTTTGCTTTGGCTCGGCCTCAAGTTTTATCTCTTCAGGTGTGAGGACAGAATACAGACTCATGGCTATTGCAAGAACATGCACATAAATTTATGTAAAGTTAGCATCCCATCCTCTTTTCTACTGCACTACTTCCTGATCAAACTTGAGATACTGAAAACAGAGAAAAGATGAACTTTTAATTATGCTAAAACATTAATGAACATGTGTAAAAAGTTAGTAATCTGAGATGCAACCTGCAACCTTAGAAGAATGAATATGTTATAAAGAATAATTATAAAGTCAGCTGCATAAAAACACTTGCAATACTGTAAACAAAAATAGTATAATTCTGATAATATTGCTGAAGCAAAAAAAAAAAAAAAAAAAAAAAGTAACTTGAACTCATCCCTTCCTTGGAAAATTTCAAATGCAGTACAATACTAACAATACTGCTAAAATAAAAGTAACCAGTAAACTAGTAGCCATATAGCCATCTTCTATCCTTTTTTTAACAATTACCAGAGAAGGAATAATTTTGATGTCGCTTAACTAGTACACCAGGGATAGACTGAATCTATTCTCAGCCACAGGCTTGAATTCTGATACAGCAACTAATTCTTCACTATCCTCTAAAGGTAACACTTCCCTACCTAAAGTAGATATTGACAATAGCTCCATAATTCTAGGAGCACCTTATAATGGATACCAATCACAAGGCAGCCTGAATTTCGCTGTTCCTCTCTGCTAAAAATGAAGTTTACTCATTGTAATTACCCTTTTTAAGAAAAATAATTAAATTTTCTATATATCCCGAAGAACAGCATGTGATTTAAAGTTACTCCCACTCCTTCAAGAAGTTAAATACTTCATTGCATCATCAATTATGCTTATCAATATTGCAAATCCTTGTTATCTGAATAGTTGAACAGTTTTATACTTGTCATACATTATAAAAATTTGAGAGTAAGACTCTGGAAATAATCTTCTTATTTCCTTCATGTGTCAGTGTTACAAAGTGTATTCTAATTAAATTAAATCGAAACTACTTACTCTCAGACTGAAATGCTAGTCACTTTAACTTACTTTAGCACAGGATGAAATCGAAAAGGCCTGTCTGGCTACATGTTTTCTATGCTCAACCTTGCATAGGCACTGGCATCTGAGGCCAAAACTCATCTTGGTAAGGTTTCTGCCAAGGATAATTTGCAGTAAGAACAACTTCTGTTTCCGATCAGATCTTAGGTATACAAACAGAAAACTGGTATAAAAAAGCACTAGTGACCAGAAGCCCTTTTTTTCTGCTGTCTGCTTGAACTTATATCAGCTTGAAAAGAGATCATGAAACCTCGTCTGAAATTGTGAATTACAAATTCCTCATAAGACTTGTTTTCTGTCTTAGAGATATAAACTACAAAAAGCTAAGATATGAACAAAAGCCCAAGTATGGGCTACACAGAAAATGATGTGAGTTATTTTTACCTTTTCACATCCTTCACCATATGTGAACACCAGCAATAATTAATTCCCTCAGTTTTCTTGAAGACCAGTATGTTTACTTTTAGCTTCTCAAATAGAAAAATTTAAACACACAAGTTTAACAACTTGGAGAAAAAAGGCAAAAAACAAACCAAAACAAAAACCCAGCCAAAAAAACCTCAGGTAATAAAGCAGATGACAAGTACAGGCCAGTGGGTTGAATTCTAAGAGTCAACTACAAGTTTTAGCTTTTGATTCTTTCACTAGGCCAGCTGTGTGGACATCATTTTCTGCGAACACTGAACTATGCTTCGTTAATAGGACGACAGGACTCATCAACTGTTAAAATATGTCATTGTTAGAAATTGTGAATTAATGTGATACGCAAAAAAACTAATTTCAAAGCATACATTAATGTGTCAAACCTTTCAGTAGTTCAAACGTAAATAGGAAACAAGAACCAATTTAAATAGCAGCAGTGCCATCTTGTGTTTAAAGAAAAAAGTGACTAAAGATGCCATAAGAAAATAGGAGTACTTCAACAGCTAAGCCATTTTTACTTCGTATAAAATCCCAAACTATACTTGTATTCGTATCTGGCTTACGGTTTCCGATAGTTTTGGAAAAAACTATGCCTCAGATGAAAGACAGCAACATGCTAGACAACTTACACAACACAGAAAATGGGAGAAAATGAAAGAAAGGATGGAGATTTACAAGAGCACTCATAATTTTTTGCATTATTTTTACTGCAGATGTACAACAAGGTAAGATTGATGCTGACTGCTCCTGCTGGGTGTGGATGACAGAGTTTAATACGTATCATGGTGGTGGCAGTTGCTGCAGCATTTACAGCCAACACTTTCTGCAGATGGTGTGAAACAAGGAGACAGACTTGAAAACTGTTTCGCTCCTCCTCGCACAGTGACTATTTTGCCTGAGTTTAGGCCTACATTTAATAGTCCTTTAAATCAGAAAACCTAGAGTCATACACATGTAGACGCATAATCTTTCTGTTGCCAATATATATAATTTAATAAGTATCAGGAAAAAGCATTACATTAAAGAACAGTCCAAAAACAACATTCAGGATTTTTGGAAATTTCTTATAGGTCAGGCTTGAAGGGGCAGGTGTTAAAATATGAAAAGTCACCTTGGCATAGTGTGTTATATTGCAGGGGCAGCCAATTCAATGAAGAAAATCTGAAGGCTGAGAAATAACTATCAATAGGAAGCTGTGGCTTAAAAGTAAGAGTTACGTATATTGGCAGTGGGTTTTTCTGAGCCAATGCTCTACAATGTATAGCACATCAGTTTAAAAGCTGTAGTGATTTTGCGTCTATTCCTTAAGGAAATACTCCATAATCTTTAAAGACTTTTAAAAGATTTTTTTAAAGGGTTTAAAGGAGACAAGAGTTTTGGTGTTTTGACAGATAAGAGTACAGTTTACATAAAGCCCATTTATTTTCTCATTTCATGAGAAATAACTAAGCACCTTAGAATTTGTTAGGCATAGCAGTGCCCAAATTACTCTGTACTTGACAACTACACAGAAGTGAAAGACTCATTACCAATTATCAAGATACTTAGAACTGACTATTGTACTGGTAAAAGTACAATAGATTATCAATGCTGAAATCTAAATATGATATAAGAATAATAAAACCAATTTACATGATAATGTAATAAGAGATGTACTGAGATACCCCAAATTAGATCAAAGTATTAAAACCACAATGACTAGCAGTGCTTTAAAAAAAAAAATCAGATGTGCACTTAGAATGCAACAAATGCAAGAAATCTGATGTCAATAGTAATAGCAGCAACTATAGAAGTTTGCATTAAAGCTACTCTGCTTAGGATCTACTTAACAATGTTATTTGCATTTGTTTTTAAATTTACAAACTTCAGAAAATAAATAAAAACAAATTTACTGAAAGGTATTTCAGATGTACCCTACTGGAATAGTTATGAAGGTCTTAAGAATCTACATTATTTTGCATACATCTTTACTAAAGCTTCTTCCAGAAATGGATGTTACAATACCTTATAACATCTGACCTGATTCATTGCTAATTGCAAAAAACACCAACAAAAAAACAAAACAGGAGACTAACTGATCTTAACAGCATATAAGGCAGAGCTGAAACACTGGTATATGAAGCATTTACATTTTGTTGTAATTAATGCTATCGCTGAAGTGTTGGATGGTTCTTTAACAAATGAAGAATCTTTGATACTGTCAAGAGTGATAGAAATCTGCAGAAATTAAGATGTCTCACGCTAACACATAATTTCTACAGTACAGACAACTTTCAATAAAGTGATTAAATGGATGATGGGTTCATATTTCTAAATGCATGTCTATTATGTTGCCACCTTAGAGCCCTATCACTGCATTAACATTACTTTGCCCCCTGTAAGCAGTACTCCCTTACTCAAGATCCCATGTGACAAAAGACAGGACTGATATTAACATCAACTGAAATTATCAACATTAATAATTGTTGTTCTGTCTCACAATCTGACAGGTTATATTTCATATACTAACAAAGAACAGAAACAAATTCAACTGATCGCACCATGTGCCAGTGTAAAAATTACAGCCATACTATATGTATCAAATTCTTCCATGTGAGCACAATTGATGGTCAACAGTTTAAGTGCATACAACATGGTGATGTTAATGACAGTAAGTGACACATTTTACAAAATTCATTGTCCATTCACATTTAGTTAGCAATTCAGCTTAAAACAACAAAATTCAAAACCACACAACTATTGACACCAAAGAAAAAGAGGTATTTTAACTTATGTGAAAGAACTTAAAATGTAAGTTCAGAAAGAGCCATGCAGAATAAACATGCCAGATAAGGTAGAAAACATTTCAGTGAAAGAAAACCACAATAAAATAAAACAGTTCACGGCATCAAACCACTCAAAACTAACAAAATGCAGATGAAATAATTTAAAAGTTTTTTTTTAACTTCCAATAAACTGTGTTACACAAATTACAGCATAGGATGACTGGGAGTAATTTCTGAATTACACATCAAATGTATTATTGCCTCAATTAACTCTGCATTTAACTTACACTCCAAAGAATGTATTCCTTGCAAATAAATGATTTGCTTTTTTAGCTGTGAAAAACATTCATAATATTTTTCTTTGAAAGACTTCAAGCTGAAACAGATGTCAATAGCTCTATAGAATTGTCATTACCATGTTTTATTAATACTGTAAAACATTAATCTGAAAGAAGTGGAAAAATAATGAAGTCACGCTTAAACATACAGTGTTTCCTGCACAAGACAAGCTGCCTTAAACTTCAGAAGAGACTTCTTTGGGACAAAAAGGAAATATTACCTCAATAAGAATTTATCTAACATGAACAAGATGAAATATTGTTTTTTTTCCTCATTAGAGAACTGAACATAAGTTCCTAGTTAGACTGAATTTCCTTTAGAAAACATATTAATCCATACTCACGTAAATGATACTCAAGTTGTTTTTTTTTTTCAATTACAGATAAATTGATATATTAGTGATAGTAATTTGCTTTCTTAAATTATATTATATTCAGGTTTCCACTTCCTCAGTACTCATATTCCCTCATGTTTCTGTTATCACTGCAGGGAGGGCTCAACATAGTACTGACCAAAAGGCATAAACAGTAGTTTAGCAAACAATTTTACCGTATCAACTAGCTTCAACCTTTTTATGTGACAGAAATAAAATTAAATCTTCCTACAGTGATAGACCAATGCAATAAATGAAAGCAAAATGACCCATTAACACACTGATAATAAAATTAAAATAACCATGTCCCAGTTAAGGAAGAAGAGTCCATTTCCCAGAATTAAATCATACAGCCTCTCACCTTCATTTATTTAATGACCCAGGTGTCAGAAGCAGAGTTAATTTTCATTCCAATCATAAAAGGGTTCAATCTACCTGCATACAACATATTCCAAGGGAATTTTGTTGCCAAATCGTTAAGACACAAGTCTGGAGTTGGTGGGGTATTGTGTCACTGTTGGATGCATTAAAGTAAGCACAGTTCTAGAACAGTAATGGGGTGTATCTAATACGTATGATCAAGTAATCTTCCATATGAATAAATAAAAATGTGATACTACGTCTTATCTAGACTAAAGTCATATGGAAATCCAACCATATGGCTATGAATGTAACACAGCAGAAATTATATCAGTCACATCTTCTCTGAGTGTATCTTTGCAATAGTGGAATGATGTTGCAACTTGCATAGACTGAACTCTTAGTATGGATTAGAATATCACCCGTCCAGAAAATAGGAAGTGCAATTGTAAAAATCAGAGAATTTAAATCACCAATATCCTTGATTTAAAAAAATTCCTGTGCCCAATGTATTTAGAGCAGAAGCAGCCCACAGAATTACCAATTAGCGTTAAGAATGAAAAATTAATAACTCGATGCTTTGAAATTTTATTTTTCTTTTGGAATTGGGTTTTTTTGGTTTTTTTTTTTGTTTTTTTTTTTTTTTTGCTGCTGGGTTAGTGTTGCATAGAGTAAGGCACTGGATTAGGAACAGAGCAGATTTTTCTAATTCCTACCTATGTCATTGGCTACCATCTTGGAAAAATTTCTGCTTTTGGTCTTCACTGTAAAGAACATTTTAATAAAAAAAAAAGATCAATTTAAGTGTATCAACAGATGAACTGAAGAAAAAAAAAACTACAGAAAAGAAAAATACTGTACCCTTTTCTATAAAATTATTCATTTTTTGATCATCATCAGAATTGTTTGGTGAACCAGAACCTATGAGTGAAGACAGAATGAAATGGATATACAAATACATATTTTTGACACAAAACAAATGTATTAATACAAGCTTTGAGTTTAAGGAAGATACAAAGAGGTATTAAAATAGCAAATACTGATACAGGTACTCTCTGTAGCTGTACTAGATACTAGAAAGTCCAAATTGTTTTGGTATGGCAGGAATTCTGTTGTATTGAGAACAAATTATAATGCAAGGTACAATGTTGCACAGTGCACCAAGTTTATTGCTAGAAATTTACCTAATTGAATAAAATGTTTATAGTGAATAAGTAGATTGCTGCCTTAACCATTAATCTAGATTAACCTAAATTATGATTCACAGAACACTGCTGTAACAAATAACGTTTTTTTAATTTTTTAATTTTTATTCTTTTCCCCTCTCCAACGCAGTAAGGTTCTGTTGAGCCACTGTTCAACTATTCAGCATACAATATAGAGCCAATGCTGCCGCATGGGATTTTTCTGAATCCTTGATACTGAAAAAACAGTTGTTGCTATAGGCCACAGCTTGAGGCTTAACATCATCACAAAATTAAAACATAATTCAACTAAAAAATGCCAAATCTCACTAGATTTTTATATCGTGGAAGCGTAACATAAGAACAGAATGTAAACTTTCTGGCACTCATGAAGACAAACACATGACAGTTTACAATTCTATACAATTTTACTATCTCTCTTGCATTTTCATATTTCTGCATTATTGAAACTGTAGGATATTCTCTTAATTTGTACAGGCAGGTTGTCCCTTTCACGGTCCTCTTAACTGTATAACCATCCACTGGAGGATGTCCCAGGGAAGTTAGCTTCCAGTTCTCTTCACATGGGCCCAGAAAGGTGGAATATTTAGCTCACTTCAGCAAATGCAGACTTCAGCCCAAAAAGTGGCTGGTCTATTTTATAAATGATACTACAACAGTCAAAATCAATAAAGTACTCAACTGACAATCTTGCCCTGCAATCTTAGGGTGACTAACAAGCAAACTTTTTGTGCTAGTGTATTTTCCTCTTAACTAAAACGCACCTAGACTGGAAAATATTGATTCGAATCTGGACTCTGTCCTGCATTTCATGCTCACCATATAGTATGCAGCCAATTTCTCCAAAATGTCCCCTCACCTCTCCAAAAACTGAATGCTGTTTTCAAGCCTCTTTACAGTCTTGTGTTCTTGCCCAGAAAAGATACAAAACTTAAAGCAAACCTAAGGAATTGCAGCTCTTCTCTCTCCATAAGCACCATCAAACAATTTCCATATCAGTGAGGTGACCCCTGAAGGAGGTAAGGTATAGTCCAACCTCAGGGTCTCAATATTCTGTTTTACAGGAGAATGCAACAGTGGCTATCCTCCTTCACCTTTTGTCCAATCATTATTTTTAGTACTTTAGACTTACTTCTTTTCAGTATCGTGTGCATAACCAAGACAGGTAAACAGAGAGGGAGGAGAGGTAAATTATTAAAATTAAATATTTTTCTATATACACCCTGACTTTCACCTTTGGGCTTGCTTTCACTGCACTGTTAGTGAAACTGGTGAATTGAGTTTAACCCTACTTCAATTACAAATTATGAAAGAAAGTAACTCAAATAAAATAATATTTTAAGTTTTAGTGGTACCAGTTGGAAGTGGCTTGGACTGACATTTGAGTGATGCTGGAGAAGGGTAAAAAAGGGTATAGATTAAGGGTTACAACACATTAGTTGTTCATTATACACATTTTATTGCAGTCTATCAGAAACTAGAAGTGATTCTGAGCAGCTCTGCTGAGAAGGACTTGGGAGTGTTGGTCCGTGAGAAACTGAACGTGAGCCAGCAAAGTGCGCTCACAGCCCAGAAAGCCAACCATGGCCTGGGCTGCATCAAAAGAAGTGTGACCAGCAGGTAGAGAGGGAGGATCACCTCCTTCCATTCTGCTCTTATGAGACCCCACTTCAAGTACTGTGTACAGTTCTGGTGTCCTCAACATAAGAAAGACATTGAACTGTTGGAACAAGTCCAGAGGAGGGCCATGAGGATGATCAGGGGGCTAGAGCACCTCCTACATGAAGACAGGCTGAAAAAGTTGGGTTTGTTGAGCCTGGAGAAGAGAAGGCTGCGTGGAGACCTTATAGCAGCCTTTTAGCATCCAAAAGGGGGCTACAGACATGATGGAGAGGGACTCCACATTAGGGACTGTAGAGATAACACAAGTGGTAATGGGCTTAAACTTACACAGGGGAAGTTCAGCTAAGATAAAAGGAAGAAATTCTTTACTATGAGGGTGGTAAGAGGCTGGCTACAGTAGAAAAGGAATCTACCTTTAGATTCCTATACTGATTACCTTTTTGCACTATATCGTAAGAGTGCACATATCATTTTAAGTACTTGAGTAAATCTGCAGTTTTATCCTCTACTCAACCTTGAGTACAGCTTTGAATGAAACAGATAAAGTTACATATTACTTCAAAAGGTTACTCATATTAACAGTGAAGATAAGCTACAAATTTTTAGCTACTACATGAAATACTCATCTCAAATACTGTATATTGACATGCACTATTAAGTATTTACATGGCTACAACTTCAATTAATCAGTATTAAACAAAATACTAAATAATATTACACATTGCTGAAACTTTTGTTTAAAGTATTCATGTACAGTAGTAGCTACTAAATAAGATAGGGGTAGTGTTAAGTAAGATACCAGTGCCCGAAGACTTCAGATTCCAAAGCAATATAGTAATTCTCCACTTATGAGGAAACTGAAGTGAATTAGCTCTTTTGACAAAAATGATCTTTACTACTTCTGAGGGCAAAGAAACACAACCACATCAACTGCTACAGGAATTTGTGCATCTCTTATCAATGTTTCAGAATTCCATTATGCAGTATGTTCCCTGAAGCATAAATATTTCATATTATATTTCTCTTCACTTATCCTTATGACATATCCTATTGCATCTCTTAAATCAGCTTTGTTTTAAAAACTCAGTTGTACAACAGAAGATTTATCACAGCTCAGTTTGTGAGATGACAACAGGTTTTACATAATTACTTAACTACTAAGTGTTGACTTAAAGTATGCTGTCTTCTGGACAAATAAGAAGCTGAAGATCAGAGAAAGTTTTGATTACCTGAAGTGGGTGATTTGCAGCGGTCTTCTGGCACCGTTGTACCTTCATTAATATCACAAAGACCTGCTGGAACACAAAAACAATGTATAATACAGCTGCTACCGTATCCTTCCTTCCACTGCAATTAGAAACTTCATTTCTTAATAGATACAAACCAGCCAGTTGTGATACAATTTGTGATGTATTGCTTGTTTTGTTATTATTTGGACATTAGCCACAGTAACTGTAGAGTCAATTCTTTCTACATAAGTTTTCTTTATAGAATAAATTTCCTTATTAAATTTGAGTGAAAACAACCATATTTTCAGTAAGACAGACTTATCAGAACTCTTACTTACAAGCTATAGATATATATTAAGTACAATTTGTTTAAAAAAAAATCTCTAGTTATATTAACAGTGTAATTACAAAAGAAGCCAGATGAATGAGGATCTTGAAGCTTACAACCATGTGTGCAGTATGTGTGAAACTACAGTGCCTTTTTGCAATTCTTTTCCCACTATAAAGTGATATGCTTTGCATTCGCTGTTGTCACACAGTCTCTCCTCCAGCAAAACACCTTACTGACGTCACCTACAAAATTTAGGCTCTAGAATGTTTATGAAAGTGCTCTTCCTTGTACAGAGGAACTGTACTAAATTCTTACACCAACAAATCTGATAATTTGAGTAACTGCAATGTGTTAATATCTAAAAACTCATTCCTTCCATTCCACTGATGGAAGTAAAGCATAAGAGTCCACAATCAGATGCTAAAGATGGAAGTTGCCTCATAAAGATCCTAAATATTTTTTCCATAGCACTGACTAGACATATACAAGAATTTTTCTAGTATTCTTTTTGAGAATAATCTGCTGCCAAGATTGCCCAAAATGAAGAAATACGTAGTTTACACCACAACAGCAAGTAACATATATTTAGGTTTATATAACAGATTTCCTTCAGCACATAATACTTAACAGTAATAGTTAAGAAATATTTCTTAAAATGAAAAGCTTTGCTTGCACACAAATATTTCAAAAGGTCAAAAAGTTTGAAAGGTGTAATGGCAATGACAAAGGCAACAAGGGTTTGTACATGCAAAGGCTGTCTATACAGCTGTTCACTACACATTCACTAGTATATCTGTACATAGATGTTAACAGATGACAAAAATATATAGGAACAGCACTACTCTTTCAGCAAAGCTTTAAGATTTCCAAATACTATTATCAAAGTTGTTAATTAAAGGAAAAAAGTTCTCCTGAAATATCCTACCAACGTGTAACACACTAAAAGTAGGTTGCATTCACATACAGTTTCTTTTATGCAAAATAGTCTAAGAGTTCTAAATGCACAAGCAGCTTGAACCTCAAAACTCAATGACTAATGTGAAATTGTCAAGTGACCTTAAGACTTCGTTAAGCCTACACTTAATATTTCAGGAGGTGATTTCAATTCTAATGTGTATAATGAAATTCCAGATTTAAGCTGTACCTTTCCACTACATTGGAGAAATAAATACATTGCTTTTTTTTTTTTCCTTTATCTATCAGTAAATCATTGAGCTCTATGGGATAATTGTGGTACACAGTCTCTAACAATGTATTATTTGACCTCTGAAAGGAGAGTTTTAAACAAGTATGGGAGTCTAAATGTTATGTACTAGACAGGGTTGTGTAAAAAGATTTTTTAAAATTCCAGATGCTGGTCTCCCAACAAGCAATACAAGCTTTAGTAACAATGCTGGGAGAATAAACCTGTACTGTGCTTTTAGACGAAGTTGTGTTTCTAGATCATGCTTCTTCAGGAGCCAAACTGAGCAAATCCAAGCACACAGTTCAGGAACTTATTTTTCGCCTTCCTGTACGTATTTTCATTCTTTATCTAAATTTTAATAGTTTAACTTCTTACATTAGTTTTGAGGAAAACTCCTGCATTGACAGAAACAGTCTCTACCCAAGAATGAAATCACACACCTGTACACCTAATTCCTTTGTAAGAAGTCTTGAGGCTATGATTTAATTTATATACATCTTAACGAATTACTTGGATCAACTGATCTAACAGAAAATGCCCAGAATCCCCTAATTTTATGCCTTGGGTAAGATTCACTCAACTAAAGAGTGTGTGTTATACCAACCATTATGGTACAAACCTTTGAAATCTAAGCATAGCCATCACTCCTGTTATTTAAGAGTGAAGAAGAGACAGGAATAGCTAAAAAGTAATTTTACCTCTGACTATATTAGTAATTAAACTAAGCAGAGAATAAAACGAATGATCTGAGTTATGCCTTTGAGCTATGAGGGTCTGTCCATGCACAGTGAGAAGAAACTAATGTAGCAATTGTTACAGCTCTTCATCTTAAGCCCCAGGTACCCTGATCCAAGCAGCATGCACACTGGCAGTAAGACAGATTTCCTGGAAAAGTTTTCAGACTTACAGCATACATGCAAATTGCTATGGATTACAAAAGCAAATTGACCCAAGAGTTTCCATTTCAGAACTGCAAAGACTAGAACCTGCTAGAACACAAATACATAGAAAAGTGACATTCTAGTGAGTTTTTAGCTTATCTCTCTGGATCGAGCTGAAAAAAATTTGGAAGCTCCCAAAATGAATAAAAAATATAATCAAATAATACCATTAAAGACAAAAATTACCTATGCTGCCTTAAAAACTCCCTAGAATTAAAGCTCAAAATTAACTAATGTATAAATTAAGTTTCACGACATTTGCCACATTTTGCATGTAACCTTTAGTAAGCTATATAGAATCACAGAATCATAGAATAGTTAGGATTGGAAAGGACCTTAAGACCATCCAGTTATAAACCCCCCTGCCATGGGCAGGGACACCTCATACTAAACCATATCACCCAAGGCTTCATCCAACCTGGCCTGGAACACTGCCAGGGATGGAACATTCACAACTTCCCTGGGCAACCCATTCCAGTACCTCATCACCCTTAACAGTAAAGAATTTCTTCCTTATATCCAATCTAAACTTCCCCTGTTTAAGTTTTAACTCGTTACCCCTTGTCCTGTCACTACAGTCCCTAAGGAAGAGTCCCTCTCCATTACCCCTTTAGGCCTCTTTCAGACACTAGAAGGCTGCTATGAGGTCTCCGTGCAGCCTTCTCTTCTCCAGGCTGAACAGCCACAACTTTCTCAGCCTGTCTTCATATGGGAGGTGCTCCAATCCCCTGATCATCCTCGTGACCCTCCTCTGGACTTGTTCTAACAGTACCATGGCCTTTTTATGTTGAGGGGACCAGAACTGCACACAATACTCCAAGTGAGGTCTCATGAGAGCAGAGTAGAGGGGCAGGATCACCTCCTTTGACCTGCTGGTCACGCTCCTCTTGATGCGGCCCAGGATATGGCTGGCTTTCTGGGCTGCGGGCACACACTGAAACCCGATCGTGGGAAGTTTCTCATTGACCAATACCCCCAAGTCCTTCTCCACAGGGCTGCTCTGACTCTCTTCTCTGCCCAACCTGTGGCTGCACCTGTGAGTGCTCTGACCCAGGTGTAGGACCTTGCACTTGGCATGGTTAAACTTCATGAGGTTGGCATCAGCCCACCTCACAAGCATATCAAGGTCCCTCTGAATGGCATTCCTTCCCTCCAGTGTATCAACTGAACCACACAGCTTGGTGTCATCGGCAAACTTGCTGATGACGCACTCAATCCCACTGTTCATGTCCCTGACAAAGGTGTTGAACAAGACTGGTCCCAAAATCAATCCCGAGGAATATCACTCGTTACTGGTCTCCAAGCGGACATTGAGCTGTTGACTACAACTCTTTGTGTGTGGCCATCCAGCCAGTTCTTTATCCACCGAGTGGTCCACCTATCAAATTGATGTCTCTCCAATTTAGACACAAGGATGTCAGGTGGGACAGTGTCAAGCACTTTGCAGAAGTCTAGTTACATCACATCAAACCTAAGCACTGTCCATCAGCTTCGTAGCACCATCATAGAAGGCTACCAAATTGGTCAGGCAGGATTTCCCCTTAGTGAAACCATGCTGGCTGTTACCAAACACCTTGTTTTTCATGTGTCCTAGCATGCCTTCCAGAAGAATCTGCTCCAAGATTTTGCCAGGCACAGAGGTGAGACTGACTGGTCTGTAATTCCCCAGGTCATCCATTTTTCCCCTTCTTGAAAATGGGCGCTATATTACTCTTTTTTCAAGTCATTGGGAACTTCATCTGACTGCCATGATTTTTCAAATATGATGGCCAGTGGCTTGGCAACTTCATTGGCCAGCTCCTTCAGGACCCACGGATGGATTTCATCAAGTCCCATAGACTTGTGCCCGTTCAGGTTCTTAAGATGGTCTTGAACCAGATCCTCTCCTACAGTGGGCCCAAGGTCTTCATTCTCACAGTCCCTGCATCTGCCTTCCAAGACTTGGGTGGTGTGGTCAGAGCATTTGCCAGTGAAGACGGAGGCAAAAAAGTCATTCAGAACCTCATCCTTCTCCAAATCCAGGGTAGTCAGTTGTCCAGATAGCTTCCAGAGAGGGTCCACGTTGTCCTTAGTCTGTCTTTTATTCGCAATGTACCTATAGAATCTCTTCCTGTTATTATATCTCTGATATATCTCTGAAGAAACTACAACTTGACTGGAAACAAGCCTAATTAAAAATCACAACTTAAACTAGCTTGATATGAAGATGCAAAAATATGAATTAAAAACAACCTGGAAAATGGAGTAAAAAATTTGCAAGCCCAACAATCAAGCTTTCTGATTCAGTTCTGGACTTGGCTTAGCCATAGATTACTGTGGATTGATTTAATTGCCATTTAAGTTAAAAATTCAAATAGTTCATGTCTGGATCCACTTCAAAGAAAAAGGGGGCAGGGAAAACAACTTGAACAAACAACTCCAGAAGAATTCTAGACATGTACTGTCTTCAGCTTTGACTCAACCCCTGCTCTGAATCCCTTGTAGATCACATCAAAAACACATTTTGGTGTATAATAATAAAAAATAATAATAATAAAAAAGCCACATGAATGCAAGAACTGCTTCTATTTTGTCAGAATCCTGAACTGCCTCTGGTAGAACTAAGAAATACTAACTTATAAAAAATTATATTATATTGTACTAGTTGAGAAGTCACATAAAATCTTGCATCTCCCATCAACAGCAAGCTTCAAAAGAGTCAAGACTGGTGTCTTATGTGAACTTAATTATATAACGAAGCAAGGAAAAACAGCAGCTGTCCCTAAATTTTGGTGCCGAGTCATAAAATTGTCAATTGTTCGATAATTTGGTGCCAATATTGACTTTCTTAATGGCTCCTACTTAGTAAAGAGTATATGAAGTAAAGGTCTCTGAACAGTGTAAGCCTCCACCGAGTATAGAGCTTTCATCACAGTGTAAGACTTTTACTTACACAGTTTATGTCTTTCAGCACATGGGCAAAGACGTTTGTTGTGGGTTTTTTTTCCCTTCACTCTTATGATCTAAAGGCAAAGGTTAACTGTTTTTATCCTTGACAAGCACCTGATGACAGGCCTTCATTGAACACATATACTGCATGCTTCACAAACTATAAATTGCCATCCAAAACATGAGTAATATACCTGGTATGAATCACCGATAAATTCCAAAACACGATCCCAACTGGGAGCTTGTATCTGTTGAGCTAGCCTGAAATGACAGTTTACAGTCTAGCTAGTGTAGAGAGCCTTGTCTCTAAATAGGTGCTGCTTTAAGACGGGAATCTGAATTTCTTTTCTGAGTGAAAAAAAATGACAGAAACATACATCATATATCATATTCTTGCAACACAAGTGAAGGGAAAATCTTGCATTTCCATTCATATTTTAGAAGATACATAACTCTTACTCTATGAACCCAAAAAAAAGTCTTTAAATTTCAATTGGTTGACTCAGGACATGCCATTTACTAAATAACAAATATGTAAGCAGATAATGATGATCTGTTAAATAGACATTTTATTCTGGAACATACAGAATAGAAGGGTTCCTAATGAGGAAGGACCAGTTCTTACTGCTTTTTCTGGACAAAACCTAGGGAGTAGTTGAGTAACAGAACAATATTTTCCTACCTCCCCTGCCATACTCTAATAATTTAATTTTTAATCCTGCCAATTTTGTGACACAATGTGCAATAATACACTGCTTTCTTGCATGCTGTTTGAACCTGAACTTAACATAACTAATTAAGAACTTGTCTTAACACATGCGTAAGCTAGTACAACTTCTTTTTCCTCCCCTTAATACCTTGTGATTGTCTCTAAATGGGAAAAATACTCAGCTTCTCTAAAGCAATCACATCAAATACATAAACACTTTCTAGGAAGATTGAGAAACTACGTGCAAATACTCCCTGAATGTTACTAGAGCTATGCAGTAATTGAAAAATCTTATTCATAGAAAAATAAAATTTAGAAGTATCAAAATGCAAATTTTTTTAGAGATAAAGAATGAAGGCATAACTTTAAAAATAAAAGCAAGGAAGCATAAGTTCCTTGCATTTCTGAAGTGTTCTCTTAAAGTTCCAATCTTATAAATATAGTGAAAGATAGTTCTTTGATGTAATAGTCTTATTTGTGGAAAACTACACAGTAATATTGCTTTAAACTACTGAATTCTGGGCAACCCATACATTGAAAGAACTACAAATAATGAGAAATATTAAAAAACTCTAGAGAAATTTTCAGTTTTCAAAAGGACTGTAGCTCCAAGGTAACCAAGGTATTGGCAGTGTATGGAAAGTGAATTAACAACATGGTTAAGAAATCAACTCTTTTGCACAAAACCTGTTTTAACCTCTTCCTAAAATTAAATAGTGCAGATAAATTCAGCTTTGCAATCGCTGGCTTCAGAAATCAGTTTTGGGAGTTCCACCCATCTTTTGCTTCCCTTCACAATAAGTCAGTGGCAGGCTTTCAAAATCAGGCAGTAAATGGTTTTTAATTCTGCATCATCTTAAGGTGGAGGCATTTCGTTCATGTCTAGCTCTGTTTCTCCCTTGTCAGCAGGTGATGGAGGACTGCACAATAGTATTTGGCTGAGACCACCTTTTCTGAAATATCTTATTTCTTGCTGGAGGAAAAAATAGCAGAACTAACAGAACTGGATCACAATCTCAAGGTCTCAAGGTGTGTGTGTAGGGGGGGAATTGCCCCATTTTTTACTTTTTTTTTTTAAATTTAAAAAAATCCTACAGGTCATTCTCCCCTTATCTTAGTTTTGTTCTACCTTCCTTCATTTAAAAAATGGGGAGAGATAACCTATGTCTGCCCAAGGCCTGCATAAAGCTGGCATCCTAGGGAAAGGAACAGTGTTATGCTTTTAAAAAACAGCTTTATGTTCTCCAAACTCCTGGATGTTGTGAATGATGGAGCAAGTCAGAGAAGCCCTCAGGTAAATCACGGTTCCAATGAGCTACCTTCCTTGCACAGGCACCTGAACTTCAAAACTGTTGGAAACTGCACAGGGCTGAGAGATAAACACCTCCACTCTCAATCCCTATGAACAACATCTTTCTAGAAGTAAGTTTTCATTAGTAATAGACAAATCATTGCCTTTCAGAATGTTAACTAATAATAATAAAAATCATCTAACACTAGAGTTCTGAAGCTTTTTCTGCCAGAAAGGTGGCCAAGCTAAGCTTCTAGTCTCAGATTGTAAAACACTATGATCTGCAACTAAGATCTCAGGTCTGTAGACATCAGTAACTCCTGAGACAGAATCTCCTTTTAATTTTGATATTTATTAAAAAAAATGCAGACTATCACAGTTGCTTTTTTCCTTCAAATTTCTTTTGAAGATGCCATGAATAAGAAATACAACAGATGTGTGATAAATTAGAATCAGTTTCTAAAATTGTAACAATTACTTGAAATGAACTAACAAAATATTTATGGTGAGTGAACAAGTGAAAAAATCAAATTCAGGTGTTCAAAGATAATTTAATGTCATGAAATGACTTACTTATATAAGAGGTGCGAAGCTTTTTCACAGACTCTGAATATAAGTTAGAAAGGCCGCACATGCAAGAAGCCACAGTCAGCATACCTTCATGAAGCAATGAGAAAAGGAAAGATGGAGACACTAACAGTACGTTTGAGACAGAAAAGCCAGCAGAGTAACTTCTATAACCAGGCTTGTAAGACGCTTTTGCCATGCAGATTGTTAGTATTAAAATGAAAGATAAAAATAATACACGATTTCATGTTACAATTATATTCATGAGCAAAAAGCACTTAATTCATGAACATCAGAGAGTTAGGCAGATCCAACACATTAAAATAAGAAAAGCCAAGAAAACAAAGCAAGTAACATTTGACACTCTAAAAAGCAGGTTATAATCCAAATGCATGAAGCAGGATTCAAGACCTTTATTCCTAAGAGGAAATAAAACAGTCAACCAGTAAAGTTATTTCTTTCGCTCAGAATGCAACTTTTAAAATAAAGTGTTTATTTATTAGAAGAAAATATTTTACCTGACAGGATACCAAACATGTACATTCTGCTGTACATTGATGACTTCCAGACCAGTTTTCCTCAGTAGAAATAATCTGACTGGTGCTAACTGGATCTTTTTCAAACCAGTGGTTTACTAAAATGCATCTTACAGCATCCATTTCAACTTCAATAAAACATTATCTGAAGAACTTACCTGGACCTTGTTTCAGATCTCTTAAAATAGAGCAACTAACACTAGAGCATCACAAAGATTTTTTAACAGTTTATTGCCTATTGAAAAATAATCATATGGGGTAGCAGTGATACTGTTAATTATTCTATCTTCAACCATTTTGTAAGTTAGCTGAAAAGCATTCACATAATGAGGATGAGAAAATAATTTAACAATACTGTATTTTTCTTTCGGCAATAAAAAGCTTGGCATTTTGACTGCAAAACCACTTTCCTCCTCAGCTACAAAGAATTACCCTCCAGTATGTTTTTAAATCAAAGACCTTTTTTTCAAAAAAAATGTACTCTAAGAAAACAGCATCCACAACATAACAAGCCTTAGCTTATCAGGAACATTTCTAATCAAAGTTTAAAAAAGGAAGCGAAAAGATCTCAGCTGATATGTTGGCTATCTGCTAACATTAAAGGGTTTATACAAGCATGTGATATAGTTACTAGGTTTATCAGAAATACCAGGATACCTCTACTTCTTAATGCTGTGTTATTAAATTAAAATCTTGTAAATTTAATCCATTGTACATGCATTTTCTTAACACACATTACACTGAAAAATAAGTAATGATACCAAGCAGTTCTGAAGGAAAAGTGAAGTAACAAACTTGTAATACTAACATTAGGGACAGATCAAGCAGAAAGGATGAAACCACAATGGAGAGAAGTATGTTTGTATTCAAAGAATATATACTACCAGCCTGGATAACCAGCTTTGCCTTTTTTTCTCAGTTTAAACCAAGTTTTGGGTTACTCACCTCCAGACGGTTGCCGGGATTTTCGGGGAGAGCGTGGCTCCCTGCGGTAAGGATCATTGGAGCCATACAGTTCAATAGTGCCTAGATTCAAGAGCACTGTCTTCTGGAGGTAATCGACCATGGCAATACCATTACAGTTTCCAAAAACTACTCTGGAAAAAGAGAAGTGGAAGGAAAGATAGTGCTAATCAAATGCTCATAAAATTTTATCTCTGTATTTGTTGCTGTTCAGCATTTAAAGACTTCATATTTTTTTAATTACTCTAAAACTATACAGATTTATAAGTTACTGGTTTAGAATGAATGATTATTTAATTGCTCTCTTGTAAAAAACACAGGACACTGAATAGAACAGATCACTACCATTGTACTTGCCAGCCTAACAGAGCCTTAAATGACACTCTTTGTCTATACAGTGCCAGGTGAGGAAGAGTGATGCCAATTTGTTTCCAATGTTTCAACAGTAAATGCCAGGACCCAAACCTAATTATCCTTTAAGCACAGGACACTGATTGCCTCTCTTGCATTGCTGTGCAGCTCATGTGAACACACATGTGAATTTAATTTTTAATAGATAATTTGAAACCTCTTTAACATACCAATGAAAAATATGTATAGTTTATACTTACAAGCCGTACGCCGAGTTGACTGCTAAGCTGGTTATCTGTTGAGGAGGTTCTCCACTCACCCACACTAGCTGGATAACTAGCTCAATTTGGTAGCCTGGAGACTGCTTGAGAGGAGAATTTTTAACTCTGCAAAGTAAACAAAATATGGTATCTGTTTATGACTTTCCATACTCTTCAGTTTTTATCTTATGGGCTCAGAAATCGTTACATTCTACCCTACACTGGACTTTAGAAAGATGGAAAATTGCAATGACAACAACAAAAAAAAAAATCAACACATAAAGCAACCATAAAAAAGCCACATTGGAACTGGTCATTCACTTCAACAGCTGTTTTGATTAACCCTAACCCTAACCCTTACCTAACTGAAAATTAATTAAGCAGTGATCAGAAATATGTCATTTCTCTCCAGAGCATGGCATTACAACACTAGTATGCCTTATTGACTCGAATAAAGGCTGCCAGTGTCTCAATGGAGTTACCCATTCTTTTCAAAGTTCCTAAAAGAACTCTGATTTAAAAAATGGAAGGGGGTGGGAAGCACATGTGGAAACTCCATGAGCACTCTGAGGCATCGTACAAAACAAAGATCCATGAGAATGGGATATTTAATTGTTTCCTGCTCCCAAAATACAAAATAGTTCCCTTGGAGAGTTATATAAAAAAACCCAAAAAAAACAAAAAAAAACCAATCAGATTTCTAAGCCTAACCTGAAGCCTACAAATAACTTTCTCAGTTATTTGTAAATGTTTTCATTGCTTTTGATTTGGTTCTAAAAACTAAAGGTTCTAAAATCAGGTGAAATCTATTCAGACATGCTTGGCCTTAAAGTTAATGAGACTCTCAAAACTAATTAATCAAAACTGAGTTGCCTAGTCATTTCAATGGGTACCAAGATTTACAAGTAACCATACTGTTGCTATTGAAAATGTTTGCCCTAAAGCATGAGTATCTAACTACACTAACATCTATGCCAAAGTTTCCTAAAGCAGGCAGCAGTCAGACAGTAAAAATAGTCAGATTGTCTTTTTTTTTTAAGAATCAGCTTTTGAAGTTCAAGGAAGCCAGGATTGCAATATTAATTTCTTAAAACAGAACTATATTTTTAGATTTTTGGAAAACATTAAGAAAAAAATCCCCAAATATTACATTTCTGTAATAATATCAAAGTATATATATTCTAATCACATATTCTAGTAAAGTTTCACACTCAAACATATAACAAAATATGCTTACTTTAAACATGGGACATTATCACGAAGTCCATCAGATGAACTGCTACTAGTGGATGGATGAGACTGGGGAACAATGGATTGAGGATTGGAACCTGTGCCTGGAGTTGGTAAAGGTGGCACCTGCTCACCATCTGGAGATTCCACATCATTTATTTCATACAACAGACGGACTTCCAGCATCTGTGAATTAAAGTAAAAAAAATATCAGTAAACTCTGCCTTTCAAAAAAGTAGGTATGAAATAAATGAAGTGCAACTAAAGATACTAATGATAAGTGACATCCCGGACTTTATTACCTTGTAAAATATAACGGTAGTTTAATAAACAGTGCAACCTAAACACAATACAGTCTTTGGAGTTATGCTAACTACTACAGACCAAGTATCTTAAGATTGTTATAACTTCAAAATCTAACCTGTTTCCCAATAGATAAAAAATTGCTGCTTCCAATTGGAAAGAAATTAAACACTGGATACAAGACCCATTCAATTATCAACCTGTGCAACATAAGAAATTCTCAGTTATGAAGATGATTTGTTTTATGTAGTCCAAGAATGCTAAAACTGAGAAGAGCTGAAAGCATATAGACAGCTACAGTTTATACTGTTGTAGTATTGTACACATGGGACTTAGTTCAGTGTTTGATGTTGCACTGAACTAGACTATACATTTTAAAGAACTAAGTCTGTTACGATTTTAGATTTCCTTCTCCTGGATCTATAATAATATTGGTATTAACTGTAGTGCTGTGTAAAGAAATTTTTCTGCTCTTATTCTCATCATCTGAAAAATAGAACTCACGGACTGAAACAAAGAACTAAAGAGTATTTTTTTAAAGCATTTTTAGTACTGAATAGTTTGCTAGTCACTGATTTATAAGTATCGTTTAGAAAAACTATTCCCTCAGAAGGGAATGTAGCTGTACATAAGTAAACACTAGAAGGAAAAAAAGTATGCCTCATCTCCTTGAACTGAAACTAATCTGGAGGGGGTGGAATAAGAGGGTAGAAAAAACCCAACAAGCAAACAAAAAACCCAACTACATTACAATGAATGCCTTGCTTAGAACACAGTATTTTATAATTAAATGGCTTCTAATTAGCTTTCACCTCACACACTCAGGTAACTTAACCTTGCATGTGTGTGTCTGATTTAAAAACGATTTCTGAAACTCTCGTGACAGAACTCATCATTGTATCTTACACAGAATAAAACAGTGACACAACAAAGTCCTTAATAGACTTGAGGGCATGTCTAGAATGCTTCTATTCTAGTCTTGCACACTACAGAAGTTTTGCCAAAACACATGGTGATTAATAGAAAACCAGGAGGAAAAAAGCTGCCTAAAAGCTTTGAAAATTTTTCGAATCCACATCCACTTTTTTTTCATTTTATTTATAATACAGCCAAGTTTTGATCCACTATTTAGTTTGATAGATAGAACAAAGAATTATTATTGGCTGCAAAATCTGAAAACATTGGTGTGCAATTTTCACTTCTGCTGAATTTCGTAATTTATTGGGTTTCCTCTACAAAAAAGAAAATGTATCTCCTTGTTTAGAGGCCACTATTTTAGTCTGTTTTATTAATAAAATTAAAGACTATGAAATAGCATATTGCTACAGCAGTCATCTTATAGCTAAATCTGACAAAGTCAAAGCACAATTATAGTAATTACCGGAATGACTTCTGTTGTCACTTCCTGCTTGCTGAACCTGTAAATAATGACATGTGCAGAAACTCCAGCTATGCACAGCATTCTACTTTCTGGACACCATGAGATGATCTGAATAGCATATGGATCTTCATCCACTATATCTGTGTTTGGCCTGTCGTCTTTATTCCGTGATTTTTCAAATACTTTGGCTGTTTTTAGCTTATAGAGTACTTGCAGCGTTACTAGGGAAAAAATAAAAAATTAGTTTTGATCTAAAAACATTTATCTTGTTTTTGATTTTTTTAAATTTAGAAACTCTCTTCATACCTAAAGCAACTATATTCAACAAAAGAGGGCAGAGGAGAAGCACCAAATACCTGTGTGAATTCTGCCTGTGCAGTGCACCACTTGACCAACTCAGTATCAGTTAGTATTAAAACCACCACCACAAGCAGCAAAAGCCAACAAACACACACCTAAAACAAAAAAGAATCCACCCCCCCAAAAAAAAAAACAAACAACAAACCAACAACCCAACACTTTTCCTGAGAGGTACATACTAAGCTTCAGTTGTCAACTAATCCTTACAGCTTCTCAAGTCTTAGCTATATTTAGGTATCTCATACAACAACATCTACCCACAACTTAAGCTTACCTATGGCAGATAAAGTGAAGCTCCTTTCCTTTCTCCTTACAGTATTTCAAATACATGGCTTTTCAATGATGTTGTCAGACTTAACAGGCTCGTTTTTATTTTGTTCTGTCTAATCAATCACCCAACATTTTTATCGATAACATGTTTCTTACAATTGTTTCTTAAAATTGCTCTAGTGAGGCCTTGCCACAGTTTAAAATTGTGGAAAAAAAAAAAAAAATCCGTATCGGTTTTACATATATCCCAACTTGTTTATACCAATGATAATTTTATATTGTGCAAGGCTGGCACTGCAATCCATTAGACCTCCAGGGCTTTTTTCCTAGAACGTAAGTTGAGTATAAATCATTGAATAAAGTTATCTTGAATGCTGCTCCAGAATTAGCATTATCATTATATCTCTCAATTGTAATTCTAATTCTTATATTTTCTTTCAACTCTGCTATACATACTAGTCATATCATTAGAAAAACTCAATTTCTAGCATCCTTCCTCTTCCATATTTCCATGTTTTTATCTGAATCACACTTCCCCAATTCATCTGTAAGACTGTGCTATTATAGAGATTTAAAAATTTAAAAATCAAAATATGGTATACTCTCAGTTTCTCCCTTAACAAATTTATCTGTTTTAGAAAGAAACTAAACGCATTTAACAGGATCTCCTTTTGACAGATCCTATACTGAACAGAATTTTTAAACACACACTATCAATAAAAGCTGAGTTCTGGGCCACTCCTCCCCTGGGTTCCACCCCCATCCCAAACTGAAATTAAAGCTATCTAACGCTCCAAATACTCCTCCTCCCAGTTTTTAAACATATACATTGCATCTGTTGCCTCACACGCTCACGCATGCCTTAGAATTTTGGAATCTCACCAGTCTTCCACAACTTTTCAAAGACAACTGATAATGATTCCAAGATTGCTTCAGACAGCTTTTAAGTACCAAGAGTAAGGTTAGTCAGAACTAGAGTAATTAAAACATCTACCTCTACATAGCCCATTCTAATTTGAATTCTTACTGCATTTCTCACTGTTACTTTTTATACCACTAGATGCAATTGACCCTCTAAGTAAAATGTAAAATAGTATCTGACTGCAAGCCAATTCAGTGTTCCACCAAAGATAAGTCTCTTTTACAGTTCTTCTGCATTCCTTCACAAATGCCTTCACAAAACGGATCATTTTATTAGCACAAACTACTACTGGTTCCAACTCTCATATTTAGATACTGTAATTTATGGGGAGATGATGTCTTCAACACATGCCTCTCCTGTCTAAAAACACAGAAACAACCTACTGAAATTCAACTGTACTAAAAAAGAATGCATTTGTCTGTTATGCACCTCTATGCTCAATAAAGTGCTTCTAAAAACTTTTAGAACTCTTTCATTCTAGCTGGCTCTTGGACTACCAATGCACTGAAATGGTAAAAATAGTGAAACAATTAACTAAGAAACAATGTTAATTTTATTTAATTTTAAAATAAAGTTTCCTATAGAATTACTGACTCTACATGAGGCAGAAAATAATGAGAATGACTAGTCGACAATTACATTCCATTAGAGAAATCAGTAAGTTTAGAAAACTCCTACTGCACAGGAAAAAAAAATTCTACTGGAAACACTTACTTGCTGAGGCATCCCAAAACTTGAGTGACCCATCAGCATGCCTATGAAATATTAAAAAATCAATAAGATGGTAAAAAATGGTTAGTTGGACTGTTAGACCTCTGTGCTACTGATTAGAAATATATGGCAAACATTCTATTTCTATTAAAATTCTTAGTGACGCTATTTTCATGATTTACTGGAAGCCAGTATTTTACAAACATGTGCCCCAATTACTTTACACAGAAGGGATTAAAAAAATAAACAAACATAAAAAGTATTTGAAAGCTAAGTCCCTGAAATTCCATGATACTAATGCTGATTTTCCATTTTAAATATGGATTTCAGTTACCTGCATTTCCCGTAAGCAGTTTGGTATACCTTGCCATGTGGTTTCTCAAAAGATGCTATTTGGAGTAACACTTGTAAAGGAGATGCCTACATATACTGTATTTCAGTGTAAATGAGTCACCTAACTTGTTTATTTATGTTTGAAATTGAGAATCAGATGACTTTTTTTTTTTCTTCCAGGGCTCTCTCTCAAAGTCTGTATAACTTACAGTATAAAGTGACAGTAATCCTCATTAGGCTTAATGGGCTGTTCTGAAAAAAACTTTAGAGGTGCTCTCACTTTCAATGATGAACTGCATAATTTTTGTTTATGCTTCTTAGAGTAGTATTAGAAGGATCAGTCTCAAAAGAAATCAAAAAACAGATTTAAGTATTCATTTGTCTTTTCTGAAATAAAAAACTTGGCTTTACTTTGAGAACTGAATTCAGTAACTATTTGATGGGCTTCCTATGTTTTAGCACACTATTCAACTGTTATCTAAAAATTAGAGTAGAAAAGTTTTATCCAGGATATACTGATAGCAAGCAGATGTAATCACAATACCAAATCATAATAATCCCTGTAAAACACCTGCTATCATTTATGTGCTGACATTCTCTTTGACACTTTGCTTTTCTTTCTTGTTAATGCCTCAAGAAGATTATGTAAATGGCTTGTGAACTTACTTCTTAAATTCAAACCACACTTAGAAAACTGTTTCGTATAATACAAATAAAATATTCCCACTTGTATTTAATCAGCTAAGAAAGTTATTACCACGCTATGGTGTCACTTACCCTGTAATAATTATCTCTGGGTAGCTCTGAGTGATCAAACCCCAGTTGCCTCCACTGATGGGCCATTCCTGGAAGATTAACAAATACACTGAGGAAGAAAATATCATACAGTGCAAAGTTAAGCCATTGAAATTACTGCAGATACTGCAGATTCCAATATTTCACAAGTTCAAAAACTAAATAAGACATCTATTTTGGAGAGGAAGGGATAAAGAAAAAGTTCAACAACGGCCATAAACACCACCCCTGCTCCAGCAAGCCCCTTAGCTTCCTTGTTAAGCAAGCGATGAGAGCATATTAGAAAAGCATGGCTACAGGCTTGATATTTGCTATATTCTCTCCAGACATCTGCAATTAGTTACTGTCAAAGACAGGATAATGAGTCAGATGGAGCTTTTTTAGTCTTAGCGTAGCCACTCTTTCATTGTTTAGTGCTGCTGATTTTCAGTATTTTCAAATACCTGTATGTATACTAGACATTGTACCTTCTTACTGTAACCTTGACGCTTCTGTCGAGCACCAACTGAATAGAGTGCAGGTATGAGGTCCACAGGACAATCAGCAAAATATTCACAACAGGTAACCGGAGATTCATGTATAGTCAAAGGATAGGGATTCTCAAATATAGGGTACCTTTGATGGATGAAAGGAGAAGGACTGTTAATCTAGGAAATTTTATTTTGTTTTTTAAAGCAGAAGTAAACCACTGAAGATTAAGTTTAAACTCTTTTCACATAGAGAAAAATAAATGCATACAAAATTAGATTATCAACAAATATGCTATGCAACTTAACTGCTCATCCAGTAAACTATTAAGACAGTATAAGTACTCTAGATAGAATTTGAAGTTTGTATTGTTCCTAGAATATTGCTAGAGTATTACTATTCCTATAGTAAGCTTTCAAAAAATATAAAACTACTTTAATGGCCTGTGGAAAACCCAAAGTTATCAAGTCCTAAGTGTAGCAACGTGGAGTTATGAATTTGTTTTTAACTCTTCAGCCTATTTTTCCAGGGAGAAAGGCAGGAAGACTCCACTTCTTACTCTGTATTATTACACTGTTCTTAGACAGAAAGTTGTCCTACACTTTTCATAAGCTACTCTCCTGTTTTCAGTTGCAACAGTTATTTTTCTCATTCCTAGTAGCTAGTGCAATGCTACGTTTTGGCTTTAGTCTGAGAATAATGCTGATAACACACCAATGTTTTAGCTGTTGCTCGGTAATGATTACCATGATCAAGGAACTTCCAGTCTGTCATGCTTTGCCAATGAGGAGAAGCACAAGAAGCCAGAGGGGAGCAGAGACAGGACACCTGACCCAAACTAACTGAAGGGTTATTCTACATCACAGCATGTCATGCCCTGTATATAAACTGAGGGGGGTAATCTGGAAGGTCCAGATCGCTGCTTGTGTTCTGCTGGGTATTTGAACAATTGTATTGTGTGCATCACTTGTTTATTGTGTTTTTTCCTGTTCCCTTTTAATTTTATATTCTCTCCCCTTGTTATTTCCCTAATTGTTAGTAGCATTAATAGCATTATATTATATTCATTAAACTGTTCTTATCTCAACCCACAGGATTTGTATTCTTTCGATTCTCACCCCAATCCTGCCCGGAGAGGGGGAACAGGAATGGTGGCTGAGCAAACAGCTGCATGGTTCTGAGTTACGGAATGGGTGTAAACCATGATACCTACTTGCAACTCCAAGATCACTTTCTAAAAATTACAGATAGCAACACCCAGTTATCAATTAGACATTGTGTCACACACACAAACTCCCCACCACCACCTCCATCACACAAGTGGCACAGCTTTAACAAGGAAAAAAAAAAATTTTTTTTTGAGAGGCAATAAAGGACACAGCTTCACAACCCATTTAAAGGAAAAATTAGCAACAGATGAAAATATTCTGCAGACGAATAAGTTTATACATACAGCAATCTTCTAATAACTGAACTAAAAAAGGGCTTAATTTTAACAAAAAGTAACAACTCCGTATCTCAACACAGGGTAATCAGAAACTTACCGTAGCAGAAAAAAAGTATCTACTAAAGTCACATAGTGTTCTACTCATCTACTACATACTAACTTGAAAAAAGTTGACCTACAAAGTTTCACAGTTCTGCTATATCTACTATTCAAAATTTTATGTTCTGGACAGGAAGGTATTATGGCAGATTAAAAAGCTAGCGAGCAGAACAGCAGGCTGATCACTACAGCCAATCGTTAAAAAGGCTACACACGATTCTTACCCATTTTGTGCAAGGTCAATCAGCACTAAGTCCTTTTCTAGGAGAACAACTACAGCATATGGTTCTTGAAAGTCTGAAAATAAGAAAGAAAAAAAGTTACTTACCAACAAACACAGTTCTTGCACGCACAGTCTCAAGATTGTGATCAGTCGTCTATCAACTCTATCAAGTTGAGAGCCAAAAGGCCCCTTGGATGACTATAGTTTTCTTAAGATATTTTATACATGCACCCCCTCTTCCCCCCATCCCCCTGCCCTGAATATTCCAAGTTAAGTTTGGGAAAATCATGCTCTCCATTTAATTCAATATTCTCAACCTGTTTCTGATTTGCTAGAGCCATTTAAACAGCTCAAACAACAACAAGGAACATGCAAAGAATTGGAATAAACAGTATTTTTGAGAACAACCTAATTACAGAACAATAACATTCTCCCATCCTAAAACTGCTTTTCCTCATATTCAGTGGAGTTTAAAGTGTAATTGCTTACAAAACAGATTGAAAGACAGCCTACCTGACACTAAAGTTGGAAAACTGAAAGCCTTTCCAAGTTTTATAGTGCCCTCAAATTCTGAGCTAAGCAGTTTTATACACTCTGATGGAAGGTGACAGGTAAAAACACTATAGCCATTGGCAATATAAAACTATTAATATGGGACAAATGCCTAAAACCATCATAAAAAAGATCCTCTTCTGCAGAAAGGAGATTACAGACTAGTGATGACCTTCTTGTGAGTATTGAAATGAATAAGGTCATTCAAGTTAAAAGTATTACCTGAATGCTAACTAAGATCTAGCATTCACTGGAAAGGTCTTATGTACTCAGATATCAATAAACATGGTGCAGTAGCTACAGCTTAAAACTAATACTACTTTTTGTCTGAACATGGAAAAAACATGCAACCAGTAAGTGGCAAAACAGGTTTTATAATAAATTTTTCTATTATGATGCTTTGGGAAGTAAAACATATTTCAGACAATAGGGATTAACAGATGTTGCTACTGCAGTCTGACTGCCAGAGGTAAAGCAGGAAGGCAAAAGTAAAAAATACTCCTATGGGATACAACTCCAGAGAGAAGAGATCAAAGAACTAAAAATATAAAAAATAAAAAAAATAAAAAAATCTTGACAGAGCCTACCATTAGGATACGGTGTTTCACAGAGAGTTAGAAAATCAACAATAGAATAATCCATCTCTAACACAGCAGTACTTTTCCCATGCATAACTGTTAAACAGGGCCTTCTTCCTACAGTGTCATATGACAAGCCTCCTGACAGAATGATGAAAGGCTCCCTGGAATAAAGCAGAGACATGTACATCAAGCCAAGATGATATGTTAAAAGAGACTAGACACTTTTGTAACCTTATAATAAAGTTCAATGAGATTAAACAGAGATACATTAAGAATAATGCATACCAGCTCTCCATGCAATGTGTAGCTCGGGTAAGTGTTTAAAAAACAAGAATTAGAAGACCATAACTTAAGTCAGACATCTTTTACAAACCTCTTTCGATACTGCTTATTTAACCAACTTTGCAACTGTTTGCAAGATGAGATTGATTTTTTATTTTGTTAAACTTCAGAATTGTTTCTTTCTACTAAACTGCAGATTTGGATTTGCCAACAGCCCCATTTATCCATACTATCTAATATTCCAGCAGGATCAAGTACATTTACTTCCTGTACAGAATTACCCTAAATTTTGAAGGGTGAACAATTTTCAAACCCTGTAAAGCAATTTTATAGCCACAATAACATTACTGTCTTGAAGAAGCGAAAAGCTGCTTGATAAACTACAAAGATCTAATATGTTTTAATAAAGCAAAGACACAAATACCCACGGTTCTTTCATCACACATTTACTCTAGATATTTTATTAATTTTACTCCCTACTACAATGCACAAAATTCAAGAAACTGCTATGTCATAGACTACCCCTACAGCATAATTAAATGCCTTGAGTATAGCAAAACTATTCCTTCTAGGCTTGAAAAAGAGATTAGAGGCTTCCCTTCAAAAGCTTTTTAAGTCTTTACAGAAACATATTTTTAAATACATCCACATTTTCTCCAATATGCATATAACACATGGTTTAGTATTTAATTTCCTGAAAAGCAAGATGAAATAAATTCATTTGTTTTACTAGTGACCTGGTTTCAGCTGGGATAGAGTTAATTTTCTTCCTAGTAGCTGGTGCAGTGCTGTGATTTAGCTTTAGTCTGAGAACAGTGCTGGTAACACACCAACTTTTTAGTTGTTGCTCAGTAGCACATACCCTGATCAAGGACTTTCCAGTCTCTGGTACTCTGCCATTTAGAAGGGATACAAGCAGCATTCTGGGGGAGCAGAGACAGGACACCAGACCCAAACTAGCCAAAGGGTTATTCCATACCACAGCACATAATGCCCAGTACAGAAAATGGGGGAAGGGGGGAGAGTCACCTACAAAGCGCTAAGTAGTAGTAATAGTAGTAATGTACTTTTGTTGTAAAACTGTTCTTACCTCCAAGCTTGGGGGTTTTATATTCTTTTGATTCTCCTCCCCATCCCACCCAGAGTGGGCAAACGGCTGCATGGTACTGAGTTACCAGCTGGGTTGAAACCATGACAATTAGGTAATTTTATTATCAAAAGTCATTACTCATTTTAATACTTTTTATATTTAAAATAGGTCAGAATACCTTTTAATGTGCAGGCCTACTGTTCATAAGCATACATCTCAATTTCTTGACCTATTATTAACAATTGCTTCAAATTTCAGATTTTTGTTTCTGGAGAAAAAAATACGCACTTTGCCTGTGAAATTCCTCTGATCTACTCTTATGCTCACTTTAGGTAGGAAACCTACCCTTTCTGTGTCTACTTCAGAAGCAGCTATCATATTGCTACCTGGAAAAAAAACTAGGTATAAAAGACATCCTGGAATATTGTGAAAAAGAGGCTAAATATATCTTTTATTTTCAGTCCTTTCCTATAACACCATATTTCCTATACTAGTTTTGTATTTGAAACAGAAACGTGAAAGACTAGCTACATCTTTTTCCTTGAAAGCTGTGTATGGATGCTGTAGTTTCTGCATATGTGCCTTTCATTATTTTCAGGCTTGGCTTAAGCATGCTCTGTTTTCAACACTGGAGACAAAGCAGACTACAATAAACTCTCATTTTCTACAAGTATTTCACAATCTGCCTGATCCTTTAGAAAGCCCTGTAACTGAGGAGTTGATAGGATCGAAGAGTTCTGCTGGCTGAAGAAGAGACCCCACAGAACAGCCATAAATTAGACCATGGCTCCACCAAGTCCAATACCCTTCTTCCAAGAGTAGCCAAAAGTACATTTATAGAGAAGGATTCAGTTTCCTCCGAGTTTATTTAATCTCAATTCTTCATATTGGAACTTCAGATAATCTTTTATGGTCAGGTCCATGATGCAATTCCAAAAAGAGGGCAAACTTCAATTTAATCTAATATTTTTCAAGATGTCAACAAAGAGGAAAATATTGGCATGATGTACTTGCAGGATCTTATTGTGCTGAAATGATTTATTGCAGTAGTTTTTGTCTACACAAAACCACTTTTTTTCTTTTTTTTTTTTTTCTTGCTTTTTAACAATAACGTTGCCAGGACAAGTTGCAGTAATTATTTGACTTGTGGGTTCACAAAGATCAACTGACAATAACAAAATGACAAATTTCAGTTTCCAAGTTTCATACATCACAGTAAAAACCACTTCTCCTAGTTTTATTTCTCAAGGTAGTCAGATTGCTTGATTGCTTTGGGCAGGGTAGCCAGAGCCTGTATTCTTATGAAGCAAAGAATGGAAGACCTAAGAATAGATTACACGGATCTGTCACATGGATTTTTCACAGATGGATCAAAGATTAAAGTTGACTTTAGTCTGCCAGAAAGACTAATACAGGTCTGTATATGAATTTTTAATATTTTAGTGAAACTGGATTTACCATGAACACAAGCTGTGTGCTTTCTAATTAAAGTGTTGTCTCAGTTGTGATACATCTTAAAAGGTTAGCACACACAAATGTTATGCAAAAATGCATAATTTAACAGAAAAATTAAAACTATTGTACTTTATGTAATAGATGAGATGGGTAAAATTAACTCTCCAAGTTAGATCAATCGGGAACAACAGGAAACCTTTAACAAAAATCAGTGTGCAACTCTTAGAGAATTGCTATGTAGCATTTTTAACAGCTGCTAATACAGAGACACTTAGAAATAGTTCTGCTTCAGCAGGTTTTGAAGCGATCCCTTTACACTAATTTTCTCAGCAGTTAAATCTCTAAGATCACTTGGGAAATACTGTAAAATATTCACTAAAAATCAGAAAACACAGGATTAGGTCTCACAGTGCATGAAAATGAAACAAAAAAATGAGAGTTGAGTGGCTAATAATCCAGCAGGATGTTCCTGCTCAATTTCAGAAGTAAATTGTTAAATGTCAGCCAGTTTCTGGCAACCTCAATGTGAGGGCAAAGAATATACACAGAAGTCAGGCCTTTGGTACCAGCTGGCTTCCTTTTCAAGCCACAGGTGGATCTGTCAAGAAGTTATTACCTAGTAATACAGGTGAAAAATACTTCCAAGAGTTAGTATAGCTTAAAAATAAAATTCTTGAAGTACTAGTAAAGATAAATTACAAATTCATTTTGGGAAGTGTGCTTTTGAATAAAATACAATAAAATAGTATATTCAAACCAAATTAACCGATCAAGAAATTTTACTTGTCTCAAGACCTCATTATTATTATAACTTCTAGGTCCCAATTATATAGCTCTGTGTTTCTGAGGTACTGCTCTACAGTTAGTAGACAGCTGCATTAGCTAACAATAACCTTTTGCTGTGTTTCACAGGGAGACTTCTGAGCTGCACTTTCTATTACACAGAGCTTTAGTGGTGAAGAATAAGCTTAGGCAATTTTACTGTAATGCTAATATCAGAATAAATACTGAAGGAACTGAATCTGGTGGGGCAGGAAATGGCTTTAGGAAGTTGAAGAGATTCTCTGTAGATTCACTTTAGACAGAAAAGTATGCTTAAAAGGCAACATGGAAACCATTTCAGCAAGCCCAAAGAGTAACCTATCACTTCAAAAGACACGGAGTACTTTAAATGAAGAAAAAAAAAAGATTGGAAAGCAATGGCATTCTCTGGGATTGGAAAATTATGCCATTTTTCACAAGGAATATAGGAAGAAACTTGCCTTTTTGACTCCCTAGCCTGGGTACAGGATGACTGTCAATAACCTTTCTACATGTTTTTCCCAGAAATAAAGCTACAGACATACTATTGTTGAAGGTAAACAACTCTGTCTTTGGAGACTTCACAGGCACTATCTGCAGCTGATTTAAGCAAAATCACCCAACAATAGAAAACCTACAAGCTTAAAAGATAACTACGTAGCCTGTAAGAACCAGAAAAAACTTCCTGTCTTGTTCCCACAACTCCAGCTTCACAATATGGAGAACACTGGAAAGCGAGGGGTGTAAAAAGAGACCACATTAGGAAAAAGTAGTCTCTTCAAAGTGCTATGCATTCTTCGAAATTACACTAGAGTAAGCTACTATTTGAACTGTGTGAAAAGTCAATTAGTTTCCATAGTGTAATATAATTGCATAGAACAAACTTCAAATTCATCTTCTCCTTCAGAGTGACTATTCATAAACAGAAGGCTTTTGATTGCAGAAGTTGTAACTTGCTGAAGCTGAGACTACTTTTGGTTATCTGTATCTTTCTTTAGATCAGCTTTATCATTTAGCTTGAGAAAGGAATAAACAGACATAGACTGCTGCAAGGAAAATATGGTTGGCCAACTGATCATACATGTTCATAACATACAGCTTAAATTACTTTTCACCACACTTTTAGCAAAAACAAAAATACCCAAAGACATAGGGTACTATATGTATGTGTATACCAATATTTATAGTAAGATCTATTACATCAATTAAGTAATCTTCTACAAACATGAATGCCTGGAAAGCAAATGAAATCAATGCATAAAACACACCCCACCACCCCCAAATAAAGTAAAAAAAAGCCCAACAAAAATGTTTGCAAGTAGCTGAACAGGTATCCATGAATATTTAATCTTTATATTGCACTTTTTACTCAAACGCTTTAAAAGATTTTAGAACCATAAATCAAAAGTTCCATTCAGTTCATGAAATCCTGCAATCCTAATTGCAGTCTTGGTAACAAAACATGCTACTCAAGATACAGTAATTCCATCTGAGCCTCTTGTTGAAATTACTGCTTTGTAACATTCTCAATGTGCATAATTAGGCAGAATTCACAGCATAAATTACTGCACTTTACCAGAAGAGCTTGTCAGTAGCATTTCTAGGGGAGGAACACATATTCAGAACTTACAATATTCGCATCAGGCTACTATTTGCCGAAGTTCAGTTTTTCAGCTTCTTCTTTCTTTATCAGCCTTTTTCTCTTTAGTATGCTCAAAGGATTGAGCAAAAATACACGTTTAGTAGCATGGAGGAAGCACGTAGATTATGCATTTGCAGAATCTTTACCTAAGATAAGGTTTGTAGGTAGTAATTTGTTCACATGTGGTTTTGTAGTTTACTCAGCAATACCTGCTTTACCAAAATTTTTCAGCTGTTTTGTCATAGCTCAGTGCCATCAGAATATGTATCCCATCAACTGGGAAACAAAGTACATTCCCAGGGAGCTACATTCATTTTACGTATGTTAATTTTAGATGCAAAACAAGTCTTACCCAGCTCTAGTTGTTTTATATTCCACCTTAAGGATAGGTTTACAGGGTTCTGGCTTCTTTCCATCCTTCAGCTGCTTTCCTAAAGTGAATTATTTGTTTACATTAACCTTACAGTTCCATAACCTGATGAAGAATTATAAAATCCACCATGCAATTTGCAAAGTAGAACACTCATACAGACATATATTTAACACCTCTGAAAACTACAGTTTACTTTGGAATAATACCATTAAAGATCTGTTAAAATTCTCAATATACCAACTTAGAATATTTAGGTTTAGTCTGTTTTTTTATTGTTTTGTGTTTTTTTTTTTTAAAGCATTGTTCAATATTTGGTTAAAAAAAACATCCTCCCCTGAAAAAAGTTGGTTTGAGTAGCCCTGGGAGGTTTAAAACTGATGTCTACAATTTTGCAATTAAAATTGGTCAGCTTTAAAGTAAAATAAGGTTTATTCTGACTGTTTTCCTTGAGGGCTAAGATTTGAACATGAAGGACCGCTCCTTTACTGTGCACCATTAGCAACTAAAGCTTTACAGATACAATTTCCCATGGAGTCAATAAAAATTAGGAGTATTGCATAAATACACATCTTTTCCCTCTGAACAGTGATGAAGTCTGATACAGTTACAAAGTTTTGCACAAAAAATTTCATTTGCACCCCAAAATTAAACCAAAAATCTTTACTAAGAGGCCAAAACAATACAAAAGTTAGTCTTCTCTGACTGCTACTGCAGTAGTAGAATTGGTTAGTTTTATTTTTGACTGCTACAGCATCATGTAGAAATGCTCAGCTTCCTTTTTCCATTCTAGACCCCAGAAAACATAGACTTGCTTAAGGCTCATATAGGTAAACCAGGATTCTTAACTTCAGCATCTCATGCTACAACTGTAACCTCACAGATTATGCTGTTACATTCACACTTAAGAATCTGAGGTAAATAAGTTGCTACAGCAAGACTTAGACATATGCACATCATATAAACCTGGCATTTGTATAGAACTTTTTGAACAGCGGCAGCATATTTCACAGAAGAACAGCATGTAAAGTTAATGTCCTACATTAACATTAACTCAGACTTCTCAGAAATGGGTACATCTTACCAGATGCTAGTCTTACTCTACTACAAACCTTTCCAAGAATTTATATGGTAATCTACACATTTATACATGAAACAGATGCTTGCTTATATGTATTTTAAACAACATATGGGTTTGTAATGGTAAGCAAAAAGTAAGCCCTGCAAAATATGCATCAGCTAATTTTGAGATCAATGCTGCTGTGTGAAAGGTGATCTTAAAGCTTAGAGCTTTAGACAGAACTGCAGTGATTTGGATTCTTACTTGATACTTTTTTAATGAAATATATCAGTTGATATGACCTTTTTTTTTAGTTGCACTTGCATTTTTTATACTTGGTTTTGTAAGAAGCACTTCTTTTAAAAATAAGTTTCCTGTGTTTTAAGGGTTGTCAAACAGTGGGTATCCGTTTTCATCTTACCATGTGGAGTGATTGTCTGGAATGGCTTTGTAGGAGATTTTACATTCCATATTGTCAAGGTACCATCTGAGTGACTACAAATGAATTGTTTTCCTTCATGATGCCAAGCCACAGAGTGGATTGCCTATGAAAGAAAAATTTTAAACAGAAGAGTATAAATTCAGTAGCTTAGTATAATTTTATCCTTATTCAGTGACATGTGACAGCAAAAGGAAATTAGAGAAAGTACTAATTAAATTATACTGCACTTAGAATGTCCTAATTTATCCATGGTAAGTTTTCCATTCCTAAGTACTTCTTTCAGACATACTTTATCCATCTAAAATGCTGTCTTCACTGTAGTTATGTTTGACATGTTTAAGGGGAGGGAGAAAGATACTCTTCAGAGGGTAGTATTAAAGTATTTTTCAGTAATTGGTAGCATGTAGAGAATATCTGAAAGCACTTGAACTTTGCCAGCCAACATTTTTTTATTGTTGGGAAAAACTGACTGTACATAATAATCCTATTAAGTACTTATATTTTGGAAGTCAAAGATTTAAACAGCATTTCAAGATATCTGTGCAGATATGCACAAGAGGCAAGCAGGGGCTGAGAGCATCAGTAAAATGATGTTTGAAGCAATAATGAGATTTTGGAAATTAAGATGAATTACGATGATCAAAAAAACAAGACACTGGCTTGAATAAGCATTCTAATGTTGCAATGGTAGTTTTAAAGTATAAGAAAGCATAGGAATCTACTAGTATATCTTTTCATGATTACAGAAGCATTTTTACATTCATAAAATCAGGAATGGAATGATTAAGCTGTGCCACATGAATTCTCATTGCAGAAAAAAGCTGACTAACTTAAACCTACTTGCTGCCTTAAGGTGAGGGAAAAGTAAACAACAAAGCAAAGAGGACAAATAAGGCAAAGAGATTAAATAGTAAGAAAAGTTTTGTGCCATTTCTGTTTCCAGCATCTGTATTAGTACATTAGTACATGGAGACATCATGAAACCATTAGATGATGTTCAAGGGAATTTTAGTTACAGGATTAAAATATCAATAAGCAAAACCATAAAATACCAAAACCCCAAAAGTACCCATCTACTACCCAAAAGGTGCAGAAGGAAGTATTACCTGCTGGAAGTATGGAACTATGATATAAGTGAGAAGGTAGGTCTGCCTCATACTTATGATAAAGACATAACTAGGTAAACTTAAAGCAGGAACTTAGTATGTGAAAGCTTATGGGCTGTACAATGCCACCTTTTCAGTGGGTACCCTCAGCAGAGATTCTATCTGTAAGCAGGGTTTAGACTCACTCCAGTAACTCAGGTACTTAAGGGTTGAGTAGCAGGGAATCCTAATTAGCAGTGAAAGCTTAGGCAGCAAATCCCTAGATAAAAAACAAATCACACAAGACATATCTAAGCTAGCTTTGCCTAAACTGATTATACACAGATCAGATCCTCACATTTCATAAAATTACACAGAAAATCAAGACAGTTTCCAGTAATATGACTGGAAGAATCCAGAGATTAAATGCCAGATAGAGGAAAATGACTACACAACATGAATTCAGACTCTCCAGTAATAAGTTTTCCAACAAAGTAGTAGAACAGCTGAATATCTATAAACTACAGATCAACTAAGTTTTGTATTTCTTAGTGAATTTTAGTCTTGTTCCCTATATAGTGTAGCATCACTACAGAATTTATCAGAAGATTGATTCAGTGTACCAACATTCAACCTACACATATGTAGTTCAGAAATCCATACTCTCACATGAAGTCTCCTAGAGTCAAAGTGAAATAGACTTGCTCATCCTGCCTGTAAAATTAATTTTTATTTAGCAAATATAAGAAAGTAATAGTAAAGGTTTTTTGCATAAATATTGGAAATTCAGTGTTATTTACCAACGAATTACCCAGCCAATCCAGGAATCAGTAAGTTTGAAAACACAAACTTCGTAAAGCACAGGTTGCATTTCTAAAATCTATTTTCACTAAGAGAAGACATCCTTGTGTCTAAATTGGAGATACATCAGTTTGATCGGTGGACCACTCGGTGGATAAAGAACTAGCTAGATGGCTGCACACAAAGAGTTGTGGTCAATGGCTCAATGTCTGGCTGGAGACCAGTAATGAGTGGTGTCCCCCAGGGATCAGTGTTGGGACCGGTCCTGTTTAACATCTTTGTCGGTGACATGGACAGTGAGATTCAGTGTGCCCTCAGCAAATTTGCCGATGACACCAAGCTGTGTGGTTCAGTTGATACACTGGAGGGAAGGAATGCCATCCAGAGGGACCTTGACACACTTGTGAGGTGGGCTGATGCCAACCTCATGAAGTTGAACAATGACAAGTGCAAGGTCCTACACCTGGGTCGGAGCAATCCCAGGCACAGCTACAGGTTGGGCAAATAGGAAATTCATGGTAGTCCTGCGGAGAAGGACTTAGGGTGTTAGTCAATGAGAAAATGAACATGAGCTGGCTGCACTGTGCACTTGCAGCACAGAAAGCCAACCATATTCTGGGCTGCATCAAAAGAAGTGTGACCAGCAGATCGAAGTAGGTGATCCTGCCCCTCTACTCTGCTCTCCTGAGACCTCACTTGGAGTACTGTGTGCAGTTCTGGTGTCCTCAACATAAAAAGGACATGGAACTGCTGGGACAAGTCCAGAGGAGGGCCATGAGAATGATCAGGGGACTGGAGCACCTCCCGTATGAAGACAGGCTGAGAAAGTTGGGGCTGTTGAACCTGAAGAAGAGAAGGCTGCGTGGAGACCTCATAGCAGCCTTCCAGTATCTGAAGGGGGCCTACAGGGATGTTGGTGAGGGACTACTCATTAGGAACTGTAGTGATAGGACAAGGGGTAACAGGTTCAAACTTACATAGCAGAGGTTTAGATTGGATCTAAGGAAGAAGCTCTTTACTGTGAGGGTGGTGAGGTACTGGAATGGGTTGCCCAGGGAAGTTGTGAATGCTCCATCCCTGGCAGTGTTCAAGGCCAGGTTGGATGAAGCCTTGGGTGATATGGTTTAATGTGAGGTGTCCCTGCCCATGGCAGGGGAGTTGGAAGTAGATGATCTTAAGGTCCCTTCCAACCCTAACTATTCTATGATTCTATCTATACTATTATGAACAATACAATGTAACAAGTATGTTTTAAATACTCTCCCATGTGGAGTCTAACCCAGACAATAATAAGCAGCACATAGTGTACATGGAACCATTTTTGATACACGTTTATATAAAAATAGGTCTTAAGAAGCAGAAAGAAGGCAAGTTTCATAGAATGAAGGGTAACTTGGAAAAAGGAACACTTCCTTTTTCTTGAAAAAGCAGGTCAAGAGGAAGGAAACCCAAAACCCCATTACTGCTGAAATATTATTAATGCTTAAGAACACAAAAAGATCTAGCAAACTGAGCACAAAGGAGAAGGATGACTGCTATCACCTTACTTCTACAAGGAACCTGATGGGATTGGAAGAAAGCTGAAAGAGAATAATGAGGCTTCTGGATTTATGGCTATTTATTGCCTAGAGCATCTGGCTATGTTTAGCAATGCAGCTAAATATTACTTAAAGCATAACAAGAATACATTTTGTGTATTTTTAAAATAATCCAACTAACAGTTCTGTGGGTTGAGTATGGTAATCTTTGGTGCAGAGCACTATCCTTAGCTACTACACAATTCACATCTTTTTATAAGGCTGAAAAATAAAGCGAAACCTGTAAGTCTGTAGCATAATCTCCAGTTTTACAAAAGTCTAGCATGTTTACAATGACAATTCAGTTGCAACAAAAAAGTACAATAACTTTAGGTGGCACTAGCTGGTCAGTATTGAGAGCCTCAATCAGCAAAACAAAACTGGTAACTGAAAAATCATTGCAATACTCGAGAGCACAAGTTTGAACATTTTTTCCATGATTAATATTAGTGCTAGAATACAAAGGAAAGCACATCCAATACAGAAAAATCAGGCAGAGTCCACTGAGGCTGCAAAACTATATATAGCTTCTTCAACACTAAAAAAAACCCTAGGAGTAATATGTTTTCCAACATTTTACACAAAACTTACTGTTCAAGAATAAAACTTCCAAAGTCTTAATGATACTTCTCATTTTGTTTTAAAACTTCACCTGGTACCCTTTTGGTGCAATAATGCAACAGTATGCTTAAATCAGCTGGTGCCGATTCAACTGTATCTCAAATATTTTTATGGAATATATCACTGGTCATATGGATCCCAGAGAGACAATAATTCCCTATTACAAGATCATGCACCAGTACCGAAGAGGAACATTGCTGGTTTTAAGGCACAAGGAGTTTATATCCTTAAGAGGAGTTGTCTGCACAGGTAGTTCAACTCACGACTTCATTGACATTCCGAATCTTCCATTTATAAACATACACTGAATCCAGGGCATCTTTACAGGATCTTACACAGAAAAATCTCTATTAAAAACACCCCAGCTTTACGTTTATTTAAATATAACTGAAGGTTTCTTAACAAGGGTATTCCTACTACCCCCTTCACTGTGATTCAAAGGTAGCTGTTCTGGAAGTTTTTCCAGACCTTTTGAGACAGTTATGTGTTTTCTAGCAGAGAGGCAGGGGTGTCAAGTCTTTTTTGAATAACAAATCCAGCATGATTGATTGTGTTATCCTGCATAAGCCCAAGCTTAACCAGAAACATAGAAACTAACTACCCTAGAGAGTATTATGTGGAGACAAGCTGTGCACAAAGGAAGCCTCACTTTCACCAGCTGTTCCAGAAGGATTATCCTGTGTGGAAAAGTGACTGTCACACTGCATGCAAAGAAGGTGAACCTATCTGACTTTCAGAAGGAAACCTTGCAATGGCTGCAACAGTTGCCTGAGGGAGACTGTAGGACTCCCTCACAATCACAAGTAAAGTGCAATCACAAATAAGAAACCTTAAGTCTGAGGAACAACATTAAAAGCATTTATATGCAGGTCTCCTGCAGAAATATCTTAAGTAGATCATTTGCTTTTAAAGAAATTAATGAACATTTAAAACACTTTATGCAATTCAGTTTCAAGCCTCAAGCAGCTTGTCAATATGCCTAGAAATCACTATTATTTCTTGGTTCTTTAAAGAGGTACAAAAATCAGTAACTCTAAATACAACCTTACAATTTAATAGACAAGCTCATTAATAAAGTCTTAAGTTTTGACTCTTTTTCCCCAAGGGGAATCTTGGGGAAATCACCAAGGGGATTTTACTGTTTCAATTCATGAAACAGCATAGATATAAAATCCCTTTTCTTTCAGTGTCTACAGACTTATTTTAACCCTGCAGATGATTACATGTACATCACCTCAGAACAGTTTTAGATCATTCTTGGTATCCTATTTTCCTGTAAGACAAGATAAATGCAGAAAATTGATACTTTTTTGTTAATACAAAAACTATTTCAGCAGTTTCCCCTGTATCTAGGAGACTTTTTAACCCATTTCTCTAATACCAAGTCTAGACTACTGCAAATACAGTTGCTACAACTCAGGAAAAAAACCCCCACAGCTATGTAAACTGGTTTGAGCTTTTTTGTTTGCTTTGTTTTAAGTAATATGCACCTCCTAGCTTGCTTTTCAAGTGTACAGAAACATTTTACCAAAGATTGTGTTACACTTTCCCACAGGAATGCACCACAGTCATGGAAAATTCTTTTCAACATTCTTTGGATTTGACAGTGATCCTCTTCTCTTTTGTGCCATTAAGTGAACTTGAAGTATACTGTGCCTGACTGGTAAGGTCCATGATAAGAGATTAGTTATTCTGCAAACCACTGTTTATCATAGCCTGTTCAGATTTCACCATCTTACTATGACAGTCTTTAATTTCCATAGACATGGAGAGTACCTTCTGGTAAACTTAAAACCAGCTGATGACACTTACTCTTTTTCTACAGGTTTATTAACATATTCAAAGCATGGATAGTAACGTGGGAGTACCTGTGCTAACTCTCTTGTCAACAGCCTAAGAAAGAAAGGGAAACCAATGCTGTAAGAGAAAAAGAATATAGCTACTGAGATTTAAATGGCAATATATCATGAAGATTATTCTGATGCTATGAAATGTGCAAGTGCCTAATGAGTGCATCAACATGCTTTGGTTCCTGGCAAGTCACATATCAGCATTGCCTATTTTTTTTAATTTGCCGTCTTCCTCTTAATCCCACAGGCTACTTTGACATATTTTTAATGCTTTAAAATAATCTCTTCTACTCTGCTATGTACCAGAATGTGGAACCTAAAAATAGTAATCTATAATACATTTGCTGACTTAATGCTATCAAAGCTTCCCTTAAATCAGAACAAAGTAATACTTGAAGAATGGACTGTATTTAAAAAAATAGTTTTGGTTTTCAGAAGTAGCACTTCAATTTTTTAGAGGAAAAAAAAAAAAAGCAAAAAAACACCAAACAGTTGTTCGGGTTTTTTCCTCTCATGGCTGAAAATTTAGTATGAGAAATGTTTGCAGTATAAAATGTATTCCATATAAGAAATGCACAACTCTTTTAGTCACCAATGTTTGAAAATAGAAGGCCTAAGGCTATGAAAAAAGAATTCAGTCTATTTTTCCACTGAGCTTGCCTAAAACAAAAGGGATGTTTTGAGGAAAAGGCTTCAAAGAAACTTTCTAGAGAGAAGTTAATTCACAACTGCAGCTCCATTATGTCACAGAACATGTCCTCCAATTTCTCTGGAAAAGAATGCTACATTTGTGCATTTCTTAACTAATTCTAAACATACAACATACCACTGTTGTAATAAAAAGATACAGTACTGGAAGTTCAAGATCTCACTTGTAATACAGAAAAATCAAGAACAGATTATAACTAAATGCATCTTCTTGACCAAAGTTTTTTAACTCTGAAATCAGCATTACATGTTAACAGAACAAACTAATATTAGTTTCAAATTAGAAGAAAAGATATCAAGGTGCAGCCAAACTTCCAATGGACACACATTAGGTTATTTCTGCCTAGAACTGTCTACTAGTTACTCTTTTCTTGCCCGGAACCTAGGCTACTCATACCCTCCCTGAATCCTGCTCCATTTAGTCAGCTTCCCTGGTTTCTGATTTTCCATTCTATTTTAAAATTCTATACAACTGAACTAGGCTGCCACTGAAAATAATTATTTGCTTACATTATACATTACATTTATCGATATTTCATTTTTGGCTAATTATGTGAATTGCTAAATTACTCAACTAGAATGAACACATTACTTTATTACCATAATTCCAGCAACAGCAGTCAATGTTTTTTTACAGTATCAGTTATGGTATTACTTGTGTAGGACTCAAAACATTATCCACCTTTCTGCAATAACTTCTTTCGGCACAAAACGCTAATGAGAATGATTTTCTGTTAAGGAAGCCGCTCAAAATCCAGCAAAGGTTTTTATTATTTGGCAATATTTAATTCTTGCAAAATGTAGTGAAAAACCTCATGTTTCTTCTGTGTTTCTTAACCTTTACATTCACTTATATGAAACTCTGCTAGTCGAAAAATCAGCAAAACCAGTGCACTGGTACAAAAAACAGGCCACTAATTAACCAGCATTGATTGTAATACAATTAGGATGGTAACATTCTGGAATTGAATTTTTCTTTCACTAACAAATCAAGGGAGAATCGCCATTTTTGCAGCTAAACACAAAACAGGGGCACTGGAGGATAAAATGAAAGAAAACTAAAGCAGTAGCCCCAGCTCACTTTGACTCACACTAAAAAGAGGATAAGATACATGTATATATAGCATATGTGGAATAATCCACTTTCTGCAGCTTCTTATTAATTATCTTTTCTGTATCTGACTGTTTCTGGAGCAATGGCCTTGAGAGAAGATCCTATTACAGCACTCCGCAATGGCACTTCTCAAGAAATGCCATTTTCAATTCCGTAAAACAAAATAAATAATTTTATTTCTATGCCATTCAGGCCAGAATCCTGAAGAACTTGAAACTGCCTAACTGTATCAAACCCAAATTTGAAAAATGGGACAGTATTCTATTCTGCCTTCCCCATTAGAAGATTAAATCTAAATAACTTAACCTTTGAAAAAGTAATTCCTTGTCATACATTGTTAAATGGATAGGAACCAACAAATTATTACTGCATCCAGTAATTCTTTTCCCCAAAGATAGATTGTTCTTAAAGGGTAATCTGAACTCACAGAAAAAGCATACTTCAACTTTTAAGACATCAGTGGCCAGTATTTCCTTTTAAGCAATTTTATGTATGTTGTTTCTCACCAACAAGAGTGATGAAACTCATCAAGTTCACTCTACAGATCTTCACTTTTCTCTCCCCTTCCTATCTATTCCCAACTTATGATAATGCACATTTCTTTATGAAAAGATCCAACAAGAGACCTTACTTCTCCTCCGATAATAAAAAAACCCAGAACAACAACTTAACAACTAGATACATTCACTTATAAATCCTATGGGAAATCAAAGATGAAACAGCTGAACTATTCACTGCTGTTTGCAACCTCTCAAATCAGGGCCAGTTCAGAAAGATGACAAGTATGGAGTCAATTTTTAAGCAAAGGGCCAACATCTTATACATCTGTATAAGCTTCATTCAGCTCAGATGTTCTAATATAGCTCTGATGATCTAAGGCTTAAACCACTTCAGAGACTGTCCCTTCAAAGAAACTCTTCATTGGTACAGCTAACACACAAGCATGAGTACTGAATCAGAACCACCCCAAAACCCACAAAAACCCTGCCTTGTGAAAAAAGTTAGTACAGACCTAAGGAAATTAACACCTGCTGTGATACAAGAAACAGCTCTAGCTGGCACTCAACAATAAAATAGACATTTTACAATCAGTGAAATATAATTGAGACTAATTTTATGTTATTTCAGATAAAATAAATCAACTTGCATGTTGTGTTTTTTCTTAATCGCAGTCTTTCAAAAAGCCTACATTCTCTCAAGAAAAATGCTTCAAAGAAATAAGTGCCCTTCAATGCAATTGTAACTTTTAAATCTCTCCCGCTTTCATTTCAGACCCTGATCTTATTCTACATGGAAAAGGTGTATTTATAGAAATGGCCTAGTGAAACTACTAGCTTCTTTCTCCTCCAACTTTTCAGAATATGTGATTCCAAATGACAGGAATTGCTAAACCATCTTGTTTCAACTTAAGACTCAAGCTCTTAATACAGGTGAAAGTCACACTACTGAGGAACAGGAAAAATATCTGAAAGCCAGACCGCCAAACTAGTAAAGGAATCCAATCCATGCCACCATTTATTGATTCACAAGCTTCAACTTTGAGTTGAATTCTTATTGTTCAATCTGAAGCTCCTATTACTCTAACTCTATGGTTCTTTAAGAGGAAGCTTAAAGTACTTGGAATTTCAAAGAGATATATTTATTGAGCCACTGGCGACAGAAGAAGGAGGAATTCAAACAAAGAAAAACAGAGAAAAAAAAATCACTCTTAGATTAGGCAGTTATATTCTCATAATAAGCAATGTAAGTGAAAAATGTTACCTCATCATGTGTGTATCTGTAATCTGCCTTCTTTGATTTCAGGTCCCATAACACCACTGTTCCAGATTCAAAGCCAATCAGAAGCTGCAATAATAAGCATATATATTAAGTCATTATATAATACTACATGTAGTAACTGCCAGTAATCATGAAGAAAAAACTTTGTTAGAAGTGGTGAAAACAACTGACATTCATGCAATATTAGGAAAGGGGGGAAAAAAAAAAATGGAGAGAATGCATTCTTCTGAAGTGCCCTGGGAAATCCCCTTGAGTTCCAGGAAGTCTAACATAAAACTTAGGTAAGTGTAAGCGTATTCCTTCCAGGATGAAAATGGGAGGCAGGAGGGGGGGAACAGTGGTGGGAAAGACAACTTTATTGTGCATTTTACTCATTGGAATTTGTTCTGCTTAAATGTTCTGGAAGAACACACTATGCTTCCCAAAGTTCTAGGTAACCGTTCATTGCCTATAAAGGAGCTATGTAATATAAGCTTTCTCCAGATGTTAATCACAGCTGGGATAACTAAGGTTCTTGGTGTTCCTTTAGCTAGTTAAAAGGAGGAAAGATATAGAAAAATTAAACAAGATAATTTTCCAAATAATCATTCTGTTAGAAGCAAGATTAAACCATTTCTGTAGGGAGTCAAGATTCAAACTGCTCATAATAATTGGTCTCAGACATTCCTGAGTATCTAAGTGCTTTGCTCTCCTACCTTAAGTGACACTTCTCTTAATGAAAACAAAATAAGGCCAACATAAGGCAGTAGTAACAGCCTTGGCACTCGTTACATAGAAAGCGGCAATGCAGCTTCATCTCTCATAGCTGCTGGATCTACTGCGAGAGCTCTTCTTTCAGCAATGCTGCTATAGGAGAAGCAGCTCTTAGCATTAAGTAGCATGACTTCACTCCCACTTCTTTTTCCCAGTATGGACACAAAGGGGAGCGGCTGGATTCTGGGATTTACTTGCTGTTGAAACTGCGTATTTCCCATAAGAAAACAGAACTGTGCTGAGGAATGTTCTTCATATTACAAGTTAGAAAACATTCTCTTCACACACATGGCACTGTAGTCAAAGCTAGAGCTGTACCTAGACATTTTGCCCTGACAATCTTTTCAGCATATTAAATTTTTCAAAGAATACAGTTATTTCCAGTATGAGATATAATACATGACCAGCATAGAGATACAATATTTGATCTATTTCAGTGCTCTACAGCTAAATCTACTAAAACACCCTAAAGATATTAGACATTTGATCTAGTCAAAGTGTATGTTAGATTTTTTTTCCTCACTACAGTGCCATATACACTATTATTTTAAATGATTTTATCATAAGCCATATTTTATAATTCTTCTATTTAAACTTCAAACAGTAGAAAAATTATGGTCACTGGAAGGCTAATAGCATGAACAAATTTTAAGAGTGAGTACACAGGACGTTCTTGCAACTGAACTTTGTGTTTTTTGTTTTTTGTTTTTTTTTTCCAACAATGACTTATGAGTAATGAGATGAACGTAAGGTCAGATTCTAAAACACTGACGGGCTGATAAACCCAGTAATTCCTAAACTTTAACTGACAATAATTCAGTATGGGGTGAGGGTGGAATACATCGGAATAAATGGATCATTTGCCTTCTGAAATTACCATAGCTTCATTGCATTCATACCCTAGCATCTCTGATTCTGTAATGTGATTCATACCCAGTTCTACAAAGAAAACCATTAGTTATGCACTTACTGCACTGAGTTTCATCCCAATGAAAAAACTACTCCTGAAATTTTCCTTGTTTGACTGAAACCTCAGCTGTCTAGGGTACAGCCCTATAACCAGTACGCTATTAAAACATTCAAAGCTCTACTGAGATAATAAGATAATAGTATCATTCCCTCTCCAGTTTTACCCCATACTAACATGGAGGAGCTTTTCACTAAATGAAAAGAAAGCAAACTAACTAAATTCTCTGTGTATGTGGAACAGTAGTAAATAAAATTATTTTCTCTCTCCTTGAACATTCTTCACAAGTGGGACTTCAAAACTCCAGGGTATTTCTGAGAAGTTGCACTAACAAAAAACCCTCTCCATTTAATTCAATCACTTATGCCCAATTAATCTAAAGTAGAGTCATTAATGACAATCAGTTAAAGTGGTATCAAGGTCTCTCTGTTTAAGTTATAACCATACTTTTGTTAGGAGTCTATACACTTCTGGGAAACATACATCTAAGGCTTCTGTTTTCAAATCCTTCCTTTGTATTTTGAATAGATTGTAAAGGAATATATTGGAGGAACCCCCCTCCTGCTTACTCTTCAATGCGGACCAAGGGGTCTGAAGAAAAGTAGACCCCATGAGCATTTTAGAGTTTATATAATTCCCACCACACTATTTTTGTGCTCAGGTTATGACTTGGTTTTTTTGTAACATCTTAATTTTTACCACCATAGAGTTTCTTAATTTTATTTTCATAAATTTCTGCAATTAAGCACTTTCAGCTGTGTTTTCAAATGTATCTGATTCCAAGATGAATTCAATTATTCTATTATTGTGTCCTACAGTCATGTCTTACCTGGCTTTATATTTTCAGAGCTTAAAAACTTGATTTAGCATTTAGACTTTCAACATTGTCCTTACCTACTTAATCCTTCCTTAAAAAGCACTGGTATGTATACTTTAAAAAGAAACTCTTGCTTGAAAAACGTATTGAATGGTATTTAAGCATATCCTACCTTTCCTTCATCCATTGGATTGTCACTAATGTGCACAATAGGTCCTGGGTGAGATTTGGATGACCTAAACAAGAAATATTTCCATTTAATAAAATAAAAATAAATTAAAAAACAAACAAACACCAGCAACAAAACAAAAACCAAAACAACATTCCACTGCCAAAAACTTAATCTCACAGTAGCTGGAAGTAATACATATGCTGCAGATATAGACTCCATGTACAGAAGTTATTGACATTTCAGCATGGTGGCACTTTTATCTTCAAGCCCATAAATAATTCCTGAGTATTTTTAGGCACCTAGTTCCTGGCTTTTTTTTTTTAATAAGAAAGACTTATTTACCACTTGTTTACAACACAGAAAAAAAATTGCTATTAGCTTTACAATATCTAAATATCTGTTGTTACAGTATTGACACAGTTGGATAAAATATTTTTCTTAATGCTGGAAAACAAGTCTTTGCATTATTCAGAAACTGCCTAAACTGTGCATTGTTAACACAAAGTTAAGACATTATGTTGACTTTGTTATTGAAGAAGATGAACTAAAGAGATGTGTTTGTTCGAACAGCTTTTGCGAACTGATGGAATTCTTATATGTTTAGAAGATAGATATAACTTTCCAGAAACAAATTAAGAGTACAGGAATAGCAGCACACAAGTATATATTTTCATCCATGAACCACTTTATTTGCATGCGCAGTTCCTAAAAAAGGAGGAGCAATGACAACAGCTGTACAATATACTTTGCTGTTGAAATAGGCTTATTTAAATTTAGATTTTCAGCAAGTAATTTTATATTCTGCATGATCCAGCCCTCTTACGAAGCTTATTTCTATATATTGTTCTTTAACCCCAAAAATGTAGAAGTGACACAGTCGCCCAAGTACCAGTCACATCATATTTTAACATACATTCCTTTTCCAGTTCTTTATCACCACAGAATTATTTTTGTCTATTTTTATATTGTCTATTTTTATATATATTCCAGGCACTATGATAACAAAGTGTTATGGGCAGAAACATATATGCTAAAATTAAAATTTCATATTTATGAGAATAAAAAGTTTATGTGACTGTTTATGTGTTTTGATCATGTGTTTGCTGAAGTGAGACTAAGATGGAGGCCACTCTGGGTAACAATGACATTTCTGCCACTGATGTTCGTAACATCTAGGACACTTCTGTTCCCTCCCCTCAACAGACAATGCTTCATTAAACTCACAGTTCAATGGCTTTATTCCACATGATGACATAGCCTGAGAGAGTAAATGATTCCACATTGACGATGTGAATGTTTCCTCTTTCGGTGCCCACATACAGCCATTTACTTTGGAAAGGCAGATGACAAAAAGTTATCCTAAAAGAGAATGCCATAAAAAAAATTAAATAATACTTTTTTAGATATCCTACACTTCAAGGCCTACATTGCCAAAAGGCAGAAAAAAGGCTATAAGCAAACAGGAAGAAATAAGACAAGCTACAGGTAGAGAAAAGTAGCAAAGCCAGTTTGTGACAAAATGAAGAGATACACAATGTAAAAACTCAAAGTAAAACAAAAAATAGAAACCAAGGTATTATAAATCTAGCAAGTCATTCAGATAATCACACAGCCACCTTTGAAAATTATCATATTGAATGTGTTTGTTCAAGACTGCTGTCATTTTAAACTTAAAATACAGTACTCCCACACTATAATCCATAAATGTCCCTTTGAAATCTATCTAATTTCAAATTTTAGAGAACAAAACATTTTTAAAGTAGCCTAATGCAGAATAAAGTGGTTTGAAGTGAGGAGACAAAGGCAGAAAATTAAGCATAAGAAACATACGTTTACACATAACCAAAGTATTCCCTAAAAAGTAAACCTAAACCCAATCCTTAATAATTACAAAAGTAAAAGTAGCATAATCTGGGAGCTATTTTACTTAAATAATGTTTTAATATTCTGCCTTAGAGTCTTCTCTTCTAGAAAGAACTACCTGAACATAATCCAAAAGCCAATGAAGGTTTCTACCAGCAGAAAACTTCTTTGACCACAGTTACAAAGCAAATATTATTTGAAAGCTTGGTTATTTCTGTATTCTTGGGTCCTGCTTACCATTTGCTACTTCTTCAAAATTTATAAGGAAAAAGTGTTGTAGTAACTCAAGTTTTTGAAGTATCCAATTTTTCTATACAACAGAAATATTAACTAGAAATTAGAGTCCAGAAACTTTCTGGAAACTGTAAACTCCAAACCATTTTAATCTGACGGAGTCCAATAATGAAAGAAATTGCCAAACTACTTGTACTATCAAACTTGGGCATTCATAAATGTTGCAGTGATAAGGTAAAATAATTATTCAATGGAAATTGTTCCGTCAGCTCTAATCCTTAGCTTTACAAACTTTTTGTTCTTGTTTTCTCCCAGTTGGGCTCCCTTCTTGCCAAATCTGTGCATCATTTCACAAGCCTGTTAATAAGTATTTATGCAAAGAACAGCTTTAGACCCTTTCCATTAGATGCTGTATATGCACACTTAACCTCAGCACAAAAGCAAAGGCTTACAGCAGCAATGAAAAAATTGCTAATGGCTGAAAAGATTTTAGCTCATATTACAGGTTTCAAAAGTTAAGGCTTCTGTAGTAATACTATCTGGATCCAAAGTGTGCCACTTTTTATATCACCAATTTCTTTCTAGTTAAAGAATGTAATTTGCTCAAGCAGATATTTAATTTCTCCATTTTCTAAGTTCCTTGATTGATTGTGCTTGAATATTTAAGCCAAAAGGCTGCACCAACTTTTTTCACTCATGTTTCACAGAAAAAAGACTAGATGCAAGACTTAAAATGCTCTTCCAACTCATTGAACTTACAAAGGTTGCAACGTTTTTATAGGCAATCTGCAAACATTACGAGTTAAAGACTGGAGTGTTCCCAGCATCCTGAAAAAAATATTCTACTACAAGCTAAATCACACTGATCTGTACACACACCTCCTAGGCAGGCACCAAAACTTTACTGCCCAGGAAGAGAACTCTCCCACTATACGCAGGCAATGTGGATGAGGAAAGATAACCAGCATGAAAACATAAACCCTCAGTATTCTGCAACACCACAGGGTTTTTTTTTTTTGTGACAGCACTCCATGTGCCAGAAGCAGCTGGCACACAGATCAGCTGGATCTATAAATGTGTCCTAGCAGCCAGAAATACTATCCAGGAGCAGGGTCATGGGCCTATCTGTCTTGATCTGTGAGTTAATATTGTCAGTTACAGCTGTCCAACACTTTCATTATAAAACCCAATCTAATTCATATCATTTAAAGGTGGGTAAAAATATACACTGGGGCTGCAACTTCGAGCGCTATAGCAAAAGGGCAATATTTCAAGTGTCCAACTTCTCAGGGTTCTTTGATACTATTCTTAAATGTGCAGCCATATTCAATTTGCTGCCTCTTCTATGCAAGTGAGATTAATTTTGTCAAGAATACTCTGTTGAAAATTGGACTGAGGATTAAAGGGATTCAAACTTGTTTTGCAGGAATGGAAACAAAAGGTCAGGGTCTTCCTGGTGGTGAGGCAGTAAGTACTTGCTTATTTGACTCTTGGCCAAGGATAGATTATATATTTAAAAAAAATTCAGAGAAAAAATATTTTTTTCTTTCAGAAGCCTATTTTTCTGTCATCACAAGATTAGAATAACATACTTCATCCATAACATATCTTAAGATCAACAGAAGTGGAAGCTGCCATATGATGCTTGGGGCATTTTTACAGGTCAGGGATTCTTCCTCTCTCCTTATGCTCATATGGATACACACTTAAATGTGGAAAAATAAAATCATGTTGGGGACCGATCAAACAGACTACAGTCAACCCATCTAAGAAATTTTTGGAATTCTTTCTTGCACACAAACCCCCAACTGGCTGAAAACTATGTATCCGTTATAAGCAGAGCACCACACTCTTCTCATGTATTAAACCATTCTGGCCAACTATTATGAAAAATAATAGACCAGTTTGATGTTATCTAAAGAAAAGAGACAGCCTAGGATTGTTTGAGCCAGAGATCACAGAAAGCAGCTTTCTGCAAGCAGCTCTGTCATGGAGCAACTGATTCCTCAGGTTATTGCCAAAGAAACTTAAGCTAGGACTGAACTCTGAGCAAAATCCAAGTACTGTGCAACAGCACCATGCCAAGTATTTCACTTCCCCATATCTGTACACAGAAAAAAAAAATCTCTTTATAGAATAAAGCAGTGCTTTAAAGAGATTTGGGGGTTTTAATCTGAAATCTACAGTATGATTTTAATACATGGTAACATCAGTGCTAAAATGATGTACTGTTATGCAACAGTCGGGGTAGCTCTAAACTCAAGCTGTACTTTTCCCTAAGCATAAAATCTTCCTCCTCACTGCATACATATTTGCAAAGCTACTCCTTTACCTGCTGCCCCCTTCCAAAAATAAAGCAAAACCCCCAAACCAAACCAACAACAAAACAATCCCCAAAAATAAAATAAAAAAAAAAATTAATTTTCATTTCTGTGAAATGGATTTGTAAGAGTTCAAGAAAACAAAATATATAAAAAACACAGTTGTGCACACAGAGTGGGAAACACTGATAAAAGAAAAACCCTCACAAAACATTACCTGTTCTTACTATAATTAAAATATAATTTGTGTTTTGCTTATGGGATAGTATTAGCAGTGACAGGAGAGTCTTTAAGAAGCCATATGTAAACCTACTGAAAGGATTTCCTCCTTTAACTGCAGATGATGTGGGTTTTTTCGTAAACCAAAGTTAGTTAAGAAAAAAAACAACCAAAACCAACAACCTTAATTGTGGTAGATTCATAACAGCTGTTATGGTAATGATAGCATTCCCTAGAGAAATTTAATTACAGAAATATCAAAGAAAATTTATCAATGTTTAAGTTGGAAATCAGGCTTTTAAGGGAAATATTTAAGTAAAAATGACAGGCTGTTATCTTGAATGTATTATTATGACAACAGAAATCCTTCTAATTTAACTGTTACCTTTTCTTAGCCTACCATATTATGAAGTATTAGATGTTCTTCAGAATTTTTCACTGCTTTAACAAAGCACAGTGACAAATGCTTTGATGAATGACAAACACTGATGATATGTTTATTTTTCAGTCACTAAAACTATTTCTAGAAGCTCAGGCTATCATTATAGGCCTGCAGTTACTGTAATTACACTAGCTATAAAATAAAAATTTTCTAAAAAGAAAAGCATTAAGCTACCAAAGTTGTATGCTGCATACCTCTATATTCAACTTTTCGTTCATGGGATAACCACCATATAAAATCCAGAAGCTGAAAAGTTTAATTTTTATGTTAGCCTAGACTTCACATCCATGGTCTCTTATCAAGTCTTCAACGGGCATAGTAAGTCAAGAGTGTTAGAATTACATACTGATGGTAGCAAGCAGCAGCTGTGACTTTCTAGACTGCTGCAAGGGGTCAATTTCCAGGTCTGGTAACTACAATAAGCTTAAAATACCTACCTGTACACAAAAAGCCTGGAGGGGAAGGTGGCGCATGCAGAGGAAGAATTTCTCTTCAATGCATCAAAAAACTGCCCCCCCTGAAAGGACCACGTGGATAAATGCCGTATATCATAGAGATTGGAACATGTACTTCAATTCCATTTATATCCCATAACAACCCTCCAAATATGTTCACTTGAAGGGCTGCCTCTAAGGGGAACTGAGAAGTACTTGCACTCAGTATCAGAGCTGTGATATACACTAGTGGTGTCAACATGGAGTAATGGGGAATCAAGAGCCACGAACAGAAATAAAGCTGTCACCACTGACGTAATCACTACTAGGTCCATTCAGATACTTTTCCAGAAAAAAAAAGCTCAATTTTAGAGGTTTTGTACATTGCTGCAGGTGTCTGTAGTCTTATGATAAAATGTTCCTATTATATTTCGTGGTTTACATGTTTTTCTTTATGAGGTCACATCTCACTACTCCATTTTAAGATAGGTTTTTGAGCCTCAGTTGTACTTGCCTCAGAAAGGGTCTCCTCATTTTTATGAAAAGACAAGTAGAAATGGGCTGCTTCATTGCTTGTAATGCTGACAAAAGACTGAAGTACACATGCCTTTTGAAGCAGCTGTTCAGAAAACTAAGAAAATTTTTCAACATTGAAGGAATTCATACTAAATAACCTAAAGATCTGAAGGTCTCTTGCCACTGACAAAATCTCCTGCACTGCATCTCCTGTTGGTATATCTGACATGACTCAAAAAAGTAAGAAATTCCTTGGCATCAGAAGATGCTTGGGTAAGCTGCTCCAACACATGCAGTTAAAGATCAACATTCCATCTGGGAAATTATGCTAACTTCTTGAAAGATGATAAAACTCCTTCTAATTACATCATCTAGTGGATCACTATTTAGTAGCATTTTTAAGCTCACCAATTAAAAGAAGGCTTTATATGACACCACAAATACAAGCAGACCTGATGATCATTTCCTTTCACTCTGAAGAAAGCAGTTTACAACGTATTTAAAAAAAGAAAAAAGGCAGAAAAAAAAACACCAAAAAACAACCCCAGAACAGCTTAGTTACATGTTAAAAAACTTAGATGTATGTAAAACTTGTACTTGGTATAACACTGACTCTGCAAAGACTCCAAATGTTTCTCAGAAGTATAGTTTGGATATGCATTTGTAATCCTTCTGTTAGTTACAGTATAATACTACCTCTAAACACGTAGGGAAAGGGGAAAAAGCCCTCAAACAAAGCCTGGAAGTGAAACAGTGATACCGATACACAGAGAGGGGAAGAAAAAACTAAAGCACACAACCAAAAGCCCCGAAACACTATCTATCACCTGCTCCCACAGGCAAGAAACCTGTATGTCCTTCAGTTATCCACAAAGTGGCAGAATTTGTTAGTTTATAAATTCAGAAAGGTGAAAGGAAAAATTGTCTTGCAACTGATACCTGCTAATACACAGGCTGAGCATAAAGTTACAGTATTTAACAAGATAAGATATGCGTTATAATAAAAGTTAAGTCTTGTTTATTAATAAGTAAAAACAGATGGAATTTTTCACTCTGCCTACAGCTTTACAGTGAGTAGACAGTTTGTTTTAAACACAAGGCTCAAGTTGCTGTTTGAAGCAAGATACAAAAGCATGAAAGCATAATTTCGTAAATTAATTGTGCAGTTTCATGCTGAAGAAAACTATTTAAATCCTTCAACACAAAAGTTGTCATATTAAAAATTAAACTTATCAATATATTCAATTATTGATATACAAAGCACACTAAATGATCAGCTCTATTTTTATGCTATGAGTCTGGTTCTTGTCTTTATGCTAAGTCACAAAACAAGTAAACTACTTCCTCTGGCAGTAGAACAGGGAAACTGAGCTCAGGAAAGGTGCAAGTCTTACCTAAATAAACTTTTCATATTTGTATGTAAAGCTAAATGGTTTGGGGTTTGGTTTGCAGCAAAGGAGACTCAGATTTAACAATCCATATCACTTTTCTTCCCTCCACCCTCCCAGCCCCCATTTTTTTCTTATATCTGCTTAGATTGTCACTTTATGGTCTCTTAAATTGATTCTTTGGAAGTCTCTGGCTCATTAGTGATGTGAATGTGACCTTTCACACCACAGATCAGAACAAAGTGTTGTAGTTCCTGCATGGTAAGAAAACTAAAGCCACACTGGGTATCTATCTTACAACATGCTTTCAATATTTACCTTAATAAGAAGTGTTAACTATGCTTATTTCACAGTTAATCTAGCCTAACACATCTGCTACTAAGTCAAACCAAGTTTGATGCAAGGTTTGCATTACATGTGAACACACAATTTTATTACCTGTAGAATATTTACACAGGTATGTAATGTAAAAAGGTATGCAGATGACAAATTACATTATAATTCACTGAAGAAATCTTACAAAACCTATGATACCAAGTAAGTTCACACACTGAATTTTGCTTTCTGCAAAGATGTACTTTTAACATGCAAGTAACACTCTCCCCTCCTCCCCATGTCAGCATCATTGTGCTTTCCCCCCCACCCCTCTTCGGCCCCTACACACTGCTTCCCACAGTCAGACAGAGGCCAGGCTTAGTATGACATGGGTTTAATATCCTCTAAATTTTGCTTGGCAACCAGAACATGGAGCAGCTGCAAAACCCACACAAACACAACAGAAACAAAAGGCTAGAAAACTTGCAGAACAAGCTTATTTAGCACTGTGCTTCTGACATCTGCCAGTAATTGCAACTAACAGATTTGTTATACATCAAAAACTTCATCAATCACTGGTTCAGAAGACTTGCTTCAAATTACTAACCATCAATGGTACAAAAGGCAATCAAAAGCTATGAATCTATTCAATGGCCAGTTTCCTATCTATAGATACTCAAGTCACTTAAAGACTCCACAGAAAGCATCTTTCAAGACTATTAGCCTCTACTTTTAAAGAACTCCTTTGTACAAATCTAAAATGCTGCAAGTTACCCAACGAAGACATTATCCACAGCTCAGAACAGTCTGTAATGGACACAGAATTATTTTAAAAGCAAAAGCAACTCTCACCCCTCTGTTCTTTAAATTCCTGGAATTTCAAGGCTGGAGAAGTAAGAATTCACAACGCTTTCCAGCCATCTACTAAAGACTGCATTCTGAATTAAATTACAGGTAATTTAATACTCTAACTCAATTTTCAGGTAAGTATAAAAAAAAAACCTTGACACTACACAAGCATTTATAAACAAGCTATGTCTGGATTTTATTCCTCATTTGAAAGATGTTCAAAACAGGGCTGAAGGTAATCTAGTTTGGCTAGCTTGCTAACAGGAGAAACAAATATGAAACCTAGAAACACAGGGCAGTAATTCTTCATATGGCTAAAAGCAGTGAATTAGCCTGGTAAAAGGCTGTGCTAGAATACAGAATTCATTAACAAGTCATAGCTTTATAACTTATTTCTTCCTTTTTTTAACATAGTTCAAGAATAGTTTTCAAGACTACAATATCCTTTAATCTGGGTAAATGCCTGTGGCTTTCAATGCTACAACCAACTTTCTAGTTCACATTTAATCCTCACACAGTAAACTCTGACTTAAAAAACAAAATCGAAGAACTGTCTTGTGACATGTTGAGCTCAACTCCTATTGAACAAGACACAAATACTGCTTTTCTGCAATGTCACCATGTGTCCAGGTACATAATTTTAAACCTTAGGATCTAGAGTCCTAGAGCAAAAACCAATATAACTGGAATAGCTGTCCCAGTCATGGAGTCAGATTTGGCTTAGTTTCCCCACCAAGGACATTTTTTCCAATGTGTTAACTATTTATTCTTTGACCCAAACATCGCCACGTTACTGAAGTTCCTTACACAAGCTGGCAAATTACAGTATCATTAGAGGAGATACTGTTCTTTTGTAGTGTTTAGTATTTTAAATAATCCCTTTTTGAGAAGTTAGTTATCCTTATGAGTAAATCTTCATCCCACAACAAATTATTTAAAAAATTTTGTTAATTAGGTATCTAACAGCTTGGTGTGTGTAAATTGAGAAGAACCAGTGTGATTCATGAACACTTAATAAACTTAGCAGGTAATATAATGAGTATGACCTAAGCAATGCCTAAATTCAAAGCCACATTATATATCAAACCTATTAGATATAATTACTAAGAATTCCTAGTGTTATAAAAGGCACCTATTTAGAATTATTCAATCATGAAGTTTTGCAATTCTCTGAAGTTCAAAATCAAAATAATTCCTTAGTAATGAAATTGCACTTTATTTTATAAACTAGTCAAGAAAACAATGTTTCAAAACAGTTAACAGTCATCCAGCATGACTTAAGGCTAGGACAATGTATGGTTCTGGGATTTTAAGTATTCTGGCTACGTCTATATGCTATTGCAATGGATACTTTAATATTAAAATGGCTAGAAAAAGAAGCCCATGTCTCAAACTATACCTTGACCACTCTTGCCAATTATGGTGCTTTCACTATCTATTTTAGCAAGGTACAGGTTTTCCTCTGTCCAAAATTAATAACAAATTCAACCACTGAAGTGACACAAGTGACCTAGTCAGCAGCTAAGGTCCAACTGTGGTTTGAGGCTGCAAATCTGAATTTTATATTGACATTTAAGTAGGTGTTGCAGATGAGAAAGTCATAAGTGGGCATAAGAAGGGAAAAAATTGAGTTTGGATACACCCCTGCATCTCATATAGCTGGAGATTACTAGTTAAACTAGAGGTTGTAAATTGCATTTCTCTTCACTTGACCTTTATGCTGTGTAAAGAAACAGTCACTCCCTTGGGACAGAGAATTTTGCTCTGTCAAAGCTTTTTATTTGGTGAAGAACAGTTCAGAATCACAGAATGGTTTGGTTCTTCAGAAGCCTTTGAAAACTACCTGGTTCCAACACCCCTGCCATGGGCAGAGACACCTTCCACTAGACCAGGTTGCTCAAAGGACCATCCAGCCCGGCCTTGAACGCTGTCACAGACGGGGCAGCCACAGCTTCCCTGGCCAACCTTTTCCAGTGCTTCATAACCCTCACAGTGAAGAATTTCTTCCTTATGTCTAACCCAAATCCACTCTATTTCAGCTTAAAATAATTAATTATCACTTGTCCTACCATATCACTGCAGGTCCTGGTAAAAAGTTTATGCACAGTGATCATAGAAACAACCTCAAAAGAGACTTAGTCCTAGAGCCTCAAAACCTCCAGTAACCTGCATTTAAGTTATTCCTGACAAATTTATGTATAACTTGCTCTTTAAAACCATAAGGTTACTCCATAACCTATCAGTCTGTTTAGCACTTTGCTTCAACTTTAGAGATTACATTAGAAAGTTTTACATAAATATTTAACTTCCTCTTTCTATTGTTACCCATTACTTAAATCTGATTACTTCCTGCCCTGTTCAACAGAGGTACAATTCACAGATGATTCTGTATTCTTGCTAGTATCCTTTGAGCTCACCAAGCAGCCCACCTCTGAAGCACGCTGCTCAAAAGTAGACATAGTATTCCAGCTGAGACTTCACCCATACCAGAAAAGAAGAACTACTTCCCCAAAAGGAAGGAGTACTTGTTATTAAAAAACAAAACAAAAACAACCACCACATTTTTTTTCAGAAATTAAATCTTCCGACTTTTAGAAATTTAAAGTGTCATCCTAGCCTGCTTACTACACTGTCTCTAAATTGCTAGTCAAAATGCATGTTGTTTTCAGCTTCTCTGATATACACAAGGACTCTAACACTGCAGAATTCCGACTTTTCATCAAGGGGGAGAAAAGCTTCTAACTAAAAATTTGAACTAGTTTTCCTGTTGTGTTGTTGCTGCACACACATACACAAATATGCACACACTTTCTCTTGTTTCAGAATTCCTTTGGAGACATAAACTGAAAGTTTTCTAACCCTCCACTTTTTAAAGATGAGAAAATTAATGTTCAACAACGCAATATGCAAAAGGATAGAAAAGTTATCTCAGTTTAGGTTACTGGTGTGTCTATTCACTGGGTCCTAACAGCCTGCAATTCAAACGCGATGTAAATCCAGTTTCAACAGTGTAACAACTTATAAACTGGACTGCGTTACTCTTAACAATAGCACACAGAATGATGTTAAGGGGCAAAGGAGTAATAACCAAATCCTTACCGTTCTCTGTTAAATTTGAGTGAATGAAGTATAGCAGGTCTCTTCTGACGTAAGTTCCACAGGTGTAAGGTATCATCAGCCAAGGCACTCACAAGAGCTCCCTATAGGAAAGAAAAAGTTTTAGTCAACTTATTTTCATAAACCTACTAACAGTATATCATCTTCATAGTGGAAGTACATTGTATATGTGCTAGCAGGATGAAAAAAATATTTATAAGCATGCACATCAACAGCATAGCACATATAAGGTCTACGTACTAGCAATGAGATAACTGATGTGATCACACGTTATTCAGCTCACCCACGCTTGGTTCAGTGCTATACTGAGGGGTGATGAGGAAGAAGCAGCTTTGCCATGCATGATGTACATCAGTTCCCTCATGCCCACCCTCTGCAGAAAAACTATACAATGAATACAGCTGCTAGTATCTATATGCTGACAAAGCTAGCTAAGTTTGACTTCACCATTCCTCTGAGCTAGAAAACCCCCTACAGATCTGGCCTCAGCTAGCTCAAGAAAACCACTGCTGTCACGTCTTGGCTGCTACACCCCTAGAAGGAAAATATATGTGAAATTACTGAGGGATCAGATTAGGGATCACCCCTCAGCTCTTGTTTAAAACAGTAACTATCGAAATAAAATGAACCATCCACTGAAACTATTGGTACTATTGTAAACATTATTTACTACAAGAGCTAACTTGCAATGTTCGTTGTATGAATAAGTGTTCCTAGGAAAAAAATTCTTGCTTCTAGCAAGAGTACTCTAGAGACAAAGGTAGTCCAGCATTTACTAAAAGTATATAAAGAATTTATAATTGCTATTACTGTTTGCCATTCATGTTTAGAGGCACTTGTGTTAGCTGATTTTGATGCTTACTTACTGAGAAATTGAAGAAAAAACAGTCTGTTTGAATTATGGAATATGTACATCATTTTACTAACCTCATTAATCAGGAACTGAAGCTGAATTACTGCAGCTCCACTGTCATGTTGGCAGTAGCATTCAACTCCTGGCCGACCAAAGCTGGAATTTGTACCATTAAGGAATAATTGTTGTATGAGACATGGAGGGAAAACAACCAACCAAAAAAACAGCAAACACCATAGCCAACATTGTCACTAATACCACATTCAGACAAGTTAACATCCCGTTTTCTAGTGAGAGCACCCAACATATTTAACCACATAGATGTAAGTGATCACCATAAAAATTAATTTATAAACAACACAAAGGAATGGAAAGAAGTTACAAGGCCCATCTTGTTTATCTCCATGTAATATGAAAATTATGTGTAACTGCTTAACTTAGTTATTTAAAGGATTTTTCATCAATCAGAACATAACAGAATAATGAAGCAGCTATTTCCCTAGTGTTAACTATCAGAGCTAGTATAAAAGGATGTTAATCTAAATAAGCATCATAATAAAAATTATCAAATATTTCAGGTTTTAAAGGAGTTTTCTCTCCTTTTAAGCACTACTTACAGATGGAAGATCTGAATAATGCAAAGCATGTTGAAAAAAAATCTGCTGAGACAGAGATAAAAAGATCTGATAGCCAAATATGGAGGAGTCAATGGGAAATTATGGATAATATAAGTTTCCAGGATCTCTGTATCAGGACTTCCTGGATTCACACCAACTATGAGATAACAAAAGCTTGTTCATTTTCCTTTTCATACATATATCAGTTCTGTATTTTCATAATGAATATCAACTAAAATTGGAAGTAGCAGCAACACAGTTTTTTTCCATTCTCCATACTCGACTGATTTCTTAGTTGCAAAGATTTTGTATTTCAAACGTGATTATCCCACTTTCTTCTGATGCAGAATTCAGGAAATTGTCCAACCTCTAGGAGACAGGGCAGAAAAAAAAAACCCCAAGTCTAGATGAATTGCACAGAGTAGCCAGTATTTCATCATTATAATAGTCCCAGCATTTCTGGAATTTAATTTTCTAAAAAGCTAAACACTTCTTGACAGCCATCTTAGTTTTTTAAAGAAAATAAATCATTCCAAAGATGTATGCAAAACAAGGAATACAATGTACAATTTGTTTTCTCAGTATGCACTATAAATTAATAAACCAGTAAAATTCTCATCCATTCTGTATATTTTGTGTTTACTGAGAAATTGTTGATCAAAACCGAGTAGATACAAATACTCTTAAAAAAAATACATGCGTTTAAACTAGAGGCAGTTGAAATGCTAAAGAGATTATTCGGTTGCATGCAAAAAAAAAACAAATAAATCTTCACAGCCTCTAAACTGATGAGAGAAAACATAAGTATATCTACAATGGAAACAAGTCTGCTTCGACACAGTAGCTGGACTTTTAAACTTCAATCTCATTCTTCTCTAAGGCTAATGAACCTGCATAACATTCAGTTAAGTGATGAGAGATGCACTATACAGATGTTGAATAACCCAGCAAACTTAATACCAGTTTCTTCCCTCAACAGAATTAGTAATTTAAATTTGTTCTGGCATAGAAGGGCTTAAAGAGACACCTTGCCTCATGTGTTTTTTCCCCTGGAATTTTAAATTCTTATTTGTATGTTTCTTACCTTAGGAAGTCATCTGTAGCCCACTGACAGTTTGTACCTCCAAGCTTAAAACTGGGGTGGGGGAGGTGGGAAGGGGGGGTGGATGTCCCCATAAATGATACCTTCCTACAAAAATTTAGAATACTTTTAAGGTAAATTCATTGCTTTTGCATTAATTATGCTTTGACTACACAAATTGCCACATTAGGAAAAATAAAATATCCTCACAAGGAATACTGATCTTTCAGCACACATTCATTTCAGCCTTGCTCTTGCTTCTGCATTCACTTGAATTAACAATTCTTTGCAGAAACAGACAAAAAAATTTCCATGAAACTCAGATGTTTAAAGGAACTGAAACATAAAACTTCTTATGTAGCCCTTCTTTGTTCACCCATACAGTTTATTTGGAATTAAGGCTTTAGAGCTACCTTGCTTCAAAACAAGGAAAAAACACAGAAAAACAGAGAAGTCCACAGATTCCTCAATTTACTTCAACCTTCAAATGATATCTCATGTTTTCTTTAAGCACTTCTAACACAAATATTTCTGAAAGCAATATCCACAAGAAAAAAAAAAAACAAAACCAAAAACAAAACCCCAAACTTTAACAACAAAATAATTCTTTTATATTTTCAAGGACACCTGCACCAGTTCTCTCTCCAGAAATCAGTAAATATGCAGCAGTAGGAGTAAGTATACACAAGCTTTAAGCATTCAGAGCAAGTTCTTCTTCTTGACAAATTAGTGGAAGCCTCATACGCAGAACTGAAAATAGAGTTTGGCTTTTTTATAGTCCTTACAGCTATCAAAAATAGTCCTTGCAGTAGTCCCATTTAGTTCTTTTACCCAAGGATTATGTCATCTTCACTTTTTCACCTAGCAGCTAAAATTATTCTTCTCATCTCAAATTAATATCATCCTCCTAACCAGCATTAATCTTCTTTTCTAAAGCAAAGCAAAGCATCCCAGTTTTGCAGGGTATGCTGAGTTGAAAAACCATGCCACTTAAATGCTGACTGTAGAAGGATAATAATACATGCCCGTTTCAGTACATGCTAAGCATTTCTCAACCACCTAAAACAGGCAGCATCCCAAGCAGTGCAGTTTGTCCAAATCATCTATACTTGCCCTATGTGTGCTTAAGGCAAGAGAGGTCACTGTACTAAGCAATGATCATCTACTGCACAGTAGTCCCCAAAACAAGCAAAAAATAATAATGAATAATGACAAGATGGACAAAGGATTTTAATGTTGTAGACAGGAAAAATTCTCTGCCAAAGAGCTAGGGTAGCTCTAGAGGAAATAGTCTGCCCTGAGCAATTTTCTAAACAAAGACACTTCCTTTCTTCTTTGCTTCCAAGCATTTCTTTCTACTATTCCTGCTTCATCCCCATTCCAAATATTAACAAACTGGATAAATTACTAGCTTCTCAGCTGTGCATTTGAATATTGCTTCCATGTTCCCCACTACAATTAGGAAATTAACCCTAGTTAAAACACTAATATTTCACTGCACGACACACTGGGTTTTTTTTTTTTTTTTAAAGCAAGTAAGAGACAAAAACTGTGGCTAAGAAAATGAAGAGATAACGTACTTGTGTCCTACAGCAGCATTCATTTCTGTAACTGCTAGAAGTGCACGTTATACAGAAGCACAGTACCACAATAATTTTATATTGCATAATGACACTGATATACTTTAATTTGTGAGAAAAGGCAACAGTTAAAATACTTTTCCAAACAAGCTTCAGGCCTAAGGTTACCCTCCCCTACCCTTTCCCCCACCTCAAACAAAATTAAAGCCTTTAAATTAGTGATACGAGAGTTCTCTATGCAAAGCATTCTTTTAAGAAGTATTACTCTTACCTACTACTTATCAACACAGAAGCAACCTGGCACACATCTGCCTTAAGAAGTCACATTTTGAAACAGAACACTAATTCCAGAATGTTTACAAAAGCCTCAGAAGAGCAATTTGGTTGCTTGGCTTTTTTTTTAAGTTACTTTAAGTAGACCTAGGGAATATCAGGCTCTTCTTCACCTACAGTTCACATATCTAACATAGGAGGCAGTTCCAAAATTGTAGCTATCAACTCAAGACCTAACATAAATCAGTTAAGAGACACATTTATAACATAAATTACATCCCAAACTATCACCACACAAATAGTCACATCTCCATGTCATTACACTGCTATGAAAAGTTTTGATAGCATAGCACAAGATATGGACCATGTTCCCGTATCAATTTGCCACTGCTACAATTTTTAAGACTAATCTGAAACTGTAGCAACTTTTAAAATTAATTCCTAGATGCTGCTCAGAATTGTAGCTGTAACACCTAACAGTACTTAAATATTTGACAATTTTAATGAAGAAGAAAAAAAAAAGGATCTCCAACTAGAGAAAAAAACATATCACTTATGTCAATTACATACAAAGCATTAAGGGTAGTAGATAACTCACAGTATTCTTACGTGTACCAGTCTGTAGCATATAGTTCCCCAAGACTCCCCATTATACTGACACATTTTACTAGTCATTGCTATGTAGCAGTTTTCCACTTTACTTATTGGCAGCAAAACCATCACTTACTTTGCACACAGTTTTGTGGGTGCTTTGACTGTGCTCCCCAAGAACTACTGCAACAGAAATACCAGACAGTCATGGTGAGATTTCCAAACAGTAGTTGAAGTACATAAAGATTAAAAGTCTGTCTGGTGTTACTCACCACTGCCAAGTCTGGATACAATGCAACAACAGATAAAAAGCAAAAGACTACTACAAGTTACAAAGTACCATAAAGTCCACTTACACATCCAAGAAGGACTAAAATAGCACAAGAGCAGATTCATGCAACTTTCCTAACTTTCAATCTTGCCTGCACCTAGATCTAATTAACGCTAATACTTGCACACACAAAAGCATGATCTCACAGGAACAATCTTATGAAGAACAATCAGACATACAAGTATTTTATTTAGCAAAAAAGTTATTAAAAAAATAGAAATCTGAAAGTACTATAGTAAACATTGCCTACAAAACTGACTTTTCTACAAACAAGACAATAAAAATCCAAAAACTACTTCTGGGGGAGTTTCAGACTTCAGACCAAAGCTGATACGGTGATTTTTTTTTTTTTTTTTTTTAATAGTGATATGGTACAAGAAGTTTCTTTCTAAAGCATAACATCTTCTTATGGTTATACCACTCAGCTAAGCAAGTCTTTATTCCTCCCAATGTCTCAGTATTTGTCTGCAAAAGGATACAATAATGTTAACATATAGGATCAATTTTTCTGTATGTAAACAGCACTGTGGAGTTTAAAACTGAGACTGAAGTTTGTCAGGTGGAAATACTATCAAATTACTATTAACAATTTGCTATAGAAATTCTAGTTGGACCATTGCAATGAATTCTCCTGCCAGCTAAAGAGTGTGAGAAGGCAAGAAAACTGACAGTAAGGAAATAGGATAAGAAAAAGGCAGATGTCAGATACAGTCAGAAGACAGTGGCTGCAACTTCTGTGCAAATACAGTACCTGTGAATTAGCTGATATCTAGATACAGCTTGACCTCATTACTCAGACAGAGGTCAATATTATATTTTATATTTGGAAATCAAATCAATTGTCATTAGAGAATAAAGACCCATAACTTCCAGATAATAAAAGAAACAAAATAAAAATCAACATTCAGCTTAATTCTGGTAGTTGGAAGGACAACAACAATGCAAGGTACCTCAGAGATGAAGAGGCTAGGAACTCAGTCCTTGAAGGTTACCAAAAGTTTTTCCCAAATATCTTCACTTCTCTTGGAGAAGGATTGGGGAAGACAGAAATATAAAGAATAAGGAATATAATCCCAAAACACTGGGAACAATTTTTTTTCCTTATTTTCTAGGAATATTAACATTTTACAAGTTTCCAAATGTTTTTTTGGAGAGCAATGGTATTGATTGGTCAGTGGTTTGTTGGGGTTTGGTTTTCTATTTTTTAAAAACTATGAAGGCTAGGAGACTGTTCATATGATCTATTTGTAAAAAAAATATTTAAGATGCATTATCATGAAATTATTTAATACCATTTGAGTTCAGCAGTTCTTACATCTGACACAATGAGTTTGTTCTTTCATAGGGAGGGGTGAAAGCGTATCATTTGTCCTTTTTCTATTGGGGGGAAAATGAGCAAAACCAGGTATGGTATTTAAACTGCTGATGTTAGATCTTACTACAAATAAGCTAATATATCTTGTTTGCAATAAGATCTTAACAGGCTACAGCAAACTATTACTGCTGTTTGCCACTGCAGCTTTAGAAATTTCAGTGTTGTGTAGTCAGAACTGCCTAAAAGCTGAAACTCTCAACTTCCAGACCAGCTACAAGTAACATTAGTTGCTGCATAAATACAGATCAACTTCCTTAAGTATTCACTTTGTTTATAAAACAATACTTAGCTCCTTGAATTGGTTGGCTTCTGATGTTTAAAATGTTAACTTAAAATAAATAAATAAATAAACTGTTCAATTAATAGGGTAAGAAAGGAGCTCTGTTTTGAAAAATACCAAAGTACATAGATCTCAAAGTTCATTAACTAGTTTCTGTATACAAGAAGATCCAGCAATTTTAAAACACAAACCCACTTTTTTTGCTTAGAGTTACACATTTTAATTTTGCAAAACTTTTAACTAGTTTGCATAGAAACCAACAGAGAATGGATAGTGAGCCATTATTTATTTCCAATCCATTTTCTAATAATGATAATAGCTAGAAGTCAAAGTACACCTTAAACTTCAAAGCTGCTTACATAAATATGCAGAAATACATTATTTCCCAAACAGCTATGAGAACTGCCAGCAGATTTTCTGTAAAGGCTGTATTTGATAGAAATTTCTCATAACTGCCAGTGAGAGACAACCGTTCATTAGAACAAGATGTAATTAGTAGTACAAATGCAAACAGGATTAAAAATCTGTGATTTAAAAAAAAAAAAAAAGAAAAAAATTGTTTTTAATTATAAGTTTCTACATGCACAATTCACAAATAGCAAAGCATGCTCTTAAATGAAGAGGTAAAAGCATCAATTTAGACTAAAATAACATTCTATTTTCAAAAAACTAACAAGCTATAAAACTATAAGCTTTCCTTGATTTTATTCAATTTGTTTTCTGATCCAGGTTTTACGACCAAGAGATTCTGCTACTTTAGTCAAAAAGATGTATTTCAGCACTAATGACAAAAAATAAAAACCAAAACCAACAAACCAGCCAAAAATGGTGACTAATCTGGTATTTTTTTTGATGGGATGGAAGGGAAGGAGAATGATAGAACACAAGGGGAAAGAGTAGGAAATAGCATAATGGTTCCTCTGACTAAGCATGATACAGTGAAATGGGTGGTAAACTGCTAATTCACTAAAGTTTTTTCCAAAGACCCTATACAGATGAGTAAATTCAGGAAATGATGATATATTTTGAAAGATCTTAATCAAACTTCAGAGGCAAAATTTTTGTATTCTGTTGCAAGCTTCCAAGCCCTGCTCATCCGTCATCAATGTAAACCAGTTTAATTTTTGTCAAATTTCAATGTTATTACACATACCCTATCCTTCTGGTAGCACATACTGTATTATATTATCAATAATTAACCATGCTTTTACTCTTATGTCCATAGCTTCTTGGCCAGGGCTTAAGGTGGGACCATTCTATGCTCTTAGAAATGAGGAATAACCGGAGCAAGAAAGATGCCTTTGCCCAGCATCCAAATATTTTGTACAGACATTGCCAACAGCAGCATTAACAAATGTAATGTTCTGAACTAGATGTTAAGTGAATTTATATACCCATTTAGTTTAACTTTTGAAAACACAAAGAACCATAGAAATTACCTAATAAGAAGTACAATTCAACTTCGCCAAAGACCATGGCCAATCCCTGAACAATCGATTATTGTTTGCCAACACCAATTTCTGACTGCAAAACAGCTCTTTTGCTAGGTCCAGAAGCCTCTCTTCATTCACAAAGCACAGTGTATAACACTTAACTCTCACCTGCCACACAAACCTTCTTCAGTTATTTTCAAGTCATTGACTACTGGATGTTCGTAACAGAAGACTAACTGTAACCAACAAGCCATTCCATCTTAACTTGGTTCAGATACAAGCCCATTCTTCAATCCTTTCCCTGCAAATTGAGTAGTAGCTAAACTAATCTGCTGAGTCCCAGTTTCATTTGTATCTTGTTAACCTTTTACATCATTTTGAGGTTATATAGAGTAAGACCTGAGGTACTATTACAACTTACATAAACTGCAGTGGTTCCCTCAGGCCTCCTGATCCCCTGCTATAACTCAATTATTTCTCTCCTTTTACAGAACTTGTTATTCTCACAGTCTTTCATTTTGTCATCAATGCCTTATTTCTCAAATTATCCCTATTATTCATATCTTTATATTATATATTACATATATATCATTACCTTTATAACCCTATTCATCCTTTTTAATTTTTCTCTTACCCCAAACCAGGTTTTGCTTCATCTGTCACCTTTATTATGTCACCTATCCAATTTATCATTCTTCATATATCCACTTTTGAAAAAGAAGGCATAAAAATCAAGTGACTAAAGCAGACAGAACTGAAGAGATTAAAGAGAAATATATTTTTAAATAAATCGCCACACATTAAAAACCCACACTAAACACTTAAAGAGTGATGGCAGATCTGGATGAGAAAAAGGTCTTAAGAACCACCTTATATTAACATTTACATTGGTCACATATATGGATTTCTCCCCCAGAGTTTGCTGTGGTCTCTCAGTACTAATATTAGCTTCCTCCTTTCGACACAATCATCCAATACTTAACTTGTGGATGAGTCTTAAACCCCTCCTTATGCTTCCCACACCTTTTTGCCTTGTACCAATGATGGAAATAACTCTTCCACATAAGCTTCTGTAGAAAGTTCAGCTTATGAGTTTTATCAATATAGTGACACAGGTTATGGCACATGTTTTTGCTTTATGCAGCCTTTTGAAGTACTTGCCTATAGTCACTTGTTAAAGTGCTAAGAGGGTCACAGACAAGAAGTACCAGCACCTCCATTATATAGCCAAAAAGTAGAAACCCAGACCCCAAACCAAGCCAGTAGACACCTCTCTGTCTATACCAATTTGACAGGATAATCTGTCCCAGAATCATAGTGCTCACAAGCCGTAATATCTTCCAAATACCCAAAGTGATGTTCAGAAGCAGTACTGATGCTATTGCTTTAAGTATGTCAGTTAGCAGTGTCTAAGCTCTAACTTGAGACTAATGCAATAAATGGGTCTCAGGAGAGAGTTTCCATGAAGATTGCTCAAAGGCATAAGTAGAGAGAATTCTTGAGCGCCATTTTGAATGGATAAAATTTAAGATTTTTACAATAAAACATACATAAGCCATCAATAACTGTCCCCTCAGTGCTATGCTTAAAAAAATTATCTTGCAAAATACTTAAGTGTTTTCAATTTTATTATAAGTCTCCTCAGGTTCCACTATTGCACTATAATTTTTAGGTTTTCAAATCCCCAAAGGAACTGATAAACTTACTGTTTTCACTATTATAAAAGTAGTAGTGACAATTTCATAAGTGTGCTCAAAATTACCATGATAAATGAAAAACTAAAGTACAATTCAAGCAATTCAGTAGATGGCACTCTTCCACCAAAATCAAAAGAAGAAACATGTCCTCGCACAAACAAGGGGTCCCTTGGAACTGCAATTCCTATTCTCAATATGCAAAACCAGCTCTTACTCATTACATTGTTCGATTTTTTCTTCCTGTGCTTTTCATAGACTTTATATGTCAAAATATTAAGAGTGATTACTATGTTTTGTTGAAATACATGTAATTTTACTTATTTTGTTCAGACATCTGTACTATTACACATAGCTCCATTTCACACCACAAAAATAGCTGCATATCACTGTTGCATGAAGTCATATTTGTGGCTTGTGTTTACCAGAAAACCAACTTGAGCTGGACTATTAAAAGGCTGACATTGTCCCTAGAAGGTGCTTATGCAACCTTACTTCCTATATCCACAAATGTATTATGGTCATCTATTTTTAAGAGCTTACACACTACCTCAACATCACTGTTAAATGTTTTACATTATTTAACTAATTTTATTTTAAAATAGTGTCAAAGAGACATTAGAGAAACCTAAACTGACAGATAAAAAAAAGGCATTAAAACATGCAATTCTTAAATATAAAAATGAGAAGCATAGCATTAAAATCAATGCTACACCTTCCATCTTAGTTGTTGCAGATGCCACCAGAGATCTGTAGTTTGCTCTCTCTGTGTACTTGATGACTTCAGATGGATTCTTTTTTTGGCCCCAAGAAATGCATCACTTGACAGTGCTAGAGGGTTCCCATGAGAGTATAAACACAGAGCTACTGTTTTGTACAGGCTGTAGATGTCAGAAACAAATAGCTTTTATTAGCATTGGGAAGTCATAATTCAGATAGTACGGTGAGGTTTTCAAGTATCTACAGATTAGTTCAAGACTGCAAAAGGACGGAACACAGATCAACAGAAAAGCACAGTCTAAAGCAGTTCTCCTGTGCATCTTTCCTGCAGTTTTTCTAGTAGACACATTAACTATGAGATGGAGGGAAGGTGTTACCTTGCAAATCCAGCTTTAGTGAGGGGTTGGGTTTGTTTTGGTTTAGGGTTTTTTTTTTATATAGTTTAGAGAACCTGCTCATCTTTTAGCCTTGTATGTTTCCAGTTCCTGTCAGATTCCAAGCAATGTCTGATACTTCAGGCAGTGCTCATCTGCCCTGCTATTACAAGAATGTTTTACTTGTTTGCCATCTGCTAGCAATTACTGAGGCTGAAGAGCTATCCTGTCAAAATTGATTAAAAAAAATAAGAATTAAATTAAAAAAAAGCCTTGCAGGTAATATTTGCTGTACATTTTATGAAAAAAGAAGTGAGAAGAGGGAAGAAACACAGATTAGGCCCATATTCCATCAAAAGGAGAAGGGCAGCAGCATTACCTCAACATCCTAAAATAGAGGCTCTGCATTAAATGCTGAAATCACAGGAAACATTGCAAATGTTACAACACACAGGTAAATATACTGCAAGATAGATCTATACCATAGCAGGTTTCAGAGATAAAATGTCTGTTTCCTCTAGATAAAATAATCTAGAATCATGAATATCCACATATTACAACTCACTTCCTAGAACTAAAACTGTTCTGGTTCCAAAGAAGGGGAAATGCCATTCTCTTCATATGATGGCTTGGAGGAAATGTTACATAGATCAAATCCAAGTTTTGAGGCTGTCAAAGATGCAGAGCTAAACCTGTTTTGCTGCTCAGCAATTACAAGGTTTCTCAACAATCCTGTAGTTAAATCGAAATACCTAGCAATAATTCTGCAAGAATGAGATTGTCTTAAAAAAACACACATGCATTAAAATGTATTAGTTTAACCTCTGACTTATTATGAATGAGGGAAGGATTGAGCAAGTAAAGAAAACTCAGCATCTGCCTACACTTGCTGCATAGTCAAAGAAAGGCTGCAGGAAAAGAGTAGAGATTTTTCTTTCCACACAGGTTGAAATCTCCTTCACTCCCACCCTGCTCCCAAATGCCAAGAGAAGACATTCACATTTCTACTATTCCTCCCTCTTTTTTTAAAATGGTAAAAAGAAGGCAAGGTAAAGAGCAAGTCTGCACAAAGATGTGCTTGAAGATGTAGAGCCAGATTCCTCAGAAAATTACAACTTTCAAAATGACAGTTGCTCAAGTACAAAACTAAGGAAGACGGAACTTTTTTTAAAGCAATTTGGTTCCCACTGGAATCCTCCACAACTTATTTACACGAGAACCACTTGAAAGTGAAATGACTGCAGCTTCACTAAAAGATAAAACTATTAAAAACCTTAGTTATCATATATCTTTCAAAAAAGTAACCTCTATCATCATCACAATTCACAGGACTTCACCCACGAATAAAATTTAAAATACAATAAAATAAAAATCAAACACTCACTGTTTGAGGTAGATTATCACCACAGTCCAGGTCTTTAACAAGGTTTTAAATGCCAATGCCTTAAGTTACAGATGTCAGGCAGATGTCCCACCTTTTGTAGGGAAGTTTCCAGCATGGAAAGGAGCAGCACTTTCAGAAGCTCCATAACATTAAAATATTCAGAGACTCAGAAAAAAGGAAAGTATTGTCTGGAACAGGACTCATCACCCAGCCTCAAGGTGGTTTCTAAGCAGCAAATACCAATCATTAAAATTAATGTGGCATTATATTCAGACCTGCTTTGAGTCAGGAGAACCTGCACTAATACAATGTAATTCATTGCTTAAAATATTTTGATTAATCCATTTGTTTCAATGTTTCAGTGCCAGTCAGTTTTTCTGACAGGCCAATTTAGAAAACGGAAATAGTTTTGAAAGTTCACTTTTGTAAGACCTTTCATCAGAAAGCACAAATGGAAACCAGCCATGTAACTCTCAGCCAGCTTGTGCAACTCAGTAGAAGTTGCAACATGTGGAAGTTTTACATATGCTGTGCATAATGAGAAGTAAAAACACAGAAGGCTCAGATACACAATGGAATACTAAGCATCTAAATTGGTATCTGTCAGACTAAACCTATGATATTACACATTTACGAGAAAAAACAAGCAAAACAAAACAAAAACCAAACCAAACCATCAAACAAATAAAAAAACCCAAACACACACACAAAAAAAAAATCAACACAACAAACCAAACAACAAAACTACAAAATCACAGGTGAAAACTACTGTTTCCAAGATTTGGCTAGAAAAGTTTAAAGAGAATGAATACCATCTTTACAAGGTACAAAGTTTATTTCTTCTTTCAAATGTTAGCATAGCAGAACAGCAATCTAAAAGCAGAACAAATAATCCCGTTGTATGTTTACACTGGTCAATAGCTCTGTGTGAACTGGAATAAAATAAATAAATAAATGAAAAAACAATAAAAGCATTACACTTACTGATGGTAAAGAACTCCACTGAAAATAAACTCATGTCATACGTATTAAGAGTGGGGAGAAAAAGAAAAAAAAAAAAAAGTGTATTTTCCCTTACAAAAAAGGGATCTTTACTGACCAGCTCCATGCAGATTCACTTTAATTCTTTGAAGCACTAGAATTCTGGAAGTCTTTTGCTTGCAAAATGTCTCAAGGATCATGAAGAAAAAAAAAAATCCAAACTGACCGATATGCTAGCACTGCAACCTGAAGTCTGACTACTACTCACTTTTGCCCAGTGAATGCCCAGGTTCCTAGTTTCAGCGCCTCCAGGAAAGGCTGACAGAAGTAGGCTGATTAATCTATAATCACCTACAAATCCCATACACATTCTGAGTCTGCTTGACTCACTAAACTTGGCAAGTCTGCAGAGAACAAGTAGTCTTCAAATTAATTCTGCAGAAATGAAGCTGCAGAGTTAGGCCAAAGAAATGTTTCAACAGAATCAAGCCTTATCCCTCCACACGAGCCTCACACATACACAAAGTTGACACTCCCTGAGCAGAGGTGGAAAAGAGTTAAATCAATCATTCACTCCAGACCAGCAGAGATGGCCTCTTCCAGAATGGATATATTTCTTTGAAACCATCCAGGTACAACAGCTACAATTAACTACCAGGAGCAGCCCTGTACAAAAGCACATCTGAAAACCATAAGATATATTCCTGAAGATCATTTAGTGAGAAAATGAAATCAGTCAGATACAGACTCTGCAAATTGCTTATGTATAAGATAGTCATACTAATTAGGTTTCAAAAGACAAGCAGAGATTATTTCTATTAACAAATAATCAGCAATGCAAAATAGCAACTATCGAAGGATAACTTCATATAATCTCCTCAAAGACAAATGAAGAAAGGAACACTAACTAGCAGCCTGTTGTATGAACCCAGCATGAAGTCTTTTTTACCAAAAATCACTACAAACTGATACATGACTTCCAGTCAAGCATCAACAAAAATACCATGCTGAATGGCATTTATTAGTAGTCCTTGAAAAGAAAAAGACAACCAAAAAAGTAGCATAGCAAATATCTGTGACCAGCACTGAGCTATAAGGTAGACTACTAAATATTTTTGAAGCTCTTATTAGGAGCTGAAAATATATTCATAATGATTCAGTATCACTCAGAGAATGCACTTAAACTGATAATCTTTAAAGATTCTCCATAAATATACCATTAGACATAAAGACATATGTCACCATAAAGACAACACTAAGTATCTCCAAGTTTAATTTCATCAGAAGTGAACTTACCCCAGATTAAGTACATTTGTATAATTTGCAGTTATATGTTTTTAATGTACTATAGCAGACAATGAGAAATAACAGACTACAAATGATTTTCTACTTTTAGGGGAAGAGAGATTAGTAGGAAAAAAACAAACAAACAAAAAATCCTATGTGGACAAAGTTCCCAAACTATGCTTTTAAATATTTTACCCATTTTATGACATAAATCTGCTAATTTAAAGTTTGAAACTAAATAAAATTTCAGGAATATTTTGGAAAAACCGTCTCTTCAAATAAGCTTGCCTACAGCAAGTGAGATTTTATTCCTAAAAATGCCAGTCCATTACTCTGCAAATTAGAACTGCAGTAGCATCTTTTGCCGAACAGGTACAATTACTGTAGTAGCATGCTATAATACAACATTGAAGAATGGCACAGAGTAGTTTTTCCCTTTGAAAACTTAATCAAAGTCATTGTTTTCTAAACTTGTCCAGCACTCTAACTGCAACAGTAACCACTGCAGACAAAAAAGCAGAGAACATTATCAGATCACTGTGTGATTACCACACTCAAGTTTTCATGCCAGCTTCCTAGACATTAAAACTCACCACTATACCACACCAACAGTCTGTGTTTCATATTTTACCATATCATGGAAACTGTTTCATCAACTGTTGAGGCATCAGATAAATTTTGCTTAAGCAGCAAAGATCATTTCATTCCTAAAAAAACACAGAAACTGAGAAAATTTCAAATTGTGTTTATAAAAAAATTTATAGTGTGAAGTAATGAACTGAAGTTTGTGCAATCATGATGTTGAACAACTTCATAGTTAAGGAATTCTTTCCTCTAACAGGATTCTGCCAGAATAAGAGCACAGGAGCCACAGTACTGACTCAAACCAGAGGTCCATGCAGCCCAGTATTGTCTTCTCCAACAGCAATCCAACATTATTTAAGGACAGCAAACAAGCCTGGACACTTTTTGCAAGCCTATCCCCTTTCTACTCTCAAACCAAAAGCTCCAAATGTAGTGGATTAGGTGTATTAGAAGACAAATTTCAGTCTAGTCTCTTTAGCATTTGCTTATTGAGGGAGTTTGTTCATTCCCCTCCCAAATGCGCAGGTACAACCTCTGCTGACACCATCTCCCACACCCACAAATCCTAGAATTTGACTAGTCGTTATATTCAAACTAAAAATAGGGGTGTTTTTTTTCCTCTTTTAAATCAGTCTCTCTCTTTTAAATAATTTAGTGAATGCCCCTAGTTTTTACACTGCAAATTTGCTTAAATAACAGCTCAGCATATATTTTAAACAGTGTCCTCTTGATTTCACGATTGTTAATCTTTGCTAATCCTCCTGTAAGGCAGTCACTCCATTCACAAGTATTGTACTTTTCCTTCTCCAAATCCTTGTCATTTGAAATGCAGAGACAAGGAAAACACCGGACTCAAAGTGGACACACCATTGTCTATATGACAGTAAAATGATACTTTCTTTAGTCACTATGCTCTTCCAAGTTCGCTAAGTAAGCTTGGTAACAAAAAGCAAAATGACAACTTCCAGTAGCTGGTTCAGAGAAAAATACATATCCACTTATCAACCAATTTGAAGCTTTGTACTTTGACTTCTGTAATCTTTATGCCTCAAAGTTTAAGCCAATCCAATTTTTTCTTTCATATATTGTATTACCTACATATAGTACATTAAATATGTTTCTAAATATAAAGTAAGAATTATACATCTCAGATAATATCAGCTTGATTTCAGACAGGTGAATTACTATGAAATGATACACAACTTAAAACTAAACATTTAAGTAGTATTCTTGGAATTGAAGTAATGTCTTGCAACTTTCTCCAGCCTTACTAGGAATTGATTTCCTCCCTCTCTCCCTCCAAGTCAATCTTGAAAATAGAGGAAGACATTTGTAAAGGACAACTCAAATGTAATTGAGTTATGAAAATCTGTAGATAGGTAGCAATCAAATATTTCCCTCCCCCGGTTTTAGAAACTATCATTTTTTAGAAAGGGCTTCACTAAGGTAAGAGCTGAACCCTATAAATATTCTGCCCAGGCCAGGGTGCACTAGAAACAGATAAGTTAAGGTCACTTTTGAGAACTTAAGGGAGAAGAGTTTGTCCATAACTTGAACAAAATACCAAGGGTCTCTGCAACTTCTGTTTACTGAAGCAAAAAGCAGGCAGCTTCTAGATGCCAGAGGAACTGGTGACAATTATCATCTCTAGTGTTTATTAGGCTGAGACAGATGACCTTATACCCAGGAGAAAGAGTAATAATAGCCTCATTATCTATTTTATAAAGAAGACTTTTTTTAGTGACTACCATAGACTCATATTTAAACCATACACCATCACATTTCTGGCCTCTTTGGAACTGTAATTTCTGGTACCAAAATAGAGCTAGCTTTAAATATAGTCTGCTGCAAATACAAGTCAGTTCTGCTGCAAAGTTCAAATACTGATACATTCAAATATTTATCACTTCGCTCCCTAGTTATAGCTATGCACCAGCTGCAATGTCTACATACTAGCAGATCTGTAGTTGTTTTTTTTCTGTAGAGCTGTATTTGCAAACTGCTGTAACATGCATCCCTATGTCTGCTAGCACTATTGCTACACTGAACACATTACAGTTAAGTTTCCTGTATTGAAAGAGATGTGTTTACTAAGTTTTAGTCAGGTTATCTATAGAAAACTACAAGAGGTAAGAGAGGCTGCACAAATGTCATAAAGCATGGTCAGGAAATGACAGAACGCACTGTTAGCTAAGCACAAGACTATCACAAACTACTGGACTTGCTTCTGGTTATGACACACCAAAATGTAAAACGGCAGTTCCTAAATATATTGCAACCAAACTTCACCATTAGCACCTTCTGACATGCTGCTTCTCCCATTGGGAATTGCCAGCAGAAAGAACAGGTCATCAGTCAGTAAAGTTTGCTCAGGAAATGCCACCTATTCCCCATGATTTCTCCTACCTTCCTGCACCCCTTCCCCTCCCCCCTTTTATCCAGAAAAACATTTATTTGATCAGAAAATGATCAGAAAAGTATTCATGTTAAAAACAAACAAAACAACATTAACCACAAAAAAAAAACCAAGAAAACAAAAACCACCCACACAGTTCTTACTATTCAAGCAAGAAAGAAGCAATATTACAGAAGTTAACTTCTACCTCTTCCTCACAGCATTCTCTAGAGCATCTGTAAGGCCTATTTTTTTATATGTATTTTTTTTTTACTATTCCCTATGGCTATTAACATAATTGGGAATATATTCACATTACTTCCATGTGTAATGCCTGAAAGAAAACAAGAACAACCAAGTCCAAGACAACTGTAATTGGTGGGCAGAAGGGGAGCGTAAGGTTTAGACTTTTTTTTTAACTGAAAGATGGAGAAGTACAAAACAAATTTTCTAAAATGCTAGTAATTTTTTGTGAGTAGTTGCTATAGCTGTTGAATACTATTTTCTTTGGCCAGCAGCCCTTATGAAAACATGGAAACATTATTAATAAGACTGTGTACTTTAAAGAGGTAAGCTCCCCCATCTCTTTCTTCACAGGTTAGTAACTCACCAGGATTTCTTTGTAAAGTGTTATGTTTCCCATCTAATTACTTTAAAGAATGAAGGGACATTTACCATGCCAGCAGAAATCTCATTATACTTACTCACTTAAATGGAAGTTTACTGCAGGCTTTTTTTGGTGACTTTCTTTTTATCTGACATTTAAGGGCAGCTGTGAAGCTAATCTCGCTGCACCAGTTTGGAACATGTAAAAAAGGGAATGCCAGGCAAGTTAGTGCTTAGCAGCCCATTCTGCATATTAATAAGCATCACTAAAGCTTAGTAACTGTACTTCTCATATCAACACTACAAAGTTCAGTCAAGAATGTTTTTCAACTGCGAAGATTAACATCTGCTCTGTTTAACGAGGTATTAAGACTGGATAAAGCATATGTTACAAAAATACAGGCATGCTAAAACTATCAATTAACATTAAGTGATCACAAAAAAAAATCTATTCTTTTTCCCCTAATAAACAAGTAAAAAAAACCCATAAATTGCTTTTGTCCATCTGTTGCTGCTGACTATATGTTGGTGGGGAAACAATAGGACCTTTAGTAGAAAAGGTCATCAAAAACATTGGCTACCAGTTGGATTACCATTTTGTCTACTCTGAGTGTTAAATGTATCATTTTAACATGAACCAAACATCTAATAATGTTAATCAAACACATACAAAGAAAAAGCTGGCAGCAGCTTCAAAAGACTATGTAATACAATCCCCTTCTTGAAATGCCATGAATCACACCATATAAAGCAATAGCTTGCTAAGCAGAAGTACGAAGGCCTTGATTCCTTTGGATCTGTATCTTTTCTTTGTTTCTCTAGTTTCCAAAGGTAACACAGTTCCTGTGAAGCCCTTTCACAAGGCTATAAGAGCAGAAGAAAACAATTAGTTATTGGAGAATCCATGGGAGCTACATTATAAAAGGGCAAGTTTGAGCTACAGTCTTCATGGTGTGAACCTAACCTTTTCTTTCCACTAATATTGCCCTTATGAGCACTGTCTCGTTTGAATGGGACAAAAACTTATTCTGGACATGAAAGCAGTGATCACCACGATTATATTATCTCCATTTTAGAAGGAAATTGAAGCTTCAAGTTGCCCAAACAGAAGCCAGGTTTCGTTACTGCCTTTAAGACACAAAACAAAATCCTATGACATTCAGTGAAACAAATAAAGTAGCCTTCAGTTATTTTTATCAAGCTATAAACTTATCTATAGAACAGTGATCTAGCAGTTGATTTTGCAACTGAAGTCTGAAGCAACACTTCAGACTGCACTTTTTCAAGTATTAGAAGATCAGCATCATTGTTATTACACAAAACTTAAAAGTATTGTGTTTTAATTAGCTCAATCAGCACAACCTTGCATTATTTGAAGTATTTAATCTTGCACTGCTTTCTATACTAGCAGACATTTCAAGTTTAATCTGCTTTCACCACTCGACACTTAGGAAGTCAAACAAATGGAAAAAAATAAATAAATCTGTAAGTACAGAACCACTGCTGGACAGTAGAACTACCACAGACAAATTACTAGAGAAGATCTACTCCTGAACATCAGTGGAAAGTTTTTACAATACTAAAATCAATCTTAGTCAGCAATTGGTAGAGCTGCCTCAATACAAGCATTCCCTCCCCCCACCAAGAGAATTTTAGCGATTCAAAACAAACAAAGGCTTTGCAGTTAGTGATTAAGTTAAAACAACCAGTATGCAGATCAAGACTGCAAAGCTGCACAGATTTCAGACAAAGGTGGGTTTCAAAAATCTTACCAAGGAGAGATTTTAACTGCAAGACAAGATGGTTCTCATTTGTGATAGAGGGCCTTAAACTGAATGTCAGTGTGTCAGATCAGGCTAAATGATCACCATAGAAAAAGTAGTTTCATGACAGCCTTGTAAAAATGAAGGGGAATCAGGATTTTCAGTACAAGACTCCAAAGGCTGACAGAAGTGCTACATATCTTAGAAATCTACTAAATGAGAACACATACCACTCAGCCACAGTCCTCACTAGTGAAATATTTCAATTTTAGCCATTTCCAAGACCTTCATTATTTCTAACTGTGACTGAATTCAGGGCTACAAATATCACTGCCAGAGACTTAAATTATGTCATTAGACCTTCACCTGCATTTGCAGTATAAGTCAACAGAAGTGTAACTTAATGTTCTCTCTGATAAACATGTAAGCTGTGTTATTATCAAGTGCCCATGGTAGAAGCATTGACATGAAAAAGGTGATAATATGTGATAATACTTCCAATCAAAGACCTCCTGTGGCATGTGCTTATCCACATCCACAGTTGCTCTTAGGTGCACCTACTCCACCGTGACCTCACCCACAGCTACAGCCCCTTCAGAAGTAATCCTGCTGTAACATGGCCTTACCCATGGCTGTAGTCCCTTCAGGGTCTACCTGCACTGTCGTGGGCTTATCCACGGCCACACACTTTAAGGCGCTCCAGCATAACCTCATGCACAGCCATTGGTGATTCAAGGAGCGCCTTCTCCAGCATGGCCTTATCCTTGGGCCACAATCCCTTGGCACAGACACAACCATGGCCCCAGACACTTTGAGATGAGCCTGCTCTGGCCTGGGCTTATCCATGGCCATAGACACCTTAGGGTGTCCAGCTCCCACACAGAGTCACACACAGGTGATAGTCCCTTTGACTTGAGTTCATGCTGGAGTTTCAGCTTTCCTGTTACAGCAGCATAGAAACAGCAGTGATGATCTGGCCATCCGCCAGCCCAGGAGCATCATCACTGCTGTTACCAGAACGTTCCCGGGCACAGCAGACTAAGATGAGCAGTACAGCAACCAGCAAAAGCAAACAGCAGCCGCTAAGAAGCACTAGACTCTAGTATGCCGTAAGGCAAGAAAGCCTATGGCAACCACAGGGGTCTGACAAGTGAGTTTATACCTGTTATTGCTATTCAGCTATTAATATAGCACATTCCAATCAAATCTATCATTATCTCAAACCCTCTGAGTCTCATGTTGGGCACCAAAAAGGATGATCATAGTTTAGCCCCAGCCAGCAACTAAGCACTACACAGCTGCTCACCCACTCTCCACCCATGGGATGGGGAAAAAGACTCGGAAAAGTAAAAGTGAGAAAACTCACGAGGTAAAGACAGTTTAATAGGTAAAATAAAAGCCAAGCAAAACAAGGAATTCATTCACCATTTCCCATCAGCAGGCAGGTGTTCAGCCATCTCCAGTACAGCAGGGCCCCATTTGGTTACTTGGGAAGATGAACATCACTCTGAACATCCCTTCCTTCCTTCTTTCCCTAGCTATATATGCTGAACATGATGCCATATAGTGTGGGACATCCCTTTGGTCAGCTGGGGTCAGCTGTCCCAGGTGCATTCCCTCCCAGCGTCTTGTGCCTGCTCACTGATGGTTTGGTGCGAGAAGCAAAAAAGGCCTTGACTCTGTGTAAGCACCACTCAGCAATAACTAAGACATCGCTCTATTATCAACATTGTTTTTAGCATAAATACAAAACATGGCTCCCTACTATCTACTATGAAGAAAATTAACTCTATCCCAGCCAAAACCAGTACACCAAGTCTCCCAACAAGTATAGCCATGGATTTAAGAAGTACTTTCAAAAATATTTTTTTGCTTCTTGCACCACACCATGTACTACAAAGAATTCAGTCATAGCTTTCTCTGAGTAGGACTAACTTGCTATAATCTCATACATCAAGAGTTACATGACTCATTATGGCATTTTGGACTTGCTTCATTTCAGAATATCGAAAGGTAGTTGATTTTATTCATTGAGGGAATGAGGATTTTTCATTGAAAGAAATATGAGAGCTAATGATACCCTCATGAACTAAGTACTGGAAGAAATTACAAGAAATGTGAAACATTAAAAGAAACTGAATTGTGATAAGATTAATGTATGCTTTAAGCATAGTTTTTGTGACATGACACTTCTGTAATATTTTCAGTAGCTTTACCGATGCATTCTTCCCAAAACAGGAAAATTTGTTTTAAGTCCAGAAGAGCATTTATAAAGGTTGAGACTATTCTCTTCCATGTATAAATACCAAATAATCCTGTCAATCCACAAAACAGTAGTTTAGTTCTACTTTGGTATATACACAGAATGGACAGTCTCAAGGAATATTTTAGGTTGGAAAAGAACTCCATGTTCATCTGATCCCACTTGAAGCTGTGCCAACTTCAGTTAGATGCTCAGTTTGAAAAACTGAAATCTGTTCTCTGCCACTTTCCTACTGCCCTTTCTCCAGAAGGAATAAAGAGCTGGTACAGAGCAACCGCAAAAGAAGGAAACAAAAAACCAAAAAAAAAAACCCAACACCCAACATCTCAAGCTGACGTTTCTGTGAGAGGAAAAACAAAAGCAAACAAAAAAAACCCTCACACAGTCAAACTGCCTAGCATAGACTGAATGATCCAAAGGAAAAGTATTTTCAATTAATATAATCACATCCCAAGTTTTAAATGGGATTTTGTTAGAGCTTCAGAGAATTCTCTAAATTGCTTGAATCTTTTGCTATTCATCTATAGTAAAACTATCCAGATGCTGCAACATAAACACTTCATCAGTAACTGACTGAATGGAACTGGACACCCAGGCTTTGAGCTATTTTGATCAAAGAGTAACAATTTTAAGTTCTTATCACAAAGGCCAGAGAATGGAAGTCAGAGAAAGCAAATTTTACACACCTCAAACATATGAAAACTTCAGCCATTTGCCTACATTAAGAGCAATCTTTTACTTCTGAAAAGAATGGGAGGAAACAAACAGATGCTGACATTCAAAATTACTGGGATCTTCAGATGTTTAATGACAGAATGACAAAAAATCCAATTTTTCTTCTTCCCATGAACTGGGTTTGGAACAGAAAGAAACACTCAACTTTAATTAAAAAGAATAAAGAGTTCCAGGCACAATTTGGTTTGTGTGGAAGACTCCTCTTTATTCTCAAGAGATTTCTAGTTGAATGGTCTTCCTTTTCAGAAATCACTCTATCAAGACAGAGCCTGAGCTTCAAGCTTCAAATGAGTATTTTTAAGGCATGAAACAGAACTAGGGATACTGTATTCGTATTGGCAGACAATCAAAATACATCTCATTTGATATACTGTCCTAGTTCTGCTATTGAGAAATTAAAGCACAGAAAACTAAAGAAACTTGTTTAAGATGAATCAGTTAAACAGCAGGGAGCAGGAGAATTCCTTCCATTTTTCTCCTTTAGCTTCAAAGCTTATTCTACCTCCTGTAAAAGCAAACAAAAAGGCTCAGCCAACTATTAGATTCAGAGCCCTGCACAATTAGTAATCTAAAGATGTGATGAAATGACATCCTAAAGGCAGACAAATTCTGGAAAAGTCCATAATGCCTTCTCAAACATCTTTACAGATTAGATGCTACCCTGTCCAGATGGCATCTGACCGAATGGCATTAAAGTGAAAGAGGGCAGGTTTAGATTAGGTATTGGGAAGAAATTCTACACTGGGATGGTGGTGGACGTTGGAACAGGTTGCCGAGAGAAGTTGTGGATGCCCCACTCCTGGAAGTGTCCAAGGCCAGACTGGATGGGGCTTTGAGCAACCTGGTCATAGGAAGGTGTCCCTGCCCGTGGTCAGGAGGTTGGATATGGATGAGCTTTAAGGTCCAACCTAAACCATTCTATGATTCTAAAAGGACTTTAAAGCAGAAGAGCACAAACAATGGACAGCACGGAAACAAGGCTATTACCTATGAATCTGAACACTGTCAGGATGCCATAGGGGGAAAGTCTACCCAATTAAATCATTCAAGCAAGTTAAATCTTGAGTACATATATACTAATCTCTTAACTTATTAGAAGGTTTTGTTATCTGCTGGGAAAACAAAGCACAGGCAATTATGCACAAAACTTCCTAAAGACTCCGGATGTCTGGAACTAAAAGAATGACATGTTCTGCTGTAATGGTTTGGGTGTGCACAGGAAAGAAGTAGAGATGAACTTTTAACTACTTGATACCTAATGTATTTGGGACAGGAAATCAAAAGGTGAAAGCCACCCCGGTAACACCAGCTGAATCCCTTTAAGAATGGAGAAAGTCAAAGATACTGGCCTGTAGTATGAGACAGCTTACATTGACCACTAGTTTGTAATCAAGAGCAAACAATTACTTCTTGTGGGAAACACATCCACAAGCATCCGGGACTGTGTAGATGTTGAGCCTGAGGCAGAACTGCCACACACAAAATCCAGGCCACCAGCCAAGACTCAAACACCTCAAGCAGCTAGAACAAGTGTCCTCTGATCAACACCACAAACTCAAAGGAACAACTCAATCAGCATGAACAGAAGAATGTGGGTGTATGCGAGAAATAAATTTAAGATTTTATGTCACTCAGCACTGTGCTTTTGCTCTTGTGCCTACCTCATCACTCGGTTTCCCCTGCAATACAGAACACAGAATCAAACAGCTTAACTTTCATCAACAGATCCTGATGTCAGGGAGAGGGTCACATCAGCTGGCTGTCCTACAATCAAGAGTAGAACCCTCTCCAAGGTTTGTATTCTACTAAGCTATACACTTTGTAACTTTCCCTCCTACACAGTAAAGGAACCAAAGTTGTCTGTAGCTGAAAATGGAACAGAGCCTCTGTTATCAATAGCTCAAGACAATCCTTTCTGTGGAGAGCACAACATACTTTGTTAATTCAGGATAATGCCTGAACAATATCAGTCTGCCTCAGAAACACTTCCTTTTAAGTCACCTCACTAAATCAGAATTAGAAATATTTATAAGTAACTCTTGGAATAAACCCAAGGGTTTGTTTGGTTGTTTTTTTTTTAAATACCTGGCATACATCACAAGTTAAGCTACTGAATAACCCCATGCTGTAACTTTGGTGACTCGTAAGGTTTAAGTTTTACACTAAAAGCAGTCTGCTCCTAATGTTTTTATAGACTTCTCTCCCTCTCAAAGCTACAAGATCTAGAACCAAATGCTGCTTATGGGCACAGAATGGCAAAGTCCTGCCTCTGGCACACTAGTTACAACTCAGCAATGCTCTACTCTGATTTTAACCCATCACACCTAGGATTGCAGACAAGAATATTAACATAGTAGTAATTCTAATCTAATTAGTGAAACATACAAATACCTAAAATATAGGTGCCATTTTCACAATTACTTTGAGGATTCAGAAAATTCAGTATAGTGTTGATGTTATATTGTCTTTTATCTCTGACTGAAAATATACTAGTGAACTCAGTGAATTCTCAGAATATTTGTATCCACAGATTCTGGTTCTTCAGAAAAAAAACTCGTTCTATTATAACTGTATCAATACTAGAAACAACATTTAGCATGTGTGTGTTAGAATTCTCTCTGTTCCTCCACTAGTGGTTACATAATTCCCATAAAGAATGAGTGTGATTGAGAAAATTCCCATTCATATTAACCTGCTCTAATCAATACAGGGTTTGAATTTATAATACCCAAATTGCAAACTATTCAAATACAGAGAACACGTTCTGTAAAGAGGTTAGCTGATAAATGACCCAAAGCCAATCAAGACCGCAACATTATTTCTTCACATATTAATGAAATCTAAAACAGGATAGTTCATTCCTTGATTTAAAAATATTTTATCTTTAATACCGGTTCTAAAAAAAATAATAAAAATTAAAAAAATTTGCTTCAAAATTTTTCAGATCACTTACTTGCAATAGGAATGAAGTGACAGCTTGACAATAGGCACCTATACTTGAAGATGCAACGAAAACACTAATATCCCAGATCTCATCTGCTGGCAGGCAATGGAAGAAGCATTAGCATTTCTTTACTTCCATACTCTCACAAGATAAATGCAGAAGAAAATGAGGACTGACTTTACTCCCACTTTTAGGATTTACTTCTCAGTGGAATACCTCTTGACTGGCTCTTAGTCTTTCCAGTCCGCATGTCATTTCAATTAAAAACATTTTTGCAGCTCTAAAGAGTAAGTGGCTCCCACTTTAATGAATCCCTGCACATAGCTTATTGCTCGTAAAAACGTTGTTAGGTAAAGCATCCTGTAGGTCAACAAGCACTTTTTGGATGTGTTTCTATCATTAAGCAACAGCATGAAATAAGTTTCAAATCAGTTTCACTAGGGCGAGAGAGAGGCTGGTTTTACATCATGAAAATGTTCAAGTCTATCCCTTCTGCCTGTACACCTCCATCCCAAAGAACAAGTAATCATGGAAGATGCTACTTCTGCAGTGTTGCTGGATTAGAGGGCTTAACATATCAGCTGAGGTTGAGGGGTTTTCACTAGTTCTTCCACAAATCAAGATCTGTATCTAGGTACTAAGAAGCATATTCGTCTTCACCAAGTTATGGGAACACCAACATTTCAGCACAAAACCTCCCTCCCCCCCTTAGGAAACACATTTTCTGTCATTGTTACTACTTCCTCTCACAATAACTGTTTCTTGCCTAACAATCTTGCAGTACTTTGAGAAAAGTATTTAGAAAGCAATTCACACTCTGAGATGTCACAGGTGTAGTCATGGATGAGTGCAAATAAACAGTTTTTTATCAAGTCATCATCTCCGGAACTGCAACATAATGTTACCCAAAATTACAGGTAAGCAAGTTCTAAACAAGTGCATTTTGATCTCTCCTCCAGACAGAATCCTTACTTTTAGGTCTCTCTTTTCTCATCTGTTCTGCTGATATGAGTGTAATTAACAGCACCACCCACACTTCATTCTTCATTTAAATCAACTCTGTCACCTTTTTAAATGCAAAATTTATGGAGTTCAGGGTAGTTTCAAATACAGCATTAAAAGCAGTGTATGGTTAATGCTGTTACTTATACTTTGAATTAAGAGATCATAATAGATACCATTATAGATACCATACAGGCTGCTTCAGTGTCTTCTTACAGCTTCGGATTTGACAGTGAAGCTCTAATTTTTTTAACTTGTAAAGACAACCCTCTTAAGGCAATTAACCGTAGAGAGTTGTAATGTTACTGAAAGAAACAAAAAAAAAGTTCTACTTGCAGACTAATGTAAGCAGCAAAGGGAAAGGAAAAGATAAGATTTACCTACAGTTTAAGAGGATTAAGTAGCAAGATGGCCTAAGCCTTCCTCAAAAGAGTCAGAGTTCAGTGAATTTCAGGAAAACAGAGAATTTAATTAATTCCCTTCTGCTGAAAAGTAAAGTCTGGGCGATGGCAGTGTGGATTAAAAAAAATAAATCTATGGGGCATCTTCTTTTAAAAATAAATGTTTAAACACATATGTTGTTACATGGCTTGGATAGTACCATATGGCTATGAGCATATGCGTAAGTTCAATTTTTAGTGAACAAAAAGAAGCAGGGTTACTGGTGCTTTATTCATTAAACTCATCCTGCTCATCTCAGTCACTTGTAAGCTATCAGTGAGACGGAATTCCTGTACCCTTTAGTGTCCCCCCTTGAAACCATCTTTTGGCATACAGAAGCAGTAGCAGGTAACTACAATATTACAAAGTTTATCTCATGAACAAGGCCAAAAAAAAAAAAAACCCACCCAAAAAACCCCCATGAAACAGCACAGAATTTTTCCACCCCAGAGAATACAGCAAAACAACAAAAGAACACTCAACCCAAGTCTCTAGATTTGCTGTGAGCTGCTGTAAACTGTCAGCACCCTAGTAACACTCTACAAAATGTTTCTATTAACTTGAGGTAATGGGGACTAAGCAGCCATGCTTCACATCATTAATACAACTTGAACTGACATAAAGAACAGCCAGGATACCCACCAACAGAAAACAAAGCTTTTTCTCCTCCCCTCCTGCATTCCTGGTTTCCACCAGACTTCTGCATGGTTCCAGCACATGAATCAAAACATTACTTGCATGAAGTGCATAAAACCGCTTCAGATTATAAAAGGATACAGCCTTAGTGCTCCAGTCTGAGTCCCGATGGCCAGTATTTTCTGAACTGGATCAAATGCCAAGGCAGAAGGTTGATAAGGGAAACCATGGCGTACAGTCTAACCAATCAGAGCATTGCAGTAACGATAGGCCAAGCAGCAGATCAAAAATAAACAGAATCAAAATAATACGTTATTCAATGTTAATCACAATTAAAAAAGAAACTACAAAGCATTTTACCAACAGAATAAGATCTGCTGTATTACATGAACCAATTATAAAAGATTGTTTTAGTCATAATTACCCTTTCATCCTTGATCATCAAGTGACAGTCACACTTAGCGAAACTTAATTTGAATCTTACATTTCTTCTCTACAAAGACTGTATCAACTCAGATTTTATTTTTCCATCTACCTCATTCTCTGAGTAACCTTCTTTTCAGTTCTAATCAAGGTGCTAAACTATCAAAATACAAGATGTTCCTAGGAAGTTTGGCAACAAAGCCAGACTCCACATTGGAACTACTACAGACTCAGAGCAGCCCTGCGGAGGACTTGGGGGTGTTGTTCGATGAGAAACTTAACATGATGCTTAACAGAGCCCTAAAAACCAGTCATATCCTGGGCTGCATCAAAAGAAGCGTGACCAGCAGGTCGAAGGAGGTGATCCTGCCCCTCTACTCTGCTCTTGTGAGACCTCACTTGGAGTATTGTGCCCTCAACATAAAAAGGACATGGAACTGTTGGAACAAGTCCAGAGGAGGGCCACAAGGATGATCAGGGGACTGGAGCACCTCCCATATGAAGACAGGCTGAGAAAGTTGGGGCTGTTCACCCTGGTGAATAGAAGGCTGCATGGAGACCTCACAGCAGCCTTCCAGTACCTGAAGGGTGCCTATAAGGATGCTGGGGAGGGACTACTCATTAGGGACTGTAGTGACAGGACAAGGGGTAATGGGTTAAAACTTAAACAGAGGAAGCTTAAACTGGATATATGGAGGATGTTTTTTACTGTAAGGGTGATAAGGCACTGGAATGGGTTGCCCAGGGAAGTTGTGAATGCTCCATCCCTGGTGGTGTTCAAAGTCAGGTGGAACAGAGCCTTGGGTGGCATGGTTTACTGGGGGTTGGAACTAGATGATCTTAAGGTCCTTTCTAACCCTAACTATTCTATGATTCTAAGACTCTAAATTACTAGACCTGCTTGTCTGAGAACCACTTAAATATCAATCCAACAGGCCCCACATGACAGTGCAGCCTCTCTCAGCACATGAAAAAAAAAAAAACAACAAAAGAAACCCCAACAAGCTAAGCTCCACAGAACCAGCCTCTTAACCTTCTGCTGCCTCTCCCTCCCCCAAACTAGACCCAAAATAGACAAAACCAAAGAACACCCCACCAACAAAGCAAAACAAACTTCAAACATGGAATTCCTGCCTATTATGAAGTTACTGGCACACCTAGTTTTTGGGTTAGTCAAGACTAATTTGGAAATTGACCAAATGGTAACTCCATTACACCTCTCAGGCTGCAACTAAATCAGAACTGAGAACATAAAAGTGTCACCGACTTTATTTGTTATAAACATACACAAAGTAAGCCATACAGATGCTACCCTTGCATTTCAAACCCTTTAGGTTAAAGTAGAGTTATTTCAGGACCTCATAAATGCATGGCAAACTTCTGATACACTTCTAATTCACTGAAGTTGCAGTCATACCCTCCAACTCCTGGTTTTTCACAGTGAAAAAAAATCTAACTGGTAACAGCTCTGCTCTTTTCCATGCTTTTTGTGAACAACTTGCAAAAGTGGCACAAACACCTGCAATACTAGACAAAACAAGGAGGCAAATCCTCAAACAAATTCATCCATATCGAGATAGGCCATGGGTGCATTGTAAAGATAAAAATAGTTACTGACATTCAAATCAGTTTTTATTCTTCCTGGTACAGCTGGTGGATTAATTCGCTGCATCAGTTTCTGAAATGTGCAAGCACAAACCGCAGTTACTGTATCACGCACAAGCAAATGAAAAAAAAAAAAAAAGGAACTTTTCTTCTGTTTCTGGAGCAGATATGCAATAGCAGCATCGGCAACTTGACAACACACTGCAGCGAAACCACCACAAACGTCTACAGCCTTTTTCAGGCGCAAAGGAACAGGAAAATGTATTTCCAAATAATGCACAGCGACAGATTCCTGTCCTTTGGGCCCATTAGCAGAGGCTGCTACTCAAACACCGCGATAATCAGGTCTGCACTAAAGCTAGGTATCCCTCCTTCCCCCATCCATCCCACTCTTTCTACGAAGCCTTCATGAACACTGTCAGTATTACACGCACGAAAGAGCCTGGAAGACGACAAACCTTGAAACTCTCCAGGAAAGATGACTACGGAAATCCAATAAAACCTGTGCAGCTACACCCACCCCTTCCTTCCCTTCTCCCTCTGCCCTCCCTTCCCAAATAATAAAATCAAACAAGTAAATAGAGCAGGCTTGGGAAGGCCGGTACCTAGAGGCAAAGCCCTCAGAGCCCACCGCGGGTGCGCCCCCTTCCCGGGCCGCCAGCCGGCTAGGGGCTGCAGCACTCATTCACCTTGCAGAGCTGGAAGTGCTCGGACTGAAGCGTCTCCTGGATTTCGGTCTCCCGGTTCCCCGCCTGCTGCTGCTGCGAGGCGGACGATGCCGAGGCAGCGGAGGAGACCGCCGTTAGGCCGTCCAGCACCTTCCTGATGTTGAATTTCCTCATGGTCTTCGGCGGCGGCGCTCCGCGCTCCCCGGCCTCGCCGGCGCGCTGTCACCGCCGCCCGCCCCGCAGGCGGCAGACGAGTCCCCGCCGGGGAGGGCTGTGCAGGGGCGGCACGCGGCCGGGGAGCCGCGCTCTGCGCCGTGGGGCAGCTCTCCTCGTCCGCGGGGATGGCGGCGAGGCGTCAGTCCGGCAGCTCAGGGGCGCTCTTCATCGGTGCCCGCGGGCTCGGAGACGGAGACTGGAGCCAAGCAAACAGGAGCCGGTCAGCCCACCGGCGGCGCCTCCGCCGGTCCCACGCTCGCCGCCCGCGCCTTTCCCGCCGGGGCGCAGGGCTCACCCCGGGCCCAGCCGGCTCCGCCCCGGCCGTCCCTCCCGCTGCCGGGGCTGCACGGGCTGCCTTGCCTTGCCTCGCCTCGCTTCTCCGCGGAGCCTCCGCGTTCCCCCGCGCAGCTCGGTTTACATCGTGGCGGCCGCGGCCGCAGCTGTCATCCGCCTCTGCGTGCGTGTGTGTGCGCTTGTGCTGGTCCCCTCCCGCCGCCGCAGTCTCTCCCCCCCGCACAGGCGCCCGCCCCGCTGCTCGGCTCAGGCACCCTCCGCCTCCTCAGAGCTGCGTGAGCTGCCAGCCAGTCGCCAGCGGGGCTTCTCACGGCTGCTGCCAGCGGCGGCTGCTGCCACCGCCCGCTCCCACTACCATCCTCCTCCTCCTGCTGCTACTGCCACAGAGGGCGCCTCCCCCGCCTCACAGCGCCTCACTCCCCCTTCCTGACAACGCGGAAGCGCAGCGCCCCGAGGAGGAGCAGCGTTAGCGATTACCACGAACCCCTGCCTCGCAGCGGCGGGATGAACGCGCATGCGCGCTAAAAGCGCCGGCACCCGGATGTGGCGCTGTCAGTTGCCCCCCCCGCAGCGGCGCTCCGTGCTGCTCCGGGGCCGTAATAGCGTGAGGGGTACGAGCGGGGCGTGAGCTGGGTGTTGGCCTCCGGCCGGGCGGAGCCAGGAGCAGGTAACAGGTGGACGCGCCGTCCCTGCTGCTGGCATGGTCCTGAAGCCCACGGGCGGCTCCCGTGTGAGCCGGGCTGCCGTGGAGGGAACCGCGGAAAATCCGCTGCGGAGCGGAAGGGGGGGAGATGATCCTCATCCCGCGGCGTCCCGGTCATCGTAGCGGGTGTGAGCAGCGCCGGCGGTTTACTGATGGCGCGGCGTTGCCGTGCGGCTGTGGGGCTGGTGCTGCCGTGGGAGAGGAGAGCGGCGGCGGGGTCGGAGGCGATCCAGGACGGGCGTTTCCAATGGCAGTAACAGTTTCAGAAGCAGCGAGGCCCCCCATACCCCTCCGCCGTGGTGGTGAAGCTGCGCGGGTGGCTGTTTACAGCCAGAAGAGGCTGGACGGCAGACGAGGCACTGCCATCTGCGAAGTCACGGTCAGTCCTCGCCGTGCGAGGCGAGCCGCTGGAGTCACCACTGTCTATCCATCTAGTCTTACGGCACCACAACTAATTTCAGCAGGTGGCACAAAGTTAAGCATGTCTTTTCTGCTAACCACTATCGCATGTGATCTGCTTTGATTTGTCTTTTAGTACTAGATTGTGGTTTTGGATTATCTAGTCAGTGTTCAGCTAACATACTACTATTTTCTCAGTGTTTGTTGTGTTATTAGTATTTGCAACCCTTTCCTGAACTTTCTTTTCAACCAAAAAGAACTGGAAGATCAGTCATCACTTTTGGAGGGAAAACTTGTAGAGATGTGATTCAAGACCTTGCCTCACATCTTCTAGCTGCAGTGTGAATGCCATAGCAGTAAAAGGCTCCGCAAACATTAAAATTGTGCTTTTAAGTGGTGTTTCCAGCCTGGTAGTCAGGCATGCACGGTAAATGTAGAAGTGCACAGAGGGATCATCATCATCAAAATGCAGCAAAACAGTTACAATACAAGTGATCATTATAGCCTCAAAAGCAAAAGTTCCGCAAACTCTTTTTAGAACTGTAACTCCATGTCAATTTACAGCCATGTTGCAAACAGATGTGCGATGTATAAGTATTTGAAAGAAACCAAGACGTTTTAGGTGTTCTTGCAGAGTGACTGAGTCATGAACTTACGGAGTTGTTCCCCTGTGCTACCAGGACTGTTGGACGTTCTCATCATCTTGGTAAAACGTGAAAGAATGTTTCCAGAGATGGCAGAAGTCCTTTTATTTAAAGAATTAGACTTGAATAAGGTTCAGTAAGTTTCTGATATGAAAATCAACTTATGGAAAATGAACACATTTCTCTCTTATGTCTTTAACTGTCCATCATTACATACATACAAACATGCCTAGTTATAACTTTTATAGCACAGCAAACCTTATTATTTATAGTAATATTAATAAAAAAAAACCAAAACCAAACCTCAAAACTGAATGAAGAACTAAGGGATTTTAAAAGCACCCTTTTTGCATACTACAGCCACTATGCACTTGGTCCTTGGATCCTTACTTTCACTGGGCGGTATGTTTTTAGAGGAGAGGTTGGATTTGTTTGTCTGTTTACATTAGTGTCTAACACAAAGAGAACTTTCTTCATTATTGCAACATTGTACCAGTATTTGGAAACATTTAGGCAAACCATACACACCTGATTGAGACAGCAACAATTCACTTTCCTCACACCCTCTGGTTCATGCCATTCAACAAATCAATGCTTTCTGGGACTTCAGCTCTTCCTGTGAAAAATTAGTAGCAGCCTTCCCTCTTACTGGGATGTCAGTGGGCATTTTAATTTTACAGTTCTACAGCTCAGGAGACATCACCATTATCTCTGAGGATTTAGCTGCTGTATTTCAGAGCTTCTCTGTGGCCTCCAGCTCTTACTCAATAACCATATCCTGTTTACACATGAGACCAATACTGCTAACCTCCTTACCTCATATTGCCCCCTCAGACCTTCTGGCTTCTAATATCTGTGGTCTCTTGACAGTGTTTCATACCTCAGTCCAAGGCTCAAGTCTCTTGCACAGCTGGGGAAGAAGCAATCAGACCCAACTAGTTTGCAGTATCTTTTATTCCACAATGACAGAGTCCAGCTGTGATAGAGCTGACGTTAGATTTTCATGAGTCTCTTAGCCCCCAGAAGTACATCTTCATTGGCTACGCAAATCCCTGCCACCAAATGAATCCACTTAGCTTTGGTCTTCTTTGTTCTCCTTTTCTTACTGATCCTGTTATTTATGGCTCCTAGAAAAGGAGAAAGAGGATCACGTGTTTCTTGATCAGTATTCCACAGGTACTACACAGGCCACCACTATTCCTAACAATGATCTGAGGCAATAGAGCATGCAGCATTGGCCTACATACCAGTGCGATCACACAGACCGTTAGTTGGTGCAGTTGTTGGATATTTTGCCTCAAGATAGTAACTTTACAGATAACTGCAGAGTGCAGCCATCACTGTGCTTGTGGTTTGGGTTTTTTAATTATTATTTCTTCTTTTTTTGTGGGGTAGTATAACACCAGACTTAGCATGAAGAGGAAAAAGAATGATGGTAGTCCCACACAAGCCAGAATGAGTAAAAGCCCACCCAGTTATAATGTGTGCTAATATTTTGTGGAGTAATCCCAGAACAGTGGGTAGGTAGTGAAGTGGCAGGTCGACTTACAGTGATTCTCATTATCTTTTACATAAGCCCCAGAAGTGTTACCCGTTGCATCCAGAGAAGGCAGTGTACTCCAGGTGATCTGCACACCATAATTATTGCACTACTCAGCATGAATGAGAAAACAACCATCAGAAGTGACCTTCAGATCTAACTGCGCTAAAGCTTTTGACAGTCAGTCAGTCCAGGCTTTGAAGGCTAGCTGAGATGCTTATCTTTCCTGAGAACTTCTTAATGGTGCTTAGTCACTCACACTGCAGTCAGGATTGACTGAGCCCTAGCCAAACATTTCCTTGCCATAAATAGAAAGAAGCTGGGAAAGATTTCTGAACTAATCCTGTTCAGGTTGTTCTACTCAAATATATTGGACAGGGCAGTGCAACCAAAGATCCAAGTGAGTTTTGGAATCTCTCCTGGCTGCTGAAAAACTGCTCAAGCTTTTCTAGACTCTGGGCTGTTGTCAAACATTTATGATTATTTTCCCCCCACAATAATCTGCATTGGTGACAAATCCTATGGAGGACTTCCAGTTACAGGTGAACTTTCTGATATTTTTGCAGCTTAATTTGGATAAGCCATAAACAGGAAGGAAATTTAGAGTATGTTTCAATTAGCTGGTGAGCTCCCAGAAAAAAAGCTATGTTAGTACTGGCCATAACCTTAAATGGAGATCAACTGTCTACTCTTTGTAAATTCACCCATTTCAGAAACATCCTGATTGACTGTGCCTGTACTGATATGATGAGTTCCTGCACCTGGAAGCCTGTGTGGTTTTTGGCAGGCTCACAGATCATGGGCATTTTTTATTAAAGACCTATACAACAGCTCGCACCCTATCTGTGAGTGCCACTAGGCTGTATGGACATGCATGGTAGAGAGTGGGCATATCCTACTCCTTCAGACTACACCAAGATTCCTTCACACTCAGGTCAGTAAGAATAATGACAAGTGCATACTAGTTGCTGAAGTATGAATTGGAGGGGGTCTACAGCACTAATCTGCGCAAGTAGTATAGATAATACACAAGTGCCTATGTAACTGTTGTGTGTTGAGCTGGAGCATAGCAAAAGAAAGAGGCATGGCTGTTAGGAAGAATTTAAGGAATTGTTGCCAGTTGGCCACTGTGGGTCTCTTACTACTGGCCACTACTAGTGGTACATGACAAAAGGTGAATAGGTACAGTCCCCTAGCAAGGGAGAATACATAAGGCAAAAGGAAAGAATGACAGCAGCACTATGCAATGGAAATGTGAGACTTGTCAGAGACTGTACAGCATTCTCCTTAGTAACTTACACCTTCCTTAGTAACTCACTGTTTGCATCTTTGTCCCACCACTGTCATCTTGAACCAAACAAAGGCAGTGTCAGCTATTAAACTACACAAATTTACCTTATCTAATGAAAATATATTTCTTTTTATCTATTGACCTGTTCATATAGTCTCATCTTCACTGATGACACACAATCCCTTCAAAAAATGTTGTACTTTAGCATCCATTTTTTTCCTGACATAGAAGATCTTTAAATAAAAAATAAGTAGCATCAAATAAATATTTAAGAAGAATGTTAACACCACATCCTTTGCTTTCAAACTTACTTTCATTCTTTGCAGCTGTATCTTTAGTACCTAAGGCTATATCATCATAGCAGCATAGTCTGACTGATTTGGCTCCAGCCAATCCTTTCTTTCTATCACTGTCTGAAGGAGTAATTTATTTTTCTACTTATCCAAATCTTTGGCCAGTGCAGGCACTTAATTAATTTTGGTTTTATGCTGTACTAAAAATGCACAGTTCTCTTTTGTTCATGCAGTCTGTTGATTTCTTCTGCTTTCTGTATTGCACTTTACTTGAGCCTGGACCAGCTCTGTGTTAAGAATAGAGGTATGTCTACCCTAGTGTACCCTATGGTGTCTTATTAAACTCTACCCTGTTCTGCTCTCCAGCTTCACCATTTTAGTTACAATAGCTTCTTCAGTTGTACCCTAAAAATTAATCTCTTGTGCAATCAAAACAGGCAATTTTGGTGGCAGAGTATTTCTTTTATGTGCATGATTTTCTAGAGCATAGTGCATAACCAGTCCCAGGAGCAGGGTTCATAAGTCAGAATGCTCCCTTTCTAACTGGATACTCTGTAAGCTGCAGAGATCTCCTTCTGCCACCTACTTTCCTTGTGTGTGTGTGTGTGTGTGTGTGAAAAACAAATCAATATATAGAGGATAGATTCTCTTTCCATGACATTTTCCTCTTGATAGTGTCTGCTCATTAGGTGGAAGGTGGGGTGTCTCAAAATTCCCATTTTCTTGTCATGAATAAACACCATCCTGACCAGGCAGCCACAGAAAGAGCTGTTTTGAAGTACAGTGTTGTGCATAGGCTCCTAAAATACACATCCGTTACGCTGGATCTGATCCCTTGTCAATTTCTTCCATTTCTAACTATATTTTTATGGATAAATTTATTTTTTTTTAGTGTGTATGAATTAATCTCATAATGTTTGTCTCTCACTTGGACTGAACTTGTTGGGGGTTTTCAGTCTATAGCTTTATAAGAAAATCGTTACTTATGCTAGTTGATTGTAATGATTTAGAGGAGAAACATGTAATATGTACATTCAACATTTAAGTTTGCTTAATGTGTTGCAGTTGTAGTTTAGATGCCAAAGCAAAATTAAAGATAATGATACTAAGGAATTTCTAATTTTAACTCGATCTATGCCACACTTGAACATGTAATTAACCTTATGTTTCCTTCAATGCAATATGTGTATCTTCTTAACAGTATATATAATCTTAAAGTATATCAGGAGATGACATACTTTACTTAACTGATAGTATTACATACTTACAATCAGTACAAAACTTGCATCATTATTTGCTTTATATTGTATTACTTCTGCAGTTTGATCTGTTCTGATGGATACTTGTGACATCTTAATGCAAAATCATAAACAGAATAACTGAGGTGAGAAGGGATGTCTGGTGGACATCTGGTCCAATGGTCTACTCAGTCATCAACTGAATCCAACTTCAAAGTCAGATTATGTTGCTCAGGGTCCTGTCTAATATTTGCATATCTCTAAAGATGGAGATTCTGTAACCATTACTACAAAATAAAATGACAATTTCACATCCCATGTGCTGCATTTCTGTTTTCTGATTTTACATTAATAGAAGGCCTAAGGCAGGATTAAATCTTCATACATAGAATGCTAGTACAGGTTTTAAACAAGCTAAGGCTTTTATCTATCTAGAAAAATAAGGGCTGATACTTTACTGAATAAGGAATATTGTTTCATATGTATGAAACATTTTATGGTATTCAGTCAAGTATAATACAAGTGCTTCTTATTACAGTTCCACTCTAAGTAGTCTAAGACCTGTGTAACAAAATATGAAATATAATCTGTCTCCATTAAAAGGCAGCAAAATATTACAAGTGAAATCAACACAAGCTTTATAAAATAGCCAAGTTAAGATGAAGTATGAGTGTCTGCCAAGTGAAAAAGTATTTTGCTGGACTAAATTAATTAAAGCTAAAATATGGTGGACAAAACTAATTTATCCATTCTTAAACATAATTATAGTGCTACAATTTAAAAAAAACATCTTTCAAATACAGCGATCTGTTTATATGCAGTATTTTGTATGAAGGGTAGTATTTCAGACAGGATCTTTCATCAGTGAGTCATTTTAAGTCATTTTAAGACTGCCCACTACAAGAAAAAAAACAACAAACTCACTTTTTATGCTGTCATTGTAATTACAGTGCATTAGTTGGAAGGGGATTCCACTTGTACAGTAGTTTAACAATGTAGACAAGTACTCATTTAGAATACAGAAACATTAGGCCTTTGTTAAAAATGACTACTATTTCACTGGCTTTTTTTTTTTTTAGATTAAAAGCAGTGAATTACATAAACAGCAAGACTAAGCACACGAGCAATCAAATGGACAATTCCTTTAATGATGTTGAAGCTAGAAGATCCAAAATGCATCCATGCATCATTTTATTTTAAGCTTTTTGGTTTTGGGGTTTGCTGGGTTTTTTTCTTTTTTGATTGTTTGGGGTTTGTTGTTTTGGTTTTTGGTTTTTTTTGGGGGGGAGGGGGTTTAAGGTATATTTATTTTCATTCATGTCATCATTTTTCTGTGAATGTAAACCCTTCTTGTAACACCAGTTCAGAAATAGTAATACCAGATACATATTTAAATTTTCTCATTAGCTCATTTGTGTCAGAAAAATTAAAAGATCTCCTATAAAAGCACAAGTATACTTTATGGTTTTAATTTCATTCCAAGCATGGCAAGCAGTACCTCATTCTTCATCTTTCCCCCTCCATTCGAACCAGGGAAATGCAAGGACAGCTGAGACTTCCTAGAGAAAATGGCAGTGCCCTCCAATTTATGAACATTATGATTTGAAATTATCAAGAAAGTAAATGGGTAACAAGGTAAATGGGTAGGAAAAGCCTAACATATGCAAGACAGATTTAAATTTATTAAAGTCAATAAGCCGGATATTTCTTATTGGAAATCTTATTGGATTCTGGCCCCGAGACACTAGTCACTGAGCTTCTTGAGCAGGCTTTAGGTCCGGTTGGTGACTTAATCTAAAACTTTCTGAAACCCGAACTGAGGCAATTGAACTTTGGCGTGTAGCAACAGGTTGAATTAAAGCCTAAAGGAAATTGTAAGCTTTAACTAGATCAGCTCAGCAAGCCCTATAGAGCATGGCATTGTCCTGACCAATAATTTAGACGTATTGCTGGGATTAGATTCAGCAACTTGATGTAGTAACATGGTTTTGAGCTTTACTTCAGGCAAGGTGTGTAAAGAGTCATTAATATCTGCTCCGTCAAGTCTCTGTGAGTCACCGTCCTTTCTGCCATAGCACTGCAGTTAGAGCAGGTTACAGTGCCAATTAGGAATAGACAATATTTACTAATTATACCTATATTTTGTAGTGCATTACATTGTACATGCTCAGGCTGAAAAGACGCTGCCTGAGAAACAGTGAGAGAAAGACTCTTGGAGCAGAAGCCCACCTTTTTAGGCAAGATAGATTAATGGGGAAGAAAGATTGTCTTAATTTTAGCAAATGGAAGTTGAGACATACACACAAGTAAAGCTGTGCTGGTTTAGCTGTGCAAGTGTCTGGTACAATTTGTACTGCTTCATACAGCTACGCCTAAATTACAATCTGCAGTGGAAGCTGTTTAATTTGCATTAGATTTACATTTTCCCCCTTACCCATAAGGCAATAGCTGTCCTGTAACAAGGTTGATGGGTGTCTGGAGGTATGGTGGAGGCTGCAGGCACAGCCTGAGGGTACCCACAGCTCTGCCCCCTGACAGGTTGAGGAAATCTGTTTTCCTCTTCCTGTTCCCCAGCCAGCCCCACTCTGTCCTTTTCCTCAGCACACAGTGTGCTGCTCCTCCTGGAGGCTGAGCTGCCTTTAGTTACATGATGAAGTCTTTTAAGGCAATAATGGCAGCTACGCTTCTGAATGGCACTTAAACCTAACCAGTAAATACTAAACTCTGGACCATGAAGGTTTCATTATAAAGGCAGTTCAGTACACATTCTATCAGCGTGTGGTGAGGGCCACTGCCTCCCCGGAACGTTGGTTGCCCATAGGACAGGGATAGGGACACTGGCAGCCAGGAGCGATCACCATCTAGAAGCAGGCAGTCAGGAGCACCAGGAAAGCATTAGGACAGTGTCAGTCCAGCACCAGTTCCAGCAGTCCCCAATTCCAGCACCAGGAACTTTGCTGGGAATGGGATGAGGCTGGGCTGAGATGTGGGGCTGTGATAAGGCAGGGCTATGGGGAGCTGGAGGCTGGTACTGCTGCCCCATCTCTGGGGCAGGGACCGATGGCCCCAAGGACCCCCCATAGGGTCCTGGACTATGGGGAGCCCTGAGGCAGGAACAGTCAGGGCTGGTGGTGCCCCTAGGACCCTGACATTTTCATGCCAACATTGAAAGTAGCAATTCTTATTGGAAAGGCAATTTTAATTCATGTCCCATGGAAATCTTTTTCTGTATGTCATGACTATTTTTGTCTACAAATTCAGCAAAAGCAAAAAATTTTAAAGAGAAAAATGTATCTCATAAATAAACTTTATATCAAATGTAAGCGAGTTATTCCCTTGCTGTATATTTAGTATGGACATGCCTTCATATCCCTGGAATGATTTTAGGGAAAAAAATGTATAAAGTTGATTCACTCTCAAATTTAAAATTGGAAAACCTGGTAATAGTTACATAGTTTGAGTGATATTAAAGCTGTTCATTTTGTTTCACTTAATGTGAAAATGAGTTTAAGATTTATATTGTGCAATGTCACTTACTTCATATCACAGAAGTATATTGAGAGATCTTCTGACTCTCAGTCTTTTAACTCCCAAGCAAGAGCATCCATTTTTTTGGTGAGAGCTGATTTAACAGTAAAACCTGAGTTTCTCTGATATGTGTCACTCACAGTTTCACTTGTTCTATCTTTTGATTTCAATGCATAGTTTTTGCCACTAAAATAAAATTCTTCTCTTTATTTCTAACACTGCATAGTGACTTCTTAAGTGGCAAATGAAAGGAAACAGTACTTGCAATGAGTCATGACAAATAAGTGCAAACAAGCAGTTTTCTTTTATTTGCTGCTTATTATTCACTGTAATCCTAGCATGGGTTTGGAGAACTGCCTGTGTGTATCTTAAAATTAAGTAAATACTGCATTTTGGACAGTGATTATGAAATACTTCCAAAATTCATTTTGTTATTCTTGTTCTGTTGTCTCCAGTCTTACCAGAAATAGTCTGTAGTCCTTAACAGTAGTTTTTAGTGTAGATTGTTTCTTTGAAATTGAGCAAATCCATCAGGGATTACCAATGGCTAGACGGGACATGGGTAACTTACATTTCCACCACTTACACGGTCCTCAATTCCTAACCAGGTATTTAGAAATTATCCACATATTAGATGCTTTATCCATGTCTACAGACTTTCTCCTGGGTACTCCATTCAGGTTTGGAGGAACTCCCAGGCACACTGTCTTCTAGGAATCCCCTAGACTCACATACCAGAAGCCACCACATACTTAGAAGATTTGTGAGGCTGCTTTATGTTTTGTTACGTGCTTTTGACATTTCTTTGTCTATCTTACTGATCCTGCACTAAACAGTTTTTTAGATCTAAGACTTTAGGCCATTGAATAGTATTTTCAAGGAATTATTCTCATATAAGCAAAATTTCTTGAAGTATATCTCTAACAGCTAAATTCATAATGCCTATGACTTTGGAGTTTTCAGGTGCAGACAACTACATTGAAAAGGCATCTTCCAAGAAAAGGAACCCAAAAGTATCAGTTATACTATGATAAAATTTCAGAAAAGATTTTGCTTTGTTTTTCATAAACTCTGAAATAAAGATTGTAATCTACCATGCCTAACATTTATTTTTTGAAGTAATTATGTGCACTGGTAGTGTTTGTGAAATAAGCATATTACTTGGAAAAGTTAGGATACCACACCCTCCCCAGTCTTTTCTTCTATATAATACAAAGTTTGCAAATGGGTAAAAAGCAGTGTGACCTGTGTGACCTGGAGGTCAGCAATTTCCAGTTCCAGTGGATTAACAGAGAAATCCATCCCAAGACAGAAGATTCTTTGGTGGAAGTCTTTTCCTTCAATTCCTGCTTCCTTGAATGTGGAATTGTGAGTATAAGTGCTTCAACTGACCTCAGCTGCCACAGTATCACATGAGTGAGAACTATGAAAAGGACAGTTAGATGCCCCTGCCTCCGTATTTTTATGCAATTTTCTATCAGTCTTGCTTTAGTCAACACTCGTGTCCCTCAGCTGTTCCTTTTATTGCTCAAATGTAAAAGTATATGTGATAATTGGAAATCCAAGGGAAAAGGATTTAAAAATTACTTTCAGTTTTATGAAAATGTTTGAACCAGAAAAGATTTCCTGAGATAATTTGTTGTGCAAATTTGCATAAAATCTGGGAACTTTCCAGTAACGGGGTAACAAAAGATACAAAAATATTTGCCTGCTACACCACCAGATGCCAGATAATCTCTGTCTTCCTCACAGAACATTGTTATTCATACATCAGACACAGTTCACAGTGGGAGCTCATACTACCAGCACTACAAGTAGTGTACTTGAATTCCTCCCATACTCCCTCTCCACAGCAACACAAGCTCCAATTTTACTTACTCTTCTTTCTCAGTGTCATAAAGATTTCTCTCCTCAAGTGTGTGTTCCTTTCTCAATCCTCATCCCGTAACAACTAATACAACATATCTCTGTCTTCTTTAAAAACACTTTTCACACTTTTTTTTTCCATGAAACACAGCAATATAAGTTGTCATCCTTGCCAATCATTTACCATTTTATCGTTCTCTCTTTTTACCCCTACTTACTCTTGGTCTCATATTATCTCAACTTCAAGCATTTTGTCAGCATTTTCAAGTTCTGTAAGATCCCCTTCCTCCTTAGATACCTAAATTGATTTCTGATACTTGTATTCCTAACTCTTATTTGCTTATTCTATTATTCTCTTCCATGCTGCCTTCTATGCATATACATAAGTTTCTGAAATCAGTTTACAAGCTGGAGTAAGCCTCTCAGAAAGTCCTATTCCCTTCATGCAATCGCAGTTAGGCTTAAAAAAGAGAGAGAAAATGTTTTTTTGTGTCTCATCATATGTAATTTTCCACTTTTCTCATAGGGTATGACCTTCTTTTCCTTCTCACCGCATAGTAAACAATGTAGAAAAAAAGTCAGAAATAAAATAATGGGTCTACATTGCTATACCTTACATACAGAAGTCTTAAACATCACTGGAGATTCTTTTGAAATAGAAGAGCACTGTTTCTTTTCTGAAGTGTCTGTACACACAAGAATTATTTTAGGTGTCTGAGGTTGCTCTGAAACTATTTGTGTTGACATCAGGAATGCTGAGAACAGCCTCAAGGTGGAGATGCATTTACCTTTAACTGAGAAAACTCCCAAATAAAGGCAATAAAGGCACAATAAAACCCAGCTTTACCATTTTGAATATTTTAGTGCAATGTAGATTGTCAAACAAACTATAGATAAATAAAGACTTAGCTTGTCTTATTCAGTCTTTAATGATGTCTGTCTGAACAGCTATTATATATCACTCTGTGGATAAAGAACTGGCTGGATGGTCGCACTCAAAGAGTTGTGGTTAACGGTTCAATGTCCGGCTGGAGATCAGTAACGAGTGGTGTCCCTCAAGGATCGGTGTTGGGACCGGTCTTGTTTAATATCTTTATCATTGACATGGACAGTGGGATTGAGTGTGCCCTCAGCAAGTTTGCTGATTACACCAAGCTGTGTGCTTCTGTTGATACGCTAGAGGGAAGGAATGCCATTCAGAGGGACCTTGACACACCTGTGAGGTGGGCTGATGCCAACCTCATGAAGTTTAACCATGACAAGTGCAAGGTCCTACACCTGGGTCGGAGCAATCCCAGGCACAGCTACAGGTTGGGCAAAAAGGAAATTCATGGTAGTCCTGCGGAGAAGGACTTGGGGGTGTTGGTCAATGAGAAAATGAACATGAGCCAGCAGTGTGCACTCACAGCCCAGAAAGCCAACCGTATCCTGGGCTGCATCAAAAGAAGCATGACCAGCAGGTCAAAGGAGGTGATCCTGCCCCTCTACTCTGCTCTCGTGAGATCTCACTTGGAGTATTGTGTGCAGTTCTGGTGTCCTCAACATAGAAAGGACATGGAACTGTTAGAACAAGTCCAGAGCAGAGCCACGAAGATGATCAGGGGACTGGAGCACCTCCCGTATGAAGACAGGCTGAGAAAGTTGGGACTGTTCAGCCTGGAGAAGAGAAGGCTGCGTGGAGACCTCATAGCAGCCTTCCAGTATCTGAAAGGGGCCTACAGGGATGCTGGGGAGGGACTATTCATTAGGGACTGTAGTGATAAGACAAAGGGTAATGGGTTGAAGCTTAAACAGCAGAGGTTTAGACTGGATATAAGGAAGAAATTCTTTACTGTGAGAGTGGTGAGGTACTGGAATGGGTTGCCCAGGGAAGTTGTGAATGCTCCATCCCTGGCAGTGTTCAAGGCCAGGTTGGATGAAGCCTTGGGTGATACGGTTTAGTGTGAGGTGTCCCTGCCCATGGCAGGGGGGTTGAAACTAGATGATCTTAAGGTCCTTTCCAACCCTAACTATTCTGTGATTCTATGATTATATATATATATATATATATAATCATTGAATAGACCTGCACAGAAGACAAAAAAACAAAGTAAAAAGAAACAGCAATATGTATTAACTTAAAATCAATAATAATTCTAAGAGAATATTTCAACATATACTTCACGTATTGATATACTATAGATTTATTAATAATCTGGAAAAGGCAGTTAATGACTTCTTGGTGAGAGAACTAGTCAGAAAACTTCAAAAAGCTAAAAAGCGTTCTTGTAAAAGAAGATCAGCAAAATAAAATGCTGGTAAATTAAGATATATATGTCATACTTAAATATGAATATGTTTTACCAGCACCATGAGTGTTGAAAGCTAGTGGAGAATCTGTGCTTGGTAATAGCAAAAAAATAAATTGCTGATGTTCAGAATCAATTGAATATATTTCTACAAAGATACAAATGGCATATTTAATTGAGAATTATTTTTGTCATTGTAAACATTATTGTAAAATAAAAATAGGTAAGGAGAGTCTGACCTATTTAGGAAAACCACAAGAAGATATTAGATAGTAGGTCTACATCATTCAGGAAAGAGATGAACTGGAAAGGCATCAGTTACACACAAATAATAGTGAATAAGAAAAAGTTATGAGAAGAGGATGAGTCTAATTTATACTTGGTCATCTCAGAAAAAAAATGACAAATTTTTAACTAACACTTAACAAATGAAAAATTGACAACAGGCAACATCTCTTCACAAAATTAAGTGTTGGACTTTAATGCAAAAAATTAGTCAGCCGAGAGCTTTGAAAGATTTTAAAATAGGATATTTGGATGATTAATAAGAACATTTACTAATAATTATCTGGCAAATTTAAAAAATGCTGCATACAGACGTTCATGACTAAATTAATCAGAATTTGGCAGAACTAAGGAAGGAATATCCTCTACAGAGAGATCAGTTGCATTTCTTAATTTCACAGTTTTTTCTAATTTCCTGTAATGATCAAGTTTTGTCAGCTGTCAGTTACAGTGTTATATGGACCATTGACTTAATTCTATTGGCAAACTGCTCTTCTCCCAGTCAAGGTAGAGTTTATTTCTTTTGTGATAGCTTTTTCACTTATGACTGAGTTTATTTCTGCTTACAGCATTTGTAAGTATCATACATTTTTTACTCTTTGCAGAGACTGAAGCTTTCTGCAGGAGCCTTTCTGTTCCTGAAGTTATTCTCAGAATTCTGAATTTTCCCTTCATATCTTGGAACAAGCATTTCCTACTTCCAAAACATTGTTAATAGGAAGATTCATCACTTTGCAAGTAATATAAAAAATTCCCTCTGTTGTTTGTATGTGTTTGAGAAATCACATTAAACTTTATATATATCTGGCAAACTCAGTATCTGACATTTTAAAACTTATTAATGTTTGGACAAGAATCCTGGGAAGATGCTTGAAATTGAAGCAGCACATATGCCTGGATGTCTCTAGGAACTTTTCATTTCTTACAAAGAAACTGCTTTTTCTGTGAAACATTTGCAGCATTTCAGATTAAAGGGAGTTAAGGAGGATGTGCACTACTAAACTGAAGAACCTTTCAAAAAACACTGCACATACATATAGTTTGTTAAAGATACTTGTATTATAGACTTAACACAACCATTCACACATGTAATTTTCTTTGTGTCTGTTTTCTTAGCTGTGTTGACCTCTGAGAATGAACACTGGACTGGTTATAACATTTACAAGTTTTCATATTATCACAATGCTTTTTTACCCCAAAACATTGCAATGAAGTTCTCCCTTGAATTATTTGTTTCCAAGTATACAATTATTATCATTATACATATACATTTTTATATATGTATTTGGCTTTAAAATGTAATTTATGAGCATTGGGTTCAGTGAATATTTTATTGTGCAGATTAAAAATCAAAACAAGAAGGAAAAGAGTGAATCAAATGCTAATATGAAAAACCAGGGCATCGTACCCTGGAGAGTATGAGGTTCAGGCCTTCAAGGGCAGTACATCCCAATGCTAGGAGCACTTGCGAGAAACTTCTAACATCAGATGTGACTGAATTCAACCCTAATAGGAAGCAGGAGTAACTCCATAATTGCTTAGACACTAGAGTGGCAGGAACTCTGTAAAAACCCTTATTAGAGAGATAGAAAGCTTGGGTTTTGATACACATGTTGACTTAAGCCTGCAGCTGGCTCAGAACAATTCACTGGGAGTTATGCTAGGGAGCCCTCTGTTCTAGGCTGCCCAGGGCTTCAATTATACTCAACAGCAACACTTTAAAAGCAAATCCTTTTTCACCCTGCAAGTAAAACTCAATGCGGACGTAAATGCTAATACACGGCCAAAGAACAGGGCAGAAAAAACTTCTATCTGCTCCCCCAGTGCCTTTCTGTTACCAAACTTCAGTCCTGGACTGAGTCCTGGACTTGCTGTCAGATCTGGAATAGGAATGAGAAATTCAGAATATGTTGTCTAATGAAAAAGCACTGGAGATATTAAACTCACTATGAAAGTAGGAATCCCCTTGGGTTTTTTTCTGTATAACCCACCAAATACGTGAAGAGAAGGTACAAAAAGGAATACAGTCAGTTCTTCTGGGAAGGGTCAAGAAATAAATCAGCTCTCCAGCAGTTTGGAATCCCCTGTCAAAGTGCAACCCCTGAAATACAGGCCAGAAATACATCATGGTCAATGATGAGAAGACCTAAAAAAAATCAGAACAATTATTTCTGATTCTTGCTGTGAGGACACCTTCCTTCAAGCTTAATGTTTTGTTAGCGTGTATAGTCCTAGTAAGACGTAATAAAATGAAATCGTTATGTGTCTATACTTAGCCACCTAACACCATTTGAGATAGCTCTCTAACAGGAACAGGTGCCAGGGAGGACCATATCCAATTTGTTGGTATCCAAAGATTGCTGGAGAGAAGATACACCTATTGCATGCTTGAGCATGGTCAGCAGCTTGTCCTTATGAAAGGAGGCATTAACAATTCTCAGCAGTAATATCTCTGATTATTAGTGTCTCTGCTAACTTTAGCCAGCCATGAAGAACGTAATTATGGTGAGAAAGTGCATAATGATGTAGGACTGAAATTTTTAATAGAAAGCCTTTGTGTGACAAATGATGTATCAACTTTAAGTTTGACTGGGTCTTTAAAACCTGCCCAATGAAAGAATCTCAGGAGTCGTATGAGTCTGACCAATTTACTGCCAACTTTCTCATAAAATGAAACAACAACTTAGTCTTTAGCATTTTCTCAGTTTGGTCTTGCATCTGGTAGGGAAATTAGTTAATTTTGAGGGGTGAACAGCCTCCAGTATTTGTGTGTGTTTTACTTTCCTAAATATACAAAGAGACCAGTGTAGTAGTCATTTCACTCTCTGCACTCTAAATTGTACTTCACAGTATATGCAGTTGGGAATACTATCAAAGAGAAACTTGTTTGCCTGAGGAAACATCCTTTCCTTCCATGAAATATTGACTGTGATTTCTTGCTAAATTTTGCCATGTTTATAGATAAAAAAATGTTATTTTTTAATTGCCAGCAAACATACTACTACTAAGATGTGAAAATCAAGACTAGCTTTTTACAGATTCACATATCATGATAATGGACCACCCCTTTGGCACCCTAAGCATATTAGAAATAGTTATTTTGGTTCTAATTACACTGTTGTAATCACACAGTACATAAGGAAGATGTAATAAATGTTTTAATTATAGGCAATATAGAATCTGGTTCACTTCCCATTGTCTTGTTGGATCTGTGACAAACTAAGAAATAAAATGTAAATTATACAAAAATTGATGTGATGCAGCTGACTAAAAGCAGAGAATGCAGTTGAAGGAAAGCCCCATATTAGGTAGCAGAAAAAAGAACTATAAACAAAAAACAAAAGTCTGAACTTAGCAAATATTTGTTCGTATAAGGCTGTTGCAAAATCTGAAAGTTTTGAGTGTCTGTTCTACTTAGAAGAAAGAATGTAAATGTGCTTAAATTTACCTCTGAAACAGCAAAAGACAACCCTTCTTAATATACTTTTTAAATACTACTGCATAAGAAATGCTGCTTGTTTTAACTGATGCAATTTAAAAGCCAAGATGATCTTAGTTAACATTAAGCACAATCTTACCACAGGCCATTGCCAAACCGAGTAAGAACCCTAAAGACATCAGCCAGCATTGTATGCCCACGATACGCAAATTATAGGCACCAAAACCATTCTCACTATAACACAAATAAGTTGTTTTTCTTGACCAGATTTTAAGATGTCATAATTTTTTTCTATGCATGTGTCTGTAAGGAAAATAGTTTAAATGCCAATGGATATTGGTGCTGCATTCATCAGTGCTCTAGCTAAAACAGCAACTGTAAGATAAGTTATTAGCTCAATTTCTCCAAACTGTCATATTTGTGTGACAGTTATTATTTCAGAGTACTAACATTGACAATTTTGTTAGTAGACTCCAATTCTTACCTTACGTGGTTGGTTACTATAGCAGTAATGCAGCGGAAGCCAATAGAATAAAGGTATTCAGCTGCCCTATGTGGTGCTTTCTGGTAATTTTACTTAGCAGGTGCTGCACCGTTCTTGTGGGAGATGATGAGGCAGCGAAAGTGGGGACATCTTATATGTGCAGCAAAGGCTGAGGCACTTCCTGACTTTTGCCTACTGTGAAAATACATTTCAGGCTCTCAAATATTACACTTCTGAAGGAAGGGTGACTTTTGTTTGCACCTGCCAGGAAAAAAGTGCCCTTTGTTTGCAGCTTGTCAATAGAATGACCTTTCCTTCTTGCCAATTTATACTCAAGAAATACACGTGCTTGTTTTCCCTTTGCTGCATGTTTCAAGAATCTTCCAAATTTGTTTGTTTAATGGTCCATAAGCTATCAAACTGACATGAGAAAATACACGTTTTTGCAGACTCATTTTCAGTTAGACCTGAAGCAGCTGAAGCTAGAAATCAGCTAGAATTAATCTGTACTTAATGAAGAAAACTTGCTGAATTTCTATAAATGCTTGACTATGACACATATCCAGAGTTACATAAAAAGTCTGCCATTTATGCAATCTGCTTTGCCAATATTTGTATTTGTATTCAAATCTTCTCCCTTGTGAAAATTAATAAATCAAAACTTTGTAATTGCCTATCAGATGATAGCCTGCACTTTGGAATGCATATGGCTACCTCAAAGGCAAGAACAGGCTTCAAAAGCCACTTTCAGGTTTTCAGAGTTGGTCTAGCCAGCAATGCTTTCTTTCTGCTGTATTCAAAGCAGAAGCTGTCCTTGTCATTAATGAAACAGTACAGATGCACCATAATTTTATATAACTGCAACAAAAAAAAAAAAAGAAAAGTAAATTTAGATTATTCTTGCATGTGGGGCTATGTGGCAGATATAGATGTATTCAAATTACTTTTGCCTGTACTCCAAGTTCTCTGGAAATCACATAGCCATGTTAGCATGACATTGTACCCAAGCTGCAAATCTCTGCTAAAAAGAAACATATGTTATCCTGAGCACGTTGCATGTTAACATTGTGATACTGCTCTGTTCTGCATCTGATCCACATTCAGCCTTCTGGGAGCAGTGTAGACCTCCTACTGATCTCTTTCCTTTCTAAGAAGGTGAGATGCAAAATTGGCATCAGGTCCTTTTCTGAACTGTTCCATTGTGACAATACATTTCATGTACCTTTAGATGATCATAAGGTCCTTTCCAGTCCTAACCATTCTATGATTCTATGTCAGCAGTATCAATTAGCTACTGTTGCACTGGGTAATGCCCGAGACTACAGCAGAAGCTCGTGTATGTTATGCTCATACATACAGGCAACCAGTTATGCCAGTTCTTTATATCTTAAGTGCCTTTAGAAAAAAAACAAGTCTCAGAAATGGCTGCCTACACTTCCACAGGTGTTTTCTAGGAGGCAGGAAATATGTGGTCAGATTTTTAGGACATTTTTTAAATGACTGCTCCTTTGAGTGGGGCAACACCTCTCCACTAAGGTGCCTGATTCCTGATAGATTTTAGCACATATCATGCTGGTTAGATTCCCATGAAGTGCATAGAATGGGGTACTTGCCTAATTTGCCAAATCAGGAACCATGGTTGCATTATATGCATCACATATTAATCGATCTGCCTTATCTCAAATGCAAAAATCTGCATCATGTGAATCTTATGAAAGCAAAGGGACATGCAGAACTCATAAATCTCATTGGCTCAGAGGAAATGGGTTATACACCAAAGTCAGAGCAGTGACAGAGGTGAAGTCCCTCAGCCTAAGCCTCAAAGAATAAAGTTTAAGTGAATTTTAACCAAACTGTGACATGCATGAGGAGCAAATGCAGGAACAGCTATAGCAGAATAATTTTTCATGCTGTGGTAAATTTGGATGATGTCTCTGACCCCCTAGCAGCCTGTGGCCAGCAGCTGAATTCCTCCTGCCTTACATGTGGTGTCTCACAGAGGTGCACTGTATTAACTGTGCCTCTCAGCTGTGTTTTGATGAGAGCCATACTGCCCATCCACCCTCTGTCAGCTGTATCTAGACCTCTTTCAAAAGCATCTTAAAATATTATCAACTTAACCAGTAATATAGAAGTCATGCCAATGTTATTTACTGCCAAATATGTATTTAACATACGCTAAACTAACCTGTGCTTTCAGGCAATAACAGCTTTGATGAGGCAGCATCCTAAACTCACTCCCAGCTGTTCCTGTCTATGTCAATGGTCTTTCACTGCTGCCTCTGCTCAGTGTATTCTCAAACAAATGGCAGCCTTAGCTACATAAACTCTTAGCTAAAATTGCTTCCTTACTGCAAGCTCTTAATCATGTTGCTCCTCCATGTTTGCCCTTGTACAGGAAGCAGCAAACACTCCCACATGGAGGGAAAGACCCATCCTAGGAGGTGCAGGGACCAGCCTTGAGCTTTTTGTTGTGGCCTCTCAGCTGAGACTATAGCCTGAATTGGGAATGTTTCTTCTTCACTGCATTTCAGCACAAAGTGCCAGTGATTTAAAGCCAACCTATGAGGGCACAGCCCTCAAACTAACATGGCCTGCTGCATTAGGAGGCAATTCAAGAAGTTGCTTAAGTGTTAGTTACTGGTTCCTGGATGAGAACTGGTAAAATACAACACAAGTATTTCTAGTCCCTGAAGCTGGCTTTGCCTTTTGAACAGACTAGATTACTTGGGCAACTATGTTGGAAAGGCACAGTAAGCTAAAAGGCAGGAAACATCACAATCCTAGATACTTCACAGTTGTACTTCTCAAGATTACATTTGTTCCCTTCCTTTCACAATCCACATGCCAGGACATGCATTCCTGGGGCAAGTGTTGTGTCATTAATGGCATTTTCCCATATTACTACTCAGAGCTACATGGCACTGCAGAGCTGTCATGTTTGTACCAAGTGTCAGGCCTCAGAATGAGGATTTGTGCCAAAATACAAGGCCACAGGTGTCAGGTGTGCTCTGAAAATTGCTCTAAGCTGCTCTGCCTACTAACTTAAAATCCTTTAGCATCTTCAAGACTGTGACTTGAGCTAAGGCTCTGAGCAGCTAACAAACTGTGAGGTGGAAGCAACATTTGGCTGCTCGCAGAAGCCAGCAGATGGAAGAAAGGATATGTCCATAGTGAAAGAAGGGGCATGGTCCACAGTCATATCAGCACAGTGTCATCCCAAGCTCATTAGGCTTGTTGAGATGGAAAGCTTATTAGTTCATGCACATTGGCTTCCTTTCACAGCCAGACTGCTTCCTGAGGCTAAACTAGCATGCTGGCACATGTGCTACACCATATTGTCATACCAGCTAATTTGACAGAAGTTCAGACAGCTACACATTTCTCTCCTTGAGCATTATAGCTCTACTCTAGGTAGCTGGGAGGGTAAGTTGTGACTGAGCTGTGGCTTTTAACACTTACTTGGATGATGCTGAAAAGCATTTATGATCCTGCCACTAGTGTCTTTAAAAATCTAGTCCTAGATATATGTAGGTCTCCAGTGTTGACAGCTGATAATAGCCTGATGACTGTAGACATTTTAATAACAATTTCTGGACCTCAATTTCCTTTTCTTTATTTTTCAATTTTTTTTAACCTTGCTTGTGTTCATTCTTAATTATGCTCAGGCTTCTTCATTTGTTAGATACCACCATTTAGCAATCCATATCCTAGCAGCTATGACTTTAGCAGCCAACAGCTTAATGACTTTACTTTTAGGAACTATCTAAAATACCTGCCTGTTTAGCAATAGCAGATTCTTTTTTTTGCCATAGCAAGTAGGCTAGGAGTGTGCTACCCTTCAGCGACCACTATCCAAGTAAATAAAATACATAGAGTCAAAAAGTCACATTCTGAACCAAAAGATGCTTTCCCACACTTCCCAGGTTCCCTTCTGCCCCCTTGAAGCTCTTCTACCTCAACATTCCTACTGCCTATTTCCTTCACTCTCCCCAAACCAGCTTCAGTAGCTCCACATAAAAATGCCATTTTGCCACCCCCCAAAATGAGCATTATTACTTCAAAACTTCACTTCTTACTGCTACTGAATATCTAGGTTTTTGGATCATGAATAGGGTCAGGTACATGTGATCTTTGTATCTGGATTGTAACCACAATATTCAAATATGCAAATACTTTAATTTTGTTGATTTCTGCTTTGCACTTTTGTTCTCATGATTTGGTCTCTTTTGTCTTTCTTCCTCACATGTAAAATTCAAAAAGAAATCGCTTCAGAAATTTTAGAAAACTTTGCAAAAAAACCCACCCTAAAAATCCTTCCATACTGTTAATTTCACATCTGCAAAAGCAGATACGAAAAAACTCTACCACCTACCTTTGGTCAATAAATATCGTTACTGCAAACAAGTATGAATTGTAGGAGCTGAACGAATCAAGATGCGCTTTTGACAGGTTCACTTGGCAGTGTAGGAGGATATTCTACCATTCTAAAAATACGTTCTATTTTCACAGACATTTTGAGATGTCTCTGTAAGTTCTCTTACAGAAGATGGCCCAGGGCCCATATGGTACAAGTCAATCTGACAGATGTTATATAATAATCTTCCTTGATTAAACTAGTACAAGACATTCTCTTCTCACCAACCAAATAACAAGCAAGAAAAACTTATCCATTTTGAAATTAAACACCACCAGCTAGGTAGACATGATGGAGCTAGATCTTGTTATAATGAACATAGTGGTCATGTTTGAGAAAACCTTGTCCCTCTATGTCATGGGAGGAGCACTATCAGATAAGCTAAAGAGACGAACAGGACTTATTAGTTCTAGAGTTTTCATCTGTGTATTAATTTGAGAGCCAGGTTAGGGAATATCAATATATACCAAGATAATTCTTTTAAAGGAAAGCAATAGGGAGAGAGGGACATATTTCAGCCCTGATAATAATTGAATTACTTTGCACAGAGAAACTGAAAGCAACTAATTTACAGAGAAAGTCTGTATGATATTTTGTGGGAATCGAAAAGGTCTTCAAAGATTTTGTATCAGACATTGCGAGAATAAGACTCAGATATCTTTTGAAATGCGAATAGGTGATTACTTTTTTGACCAAATCCATGCACAGAAAGGGCACACTACGATATCTTCCCAAGGGGGTTTACTGAAGTGGCCTTAGGCATCCAGTATCTTCTAGGAGCTCATTACAATACCATCAAATAAAAAAGTCTTCAAGATTTTCTTCAAGTTGCTCAAAACTGCATCTGAATCTCCAAAGTTGTTGATGAGAGGGAAAAAGATGTAATGAGACCATGCTGCCAAAAAAGACAATTTAGCCCTGAACATCTGTGCTGATCACTTAAATTAAACATACAAGAAAAAAAAACACCAAATCTAACTGCCTTTAACGACTATGACAGAAAAACCTTCAAGCATTTGCACACAGACTTTTGATTTTCTTATACTGAGTATGCTCATGGAGGCTGCAGTTTCTGGTTTTGACTTGTTTTTTGAGTTGTTAAAATTGCTTCAAACATTTAGATGTATTTTATGTGTGCTACATGTAGTTTCTGTGTGCAGAGCCTCACCATATTGTGTTTTGATTTGGACCTAATTTTACAAGCCTGCTTTTTTAGTATTTTACTTATATTAGTAGTCATGTGGGGATGACTATAATTCATTACTCTCATGAATAAATCTTTACAAAATAGGATCTTTAGTCTAGATCCAGTAAAACTGAAATCAAAGGGCATTTTATACCATAAGGCTTTTGTGGATCTAGAACTTTGTTACAGTTTAGGATTTCTTTCTCTCCTTCCCCCTCTCAGAACAGATAATTATCCTATCTTGTTTAATTGCTCAAAACTGTATGTTTATGTTTATTTTTACACAACAACCTGAGAGAGTCAAAGCAGGAAAAGAAAATCCTCTGGTCTAGTGATAATAGCACTACACCTTGTTCAGGACTGTCAGAACTCTCAATTTCATGCTATCAATTCTGATGTAAAGGCATTTAAACATCTAGGAAGGCCCCCGTTCATTTCATTGGTCTTGGCATGTTTGTCTAAGTCTCAGTTACAGCAACAATCTAGTGTTCATCTTGTATAAAATTACACTTCATCTTATTGTACCAAAACTCCTGGGAACTAATTACCAGTCTATTTTTATGGCAAGACAAGCATATTAAAAGTTTACAAATTGGGTGTATGTTTACTTTCCTTAGCTCACATACTGTGCTCTGGAGTATTATTCCCATATGCAAACAACACCGCAAATATAAATTGCATAAGTGAATTTCCTGTTTTCAGAAACAGCTGTTTAGTGTAGCAGTTACTTCGTCTTTTTTTCCGGAACCAGATACTAACCCCCCTGAGCTAGTTCTCCTTCATGCGAGTAGCAAAGTGGAATACTGTAGGAATTATTTTATTTTTTTTTATTTGAAACTAAGTGTCCTTTCAAACAACGGATATACTAATGGTATTGAGCAAAATATAAAATCATGGACTTTATGTGTTTAATGCTAAGCATGTTTTTCAATATTTTGATAAATGGAGCTTTCCTCACCTCCTTGTGAATGGATGAGGATAAATTTGATTCTTTGAACTCAGAGTCTATGTTCTGAGCCTTGAGGTATACTTTTGTTATTCTTTGAGAGGTGTTTTTACTTTTTTCAAATGCAAGGGGCTAGGTGGATTTTCACTGTTAAAATAAAAACAGGTGCACAGTTTATTTGGTAATACCAGATGACAGGATTTAAAAGAAACACCAGATGCTATGAGACTTATGATAAAACTATGTATTTCCAGAAGGGGAGAAGAAAATCACTGATACATTGCAGATAAGGGGAAAGAACTGTTGTGCGGATGCTCATATCTGCGCACTTGACCTGGCTAAGAACAACACATTAGATATACAAATGTTAGAAGGCACAATGTCCCCAATATCTTTATACCTGCCTGACAAAACTGCAAGCCAGCAACTACTTTCACCTCTCTCCAGCATTTGAGGCCATAAAAATCATAGAAAGTGTGCAAGATCCATCAGCAAGCACCACCAGTAGAATATTCAGATTTAAGCACTCTAATACTGTATTATTAATCTCAAAAATCAGCCTTGCCATTCTCCAGAATAATTCTGTGGAAAGAATTACTGTCTGTCCATTTTTGGTACACTTATTTTGGCAGTACTATTAGCAGCTGCAGGAGTAGTTTCTATCTAGATGGGAATTTCAGAGCTGAGACCACTGAAACCTTAACATCTCACAAAGAGATTATTTGAATTGACATTAGTGGGTTCATATGTAGTGATGGAACAGTCCACTGTATATTGTAGGTATTATGACATCTATACATTTTTCTGAGCAAACTAGAAACCTCTAAGTTCTTTGGAACAAGTAGCATTATCATTAAAACATTAGGAGGATTAATCAATACATTGAGCAGGGCCTTTCCCTGATACCGAGGGTGTGGTATACCTATTTAAACAGGCACTCCTTAAAATCAGTCCCAGTTGTACCTGGAGTGAACAAACAGGCTTAACTCACCATATATGTCAAACTTTAAAAATTACATCAATAGTAGCATGGCTGTTGCATATGACTTTTTTCAGAAGAAGAATTAACACTAGAAATCGGTGTTCATTCTCTTAGCTATTGTTTCCATAGACCTCATCTACACCTTTTTTTAACACTTGCAGGGATGGCAGCCTGTTTGGTTGCATAATCATCCTTTTGGTGAAGAAATTTTTCCTAATATCCAGTCTAAACCTCCCCTGGCACAGCCTGAGGCTGTTACCTCTTGTGCTATCATTTGTTACCTGGGAGAAGAGACTGACATCCACAATTCTTATGCAGAGTTTGATGTGAAAATATTGCACAGCAAAATGATAAATGCTAAACAGATCTCATTCTTCATTCACTCAGGTCTCCCTCCCAGTAACTGTCTTCCAGGGCTCTGTAAGCAATATTTGGCTTGCTATGTTGATCAGTTGTTTAAAGTAAAATTTGTAGAGGTTTACTGTGATTAAGGTATGGAAGGCTTTGAAACAAAAAACTTGCCAATTTTTAAATACAAGTTCTGCTGTAATTATTCTTGCTCATAATTACCTGAGATTTTCATAAAACATACCTGAGACTGTCCCTGACATTATTTTTTATTCCTAATATCTGAGAGCATTGCCTCAGAGTACCTCTCTATGGCACTGACTTGAATAGCAATGACATTTTATTTTCCTGTGCATCTGAGACAGAGCTTGATCCTAATTTAGTGTCAGACTGCACATTTTCTCTTGTGAAACCTAAATGTAATCCAACTGCATACAGTCCATCCATGGAACCGATTAGAATTTGATTTCTTGAAACAAACCCAGAAATTTAAACAGTCTGCACAGGGGAAAGAAGGTTAGTTATCACCACTGAGGATGTGGATTCCCCTCTGGCTTCACTTTCAGTGGAAAGATTCCTGAACAAGTCACAGGCAAGAACATTTCTCCAGTAGCACCCAGCTATTAGGATGTTACCAGTCTTAGACTGGTTTACCGGTGCAGTTCCATGGCCAAGCTAACAAGCCTGCCCAAGCTAATTGTATGAGTATATTGACACACCAGAGCAATCCCATGGAGGCCTGCCAGGTCGATAAAAGGGCTGTAGAACATGAAATACAAAGGAGAGGCTAGGCTGAGAGAACTGGGCTTGTTTAGCCTCAAGATGAAAAGGCTCAGGGAAAACATTTCTGCTGTCCAAAATCAGAAGCTGACTATTCTTGGATGTACACAGTGCAAGAAGCAATGGTCCCAAGTTGGAACAAGTTAAAATCTGACTCAGTGAAAGGAAAAATAAAATGAACTATGAACTTCAGCTAGGGAAGAATTTCTGGCTGTATGGTCATAGCATATGTAGAGAGATGCATTAAAATAAAATATAAAAAGTAATGAAAGAATTTTAGGAATGTTTTAAAGTTCTGGGAGATGGCAGAACATGTTATCTTTGCATAACATTTTAGTGTGTGTAGCATTGTAGAGAGGTTTCTTGTGGCAAATATCTCTCATTCTGTAAGCCATATTAATTTAAATCCAACAAAGCCCTGGAACTACCAAAGCTCTCCTTTAAAATTAATTTCTGCTACCTAGTTACTTAGGCTTTTATGAGGAAACAGCACATTCCTTATTTTTAAAAACCAAGAATAGCTGAAAATCCATTTGCTTAACAACCTCTGTATGCAATTTTTGCTCAAAACACCATTTCAACTGTACTTTGCCTATATGCTCCAAGTTCAGGTACTGTAAAATATTCAGTTACAGAGTTAGACATTTGTTTTTCTCGACTAGTTCAAACATTCTGAGATATGATGGTTTCCTGAGAATGAAATAATGCTACCTTGTGATCAAGGATATTCAAGAGGATTACAGGAATGTATTTCAGTGGAAAGCAAAATGAATAATGAAAAGACATTTTTCCCATCTTCTCCCAGAAGAAAATTTTGCAATTATAATTTCCAGTAATGGGAAAAGGATATTGATGCTTTTTATTGTCCCCTCATTATGTTATCTTAATTTCTATTCCTTTTCCTCAAATCTAATGCTTATTGTGCCACACCCCCATACTTCTGCAGCCATGGTCCCTTATTCACCTACAGTCAAATGTTCTTTGAATCAATCAATAGGATTTAAAAACTGTAGTGAATTCAGACTCCAATCAATTTTGATTCCCATTTCATAACTTCAATCACAAAAGGAAAAATGAAAACTCTCATTTTCTCAGGAATTCAAACCTTTCCTACTACTTAAGATTACTCACATGGTGTGGAGCCACTACAGGTGCATTCCACAACTCTCCTGTTTTTTCAGGAACATCTGATTCAGTAGAGATCAAACCAGAATACCTTCAGTCTAACAAATGGCACCTGATGTTGAAGTTAGGTACACTTCAGAGTAATGCAGAAACTACTCTCCTAACTGTTAGTGCTAGAACAAACAAGCAAAAAAATTACTTTAAAAGAGTCCTAACTAGGACTTCTTTGCACTTTTAGCCTTTATCAACCAAAGATGCTCCAAAGTTTTAGGAATTAAAACCAAAGATGTTCCAATACAGGAAAAAGGGTGAAACCAGACATTAAAAGCTATTTAGGCATGAGGTGAGGAGGGTTTACAAAAGTGTCCGAATGATTATGCAAACCTGTAGATTTCCCTGGTGCCTCTCTGTATCCAGAAGATCCTAAATAGCTTTACTAACCCAAGTCTAAGGAGTCACTTTGCCTACTAAGCCATATAGCAATATTCAGGTGATTGTCTAATTAAAATTTCATTACTGCATACTTTATTTCTCATTAAGTTTACATTTTCATTCAACATTAATGCGAGCTAACTACTCTAGGCAGAATGTACTATTATAAAGTGTGTATTCTGCATTGCTTCATATACAGACATCAGGTGACAGCAGTAAAAAGAGGTAGTAGCATTACAGGACAGTGTATGAAAGACACAGGAATTCACTGCCTAACAAATGATGCTACTTTTTTTTTTTTTTATTAGGCAGCAGATATTTTCAAAGGAAGCTCAGTAAAACCCAAGTAGCAACTTTATCCCATTTTAAAATTGCCCATGTGTTTATCCAGCATGTTTCAATTTGTATTCTTAACCTAATGACTCTTCTCAGTTACTACTATCCTCATCTAATCTTTGTACCAACTGCTCTGCTACCTCACCTTTTATGTGAATGCAGAACATTTTCCCCAAGTTTGTAGTCTGAAATATAGAATTAGAATAGATCCTGCATATTATTCTATTAAAAAAAATAATAACATTGCTGTCAGTTGGACAGCTCTGAACTACAAATCTGAAGCATAAATAAAATCCAAACACCCCCATCTCCTTTTTATTTCAATAGCTCACACATACACAGTATTTTGACCTCACTAACTTTATGAAATGATCAGTGTTAAGCTAGGCTTATAGTGTGGGGGATTCTATAGTGTGAAATTAATGAGCTGGATGGGATCCCTTATATTTGGGAGGCAGAAGGAAGTTCTGTGGGGAGGTGTGAAGTCTACTCATGTCAGTGGAAATGTGTTGTGTGGGCACTGAGGTGCCTTTAAGAGGATTTCCGTAATCTGACATTTTCTTGCTTTCAGGAGTGTTCTTTGCATGGATGTCATACTTATTCAGCCCTAACTGATTCAAACAAAGTTCTCTATGGGAATATGCACAGTGAGTAGGGAAGCATTCAAAGTAAGGCTGATGAAACAAGCCATAGGTTCTTACGCCACAGGATCTAAATTTAGCAATGTTGCAAGCAAGCTCACAAGATACCAACCTTAACTTAGTGTGAATCTGGAGCAGAAATAATCTATTAGTCATCATTTCGATGGGATGACATTAGTCCCTGCTACCTGGCAGTGTAGTATAAGTGGGACTAGAATCATTCAAGACTTCTACTGAACGTATTGAGGTAGTAGCCTTGCAACAATGCAAACAGGGAAAATTCTGGTATAATGTTTAGCTTGGCATAAGTGAATTAATGTTATCCAAAAGAAGGTAGACTTAATTAGCAGAAAAGAGCAAAAGTTATGAAAATTTTTATCAGCTGTGTAACAGAAGGGCTTTTTTTTTTGCTCCTGGATTTGTAACAAGTTATCTGCAAAGTAAAGTTGTGCAAATAATATAAAAACAATGTTACAATCAGTGCTGACTTTGGCTGCTGTAACTTGAAGTCAGGAATTTCTATGGCCAAGAAGTTTCACAAATTGCTAGCAGTATGCAAAGTGGTTAAGGTGTACATAGGACATAAAAAAAGCAGCAGAGAGAAGAACCTTAGTTGGTGTTCAGAATTGTAAGAAACATAGTAAAAGCAGTCGAGAAAATGAACATGAGCCAGCAGTGTGCACTCACAGCCCAGAAAGCCAACCGTATCCTGGGCTGCATCAAGAGGAGCATGACCAGCAGGTCGAAGGAGGTGATCCTGCCCCTCTACCCTGCTCTCCTGAGACCTCGCTTGGAGTATTGTGTGCAGTTCTGGTGTCCTCAACATGAAAAGGACATGGAACTGTTAGAATAAGTCCAGAGGAGGGCCACGAGGGTGGTCAGGGGACTGGAGCAGCTCCCATATGAAGACAGGTTGAGAAAGTTGTGGCTGTTCAGCCTGGAGAAGAGAAGGCTGCGTGGAGACCTCATAGCAGCCTTCCAGTATCTGAAGGGGGCCTATAGGGATGTTGGGGAGGGACTATTCATTAGGGACTGTAGTGATAGGACAAGGGGTAATGGGTTGAAACTTAAACAGCAGAGGTTTAGACTGGATATAAGGAAGAAATTCTTTACTGTGAGAGTGGTGAGGTACTGGAATGTGTTGCCCAGGGAGGCTGTGAATGCTCCATCCCTGGCAGTGTTCAAGGCCAGGTTGGATGAAGCCTTGGGTGATATGGTTTAGTGTGAGGTGTCCCTGCCCATGGCAGGGGGGTTGGAACTAGATGATCTTAAGGTCCTTTCCAACCCTAACTATTCTATGATTCTATGATTCTATAGGAGAAATAGTCATTGTTAGAGGAGTTAACTTTCTATAGCATGATGTGTATTGGTGTTAGGCTGCACTCTTAAATTATTGAACCATTTTGTGTGTGGAAGAATATAGCAGAATTCTGACATTGCTGTGGTAGGTTTAATAGGAGATAACTGTTGATACAATAAAAAACACATTAACTTTATCAATATCTCCCAAAGTAAACCTTAGAACTTGTAATTATTTGAAAATAATAATTAATAGAAAATAAAAAATACGGACTCCATTAGTTTCAGTCTAACATGGTGCTCAATCATAAATAATTCAGGTTGGAACAGACCTTTAAAGGTCATCTAGTCCAACTTTCCTGCAATAAGCCAGGACACCTTCAACTAGATCAGGCTGTTCAGAGCTCTGTCCAGCCTGACATTGAAAAACTTAAACTTTACTTTTTTTTTTCCCTTAGTTTATGGCCTCTGTAGAACTATGAAAGCTAACTCATTTTGCAGTACTTTGTGCAAAAAAAATTCTACAGCTGGATGGATCTGATTATAGGATGAACTTATCTATATAGTTTTCTGTTCCATTTTGTTTCCATTTTAAAATTTGTTTAATTTTAAATGTATGAAGATTATGACTGATTAATAATGTACTGTTGAAAATATACTGAAGCAAAAGAATTCTTATCATGGAACTTTGAGAAGTTTCTGGGTTTTTCACAGATGTAAACCTTTTCTGTGACAAAAAAGACCAGTCAAGCTTTGTTCTTTTCTTACTCTCATAACATTTCTTTCTGTAAGAATGTATTTTCTTCTTGCAACATAACTATTTACCTTCCTTGCAGACCCAAGCACATTATATAGTGTCACTGCCATTTATTTCTTTTTTACTTTCAAATATAAATGACTGTCTAATAATAATGGAGTTATTTTGCCTCACTGAGTCATGGTATCTCCTACTTCAGTAAAGGAATTTTTGTGTGACAGATGGTGGAATTGCTTAATTTAAATAAAAATTAATAATTTGTCTGAAAGACCTTTGCTTCCTCCACCTATATATTTAGATGCAGCTACTTAATGCTCAGAATTGTAGCTCTCATACAAGAACACCTTCCAACTCATCTACAACTGCAGGAAGAAAACTAAGCTATTGGCTTCTATCCATAGGGCCTTTAATTGTTTAGTTGCTCAGTACATGAGGGTTTTATTCCTTTATTTAAAACACAACACTTATGGAAGTAGAAGAATAACTGGGAAGGGGGTCAGAAACCTTCAAAACTATACCAGACCACTTTGTAGAGTGCTATGGCTGGCCAAAAGAAAGCCACAGAAAAGAAAATCAAGATCATGAATTGTTTGGTTATAGATGTTTCCATGAACTAAATATTCTGTGCAAGGTTAAGCCACAATGGTTTCACTTACGTATTAGGTCATCTCAGGACAATCTCTATGAAGTATTGCATTCTTATTTCGATATCTTAGGTTGCTTATTCCAGTTTCTTAATGTTCATAATTACACCAAATGAAAGCATGAACTTTATATGGGCATCTTTGAAAATGTCTGTTTCATGTCTATTGTAATTAACTTAATCTTAAGTTGTACATACCATTCCTCACCATACATCCTTAAGAAAATCAAAAGGCTGTAGATTAACCAGTTACACAGCATTCAGATACAATAAACAGCTATGGTTTTTCCTGCTTCACATTTCAGGTAGAAGTTCTATATGACTATAAAATGACTTTAGATTAGAGAATGGTTCTTTTAATTATCCCGTATAGTATATAAACTACTAGAAGATTAATCTTCCCAATAACATACAAAACATGCCCATCATTCAAAGAGCTACAGCTAATACCATTGGTTGTATAGGTTTGAAAAGATATTAGGTTCCAAATCACAACTGAATTTGAGCATTCATTGGAATTCCAAAATTCCTCTCATCTACTTTAAAAATTCAGAAAGCAGCTGTGCTTTTCTAATTTCCTTTTTATTTTAGGGTTTATTAGTCTGCTGACATTAGCCAAAACACTGAAGAAACAGGAACAGATTACTGCAATATATTCAGCTTATCTTTAATTGATTCATTTTGGAAATGGGAGATTCTCCAAATAAATCTGAGAAATGTGATGAAGTTCATGTTTTCTGCACTGACTTAAAGGAAACTACAAACTTCCCCAGACCATAAAATACCTCATAGGTGTTTATAAGCTACTAGGTCTCAATCATTTGTTGAAAATACGCCCTTCTGTCTGTCCAGTATGCCCCTGATTTTCATGGGAACCTTTACCCCTTATGCTTGCATCTGATATTTTCACTGTGAATAAAGGCTAGGTGCATTATTGATGGGTAGCTACAAGTATGAAGGTAACCTAGGAACATGTATGCCATGGTGACCTGCAAGTTACTCTGCAAGGTCAGGAGTGAGGGGTTTATCAGTTATCTCATTCTCAGCAAATGTAGTGCCCCAAAGCCAACAGAGATCAGAGAATTGCTCTGGCAGCAAGTTTGTCAACACTTTCTAGACTTTACCAGGATTTTCAATTTTTAAGGACAAACCACAGAAATTTTATTTCAGTTGGTAAAGCGTATAAAAAGTCATTGGCCTTAGATGAATTTGGCTCTCATAGGGAGGGACATGTACTACTATATTGTTGTTGAGAAAACTGTTCACATATTGTTTCCTTATTTGAACCCAGAACAGGAGCTGATTTACAGTCATGAGTTTAGTTATATGTACTGGATAATAATAACTGCATTAGCTCCTGTGCCAATATATTAGACATTCTGTGTGTAAAATAAATAAGGGTCTAAGTTTGAAATAAATGCAAGAGGGGTCACAGAGAATCACAGGAAATTACAAAAGTTTCCAAAATCATTGTTATTCTGAACTCATACACTGACTGGCACAGGCAGAATTCCCTCTTATGAATATACAACCGCTATAGGTGAGAGCAGGCATGGTGAGCCAGCCATTTCTCCATCCTTCTCATTTATCCATCTCTACATACAGTTAGTTGAAAGTGTAATTGAAATAGTGTTTAACATAAATCTGCTAGTTCCATCAAAATTTGGGATTAATTAATCTGCATAAGATAACTGGTGACATGGTTACTTCTGCTTGTGTGGTCTGATGATGTGTAAGAACTTGATTTAGATATGTAGTGTAACACTACTCACATTCTTCAAAGATTTTTCCAGGGCATCAGCAGCTTTGTATAAAAGCCTTTCTGTTTCTGATGAGAGGACACTTAAATCCAACTCATTTCCCTTACCATCTTTCTATGCCTGTATTGAGCCATGGCATATTCTTTCAAAATAGATCTGACATTGCTGAACAGAGACTTTGCAATGAGTTTACAATTATGGTTAATTGATTGTGCTTTCCAGTCAAATATGCCAAGGATTTGTCTTTGGATGTATGTAATACACACAATACAAGCAAATTAATAATTATTTTATTGAGTAGAGTGCTAGATCTGTTGGCGTGGATTCTCATTGTTGATACGCTTTATTTTCATTACTCACGTGTTTGCTGTCTGCCAACTCTATTTTTTTTGTAATAGAAGAGATACTCTCATTTACAGTTTAACATTTTGAAAGCAAATTTTAAAACAGCATCTATGAGTATTGGCTAGCTTTTTATTTGGTGAATTTCTTTTGTAGGTAAGACCATTTTGGAGTTTGTTGTATGCAAAGGAAGCCACCAAGAATTTCATAAATGAAAATCGTTTTCATACTCTGAGTTCGCTCAGGAAAGGCCAAGTTATATTTGACCAGATTTTACAAAACATACACTTATGAACAAAGAAAGCCAGAGCAAAAGATTTTTTTCTCCACTATGATTATAAGGACTTAATGACAGAGACTTTCATGAAGACACTTCATCAACCATAACATCTTTTCACTGATGAGCCGCTTAATGAACCCTGAAGCTATACAGCATACAGGGGCCACTAAATCAAGGAAGGGTCCCTAATGATTTTACAGTCTTGCAAACCCTAGCTTAAGTTACAACTTCAGAAGAGATTATCTGTGATCCTTGGAAAAAGGGTTTTCTAAAGGAAGTTTGGATAATTTCCTCTGAAAAGAGTTATAAAGTTGCTGATTAAATAAAGATCTGATCACATGGAGCAGACTACAAAGAACTTCACAAATTTCTGCTAAGAGCATACTTGTTCTGTTCACATGCTACAGGTGGTCACAATAGAAATTTGGTTAATAGGAAATAAATTACTTTTCTGCATAAAATAGTAGGTTAGAGTGGCAAGCCAAAAATGAAAGGAATAAAACTGGAACTTGCAAGAAATGAACTCATATTTGATTAAATATGATACTAGTAATCATGGATAGATTTATTTTTTTTGTGTTTAGAAATGGTAATTATTCTTTGGCAGGATAAAAATCTCACCTCCATTTGTACAGATGAGTTGTACTAACACCAGAAGATTAATTTGTACACATGAGATGTACTAACACCAAGAAAAGGAGAGAAGTATAAATCTCTAGGAAGATGTATTTGTAGGTATAGACCAACTGAGGGCGAAAAGAACCCCAGGGAGATCCATTTACAAAAAGATGAGCTGGGAATAGTAAACAGGAAAAATAAACCTTCAAAACCAAAACAAACATGAGCAAAACAAAGCTGAGTATTAATTATATATATAAGGCTTATGACCTTCGAAAATTATGCATTGGCAGCAGATGAATGATAAAGAGATTTGTATTTCCTGAACTGCATTATATCCCTAACAGATTTCCCTTGCTCCTATATAAAACAAGATACCTTCCCCATTGGTTTTATGAATGCCTTACTCAATGTACTATGAAACATCACGTTAATTTAACGTTGACTGACGTAGCAGTTGGTCAGTTGGCAGTTGGTCAGTTGGCAACTCCTTTCTACAGGTTTCCCAGCAATCATCTGGGCTGGAATTTAGAAGGTGACAATTAATTACTTATTTAAAATGCGATAACGGGTATGGCTCAGGACATTCAGGTTTTGAAAACAGCTGGCTGGCTAAGATGAAGTGGTACACTGTGAAGCTTTGGAAGTTGTACCAGTTGGCCCAAGTCAATCATTTGGCCTATAGAAAGGAATAGACTTATTTCCTTTAATATGCATTCTTTATGTTGTTTTAGAGTGCTTGTTGAGATTTTTTTGGTTGTGAGTTTGTTGTTGTTCTTATTTTTTGTTTGCTTGTTTGTTTTGGCTTTTTTTTTTTTTTGGGGAGGGGGGTTAGGTTTTGGGAGTTTTTATGTGTGTGTTCTGAGAACTGCATGGATTCTCCAGAGTAGGGCTTTTGAAATTAATTTCCAAAGATTTACATAAATTCTCTGAGGGCAAATCATTTTAATCTGAAGGAAAAGTCCTACGTAGTTGTGCTGCAGATTTTAAGTGAATAAATTTTTTTTCCAGGAGTAGAAAACAAACAGTTCCCAAATTAAGTCAGAGAATTAACACCATAGAACATCTACTATTTCTGAGCACCCTGATAAAGCCCCTGTCCCTATTACTTCAGAGTAAAATCTTAGAAGTCATTATAACTTTAGATATGTTTGATCAAAAGCAGAAGAGACTTGCCTGCAGAGTGGGAAAATTGTTGAATCTGGAGAGCTTGGTAAATAAATCCCACTATAGGTAATTATGCAGATTTAATACACATCATGATGTTAAACAGGCAAAGCAAACAGTGCTGTAGAAAGAAATAAGGTCAGAAAGAGCTAAACTCTATCTAGACCTAGCCCTTAATTAAACTAGTCTGACATTTTCATCGTTCATGATTAGCAGGCCTTGACCCAGCAAACTCTGAGGTACATTCTTCAGTATGCAGGAAGTCCTTTCAAAGTAGATGGTCCTATAGTTAAAGTCAAGAATATATAATATTAAATAGCTTGTTTGATCACTAATGTTAGTAATTCCTTGTGTTGCTTGCAAGCTGGTGTAAGAAATTTTATCCTACTAGTTAGGAAGAAAAGGAAACCTTCATTTTTCTCCCATTTTCTCTTGCTATTTGTATTCTTCTCCATACCCACAATGTTAGAAACCACTCACCTGAATAGCCAGCTTGGCTTTCTCAGCTTCCTCTGTACTTAATCGAGAAAGAAGCTGCTTCTTAGGGCAATTTGCAGCAGGAGTTATGTATGGGTGGGTTGACTTCTGGAACAGGGCTTTTTATCCTCTTGCTTACACAGGTTTAGGAGATTACCAGTTAGCAATGATGACTACACTTGAGTAGCTTAGGTATGCTCTTAACACAGCTTGAAACTACAGTGAAAATTGTAGACTATTACAAACAAAAAGGTCAGCACTTGGCAATAAGAGAGTTTAACTCTTGCCTTTTCTTGAGTTACAGAATTTCATGGAGATTTACGTAATGCAAAACTCATATGAACATAAAATGATCTTTCAATTCAGTGAGCTTGTGTAGACACATGGCTTTTATTTTTAAATCTAGTGATCTTTGCTGGATTAAGTTTGCTTTTAAAATGTATTTATTTTTATTTTGTATGTGTGTGCCTGTACTGCCAGGTTGAATAAGACAGGTTTCTGTATATTTGTGTTATAACCATACTGTGTTCTTGTAGTTTGAAGTGCCTGACACTGAGGATACGTCATATTCATAAAAGAGGACAGACTGTTTCCTGGATAAGTTACACTTTGTCTATTTGCAGTAATTTTTTTGCCTTTGTGATAAGGGAGGGTTTGAAGGCTGCCACTCCTCCTGCTAAGAAGTTCAGCCAGAATGTGTTGTTGCTTTTAGCAGTCTTCACCCTTCTGCTTGCCCTCACACTGACATCAGCTTTTATTTCCTCCCTTTGTTTATTTAATTACTATTTACCCCAGTCTTGCCTGAGCCTCCATGATTAACACAGCTATGACTCCTTTTTGTTAATTTCTGGACATTAAGAGAAAGGGTGGCCATGACTTCCCTAGGCCTCTGTAACGTTAATCTAGACAGAGAACTCACACCCTATTCTAACAGGGTAGAAATGCATACTCTTTTGGCTCTTCTTACCTCAGTTAACAGAAGGACTACCTCAAATATTTAACATTTTAAACATACAAGAGTATCCCCTTGATGGTTTGTGCTGCTTCCACAGGCAATTTAAAAATGATTCTTAAACACCAACTGGTTGGGTGTTTCATTTGTTTTAGTTTATGCTCTTCTACTGCTATTATAGAATCATAGAATCATAGAATAGTTAGGATTGGAAAGGACCTTAAGATCATCTAGTTCCAACCCCCCTGCCATGGGCAGGGACACCTCACACTAAACCATATCACCCAAGGCTTCATCCAACCTGGCCTTGAACACTGCCAGGGATGGAGCATTCACAACCTCCCTGGGCAACCCATTCCAGTACTTCATCACCCTTAACAGTAAAGAACTTCTTCCTTATATCCAATCTAAACTTCCCCTGTTTAAGTTTTAACTCGTTACCCCTTGTCCTGTCACTACAGTCCCTAAGGAAGAGTCCCTCTCCACTACCCCTGTAGGCCTCTTTCAGACACTAGAAGGCTACTATGAGGTCTCCACGCAGCCTTCTCTTCTCCAGGCTGAACAGCCCCAACTTTCTCAACCTGTCTTCATATGGGAGGTGCTCCAGTCCCCTGATCATCCTTGTGGCCCTCCTCTGGACTTGTTCCAACAGTTCCATGTCCTTTTTATGTTGAGGGCACCAGAACTGCACACAGTACTGCAAGTGAGGTCTCAGGAGAGCAGAGTAGAGGGGCAGGATCACCTCCTTCGACCTGCTGGTCACGTTTCTTTTGATGCAGCCCAGGATACGGTTGGCTTTCTGAGCTGTGAGTGCACACTGAAGCTGGCTCATGTTCATTTTCTCATTGACCAACACCCCCAAGTCCTTCTCCGCAGGGCTGCTCTGAATCTCTTCTCTGCCCAACCTGTAGCTGTGCCTGGGGTTGCTCCGACCCAGGTGTAGGACCTTGCACTTGGCATGGTTAAACTTCATGAGGTTGGCATCAGCCCACCTCACAAGTGTGTCAAGGTCCCTCTGAATGGCATTCCTTCCCTCTAGTGTATCAGCAGAACCACACAGCTTGGTGTCATCAGCAAACTTGCTGAGGGCACACTCAATTCCATTGTCCATGTCAGCGACAAAGATATTAAACAAGACCGGTCCCAACACCGATCCTTGAGGGACACCACTCGTTACTGGTCTCCAGCCAGACATTGAACTATTGACCACAACTCTTTGAGTGCAACCATCCAGCCAGTTCTTTATCCACCCAGTGGTCCACCTATCAAATTGATGACACTCCAATTTAGAGACAAGGATGTCATGTGAGACAGTGTCGAACATTTTGCACAAGTCCAGGTAGATGACGTCAACTGCTCCACCCCTGTCCATCACTTTTGTAGACCCGTCCGTTAAGGACCTCATCACTCCCAGCTGCTATATTATTAAGATCAGGAACATGGTATCTTGTCCTTGGTCTCTAGTTTATCCCTTCAATATTTTTTTTCTGCCTGAGTCCAGCTGGCTTTGTAGCAAAAGTACATTCCATGGACCTTCATCAAGTAAAAATCTTGGACAGAGGATCAGACCAGGGAAGTGAACACTTTTATGTTAATATAATTACCCACAGATAGAGCCTACTGCTTTTTTTTTTTTTTTTTAATTTAAGTGACTTCAGGACTTCAAGCTTAATAAAATGGACAAAGTAAAGCTAAGTATTAGTAGGGATGTGTCACTGATACATGCTCTCCCACAAGATCATTCTTCATTTCTTTTCTCCTTTCCCTTTAGCAAATAGACTTTTTATTGGTTCCTGGGTCTCAGAGATCCCAGCCTGCTTGCTCACTCTTATGACATGCACACGGCTAGCTGAAGAAATCCCTAAATCAATAAAATCACTATCTGAGATAAGAGCAAAGAAAAAGATTTTTCTGGGAAACCAAGCAATATTAGAGCTGGTCAGAAACACACTGGGAATATTTTTGAAATCTTGCTTGATTCAACTCTTATTCATCTGAGCTGAACTTGAATTAGTTATTGAACTGAATCGTTTTCAAAATATGTCAGAATATAACTTCTACATCAAGCTCATGTATCTCCAAATACTTCAATCTGCATATTGATGTAGAAACTCCAGTAGACAGAGACATAAAAATTTTAAGTAGCAAATGGCTTGGCTCTCTGAATTCAAACTTACCTACTGAATGCAAGCACTAAGTATTCAGTCATTATCTCAGTTTACCATTTATCTGCTGATACTATGTAAAGAATGGTTTCAGCCACCAATAAATATTATCTGACTACTTTGCAAATATCATTAATGCCAAAACAAAGCCTAACTTAATTAATGTATGAGTCAGCAAATACCACTTGATGACATCTACCTACTCTTTGGCTCTATCTCTAAAGTATGTGAAAGACACTGTAGCTTGCAGCATACTATGGTGTTTCTTTGCTACACAATTTTGCCTTCTCTTGCAAAGCTAGCTTGTATGGTTGGTATGATTCCTTCCACTTATGGCTGCTTATGATTCCTTCCACTTCATCATGCAAAGATGGGAAGACCATTTTTTTTCCAAAATGACATATGATGTATTGTTAAAAAAGTGAGGTTCCCATGGTCTGAACTTTTTGAAATGCTACAAAACCCATTGCCATATAGACAGTTTTCAAACAGTGCAGTGAAATCATATGGACGGGTGTGATTTTTTCTATTAAAAGCTCATATTTCTTGCATGAGAACAGGACATCCATAATTTGGAACTGTTTTAATGAAGTCTGTTGCCAGACCAGAGCGCTACTGAGAATCATAGCAGAATGCCAGAAAGTCAGTGTTTCTGCCATTCTGTAAGGTTACTTATGATGAAGTTAGGAAAGCTAAAGCCTAAATGAAATTTATTCTGGCCAGGAATGTCAAAGGCAATAAGCAGGGCTTCTATAAGTACACAGGTGACAAAACAAAGACTAGAAAAAATGTGGGCCCATTACTCAATGAGATGGGGGACCTGGTTATGCAGGCAATGGAAAAGGCTGAAGTACTGAATGCTTTCTTTGCCTCAGTCTTTCCTAGCAAGACCTTCAGAAATCCTAGATCTCAGAGATCCTGGGGAAAGACTGGTGCAAGGAAGATGTACCCTTAGTGGTAGAGGATCAGATCAGGAATACATGAGTAAATTGCATACACATAAATCCATGGGCCCTGACGAGATGCAACCATCAATGCTGAGAGACCTGGCAGATACCATGGCAAGGCAACTACTGATAATTTATAATCAATCACGGTGACTGAACGCATTTCACAAAGACTGAAAGAGAGCAAATATCAACCATCTTCAAGAAGAGAGAAAGAGAAGACCAAGGGAACTACAGGCCAGCTAGCCTCACCTCAATCCCTTCGAATATCATGGAGCAGCTAATCCTGGAAATGACTGCAGGCATGTTAAGGACAAGAAAATCATCAGGAGTAGTCAACATGGCTTCACCAAGGGGAAGACATGGTTGACCAACTCAATAAGCTTCTCTGATGAAGTGGCTGGCCTGGTAGATGAGGGGAGAGCACTGGATATTGGATACCTAGATGTCAGTAAGGGCTTTGACACTGTTTTCTGTAAGATCCTTGTAGACAAGCTGTTGATGCGTGGGCTGCATGAGCAACAGTGAAGTGGCCTGAAAACTGGCTGAATGAGCAGGCCCAGAGGGTGGTGATCAGCAGTGCAAATTCTAATTGAAGGCCAGTGGTGTACCTCAGGGGTCAATATTAGGTCTAATCATGTATAATGTCTTTATCAATGATCTGGAGATGAGACGGAGTGTATCCTAAGCAAGTATTAGCCAAAACTGGGCTGATACAACAAAAAGTGCAAAGCCCTTCACCTGGGGAGGGACAGCCCCATGCACCAATATATGCTTGGAGGCTGACTAGCTGGAAAGGAACTTGGCAGACAATTACCTAAGGATTCTAGTGAACACCAGGTTGAACCTGAGCCAGAGAAGTCTAATGCTATCCTGCAATGGACAAAGTATTGTCAGTGGGTTGAGGGTAGTGATCCCTCCATACACAAAGTATTAGCATATTGCACTCAACCGATCCAACAGAAGCAGAACTGGGCAGGTTTAAATTGGAAATTTCCTGTGTGCTTTGGGCTCCTGCCAGCTTAGAAGGGTGGAAAGCTCTTAGCAGGTTTTGAAAACACAATCTCAGAAGACATAGATCTGAGTACCACATTTGATCTTTAGTTCTGGAAAAGCTTGCTGTATTTGTATTTGTAAAGAAGAAGAAAGAGATATTTTTATTAAAGCTGTTTTAGAAAGAAAACATGGCTTGTCTTGGAAAACATTCATAGGTTGGGATGATCAAAATAATAGTGAGTTTGCCTCTCTCTTTGGTTTATGCAGGAAAATAATTAAAAATCTAAAAAAATAATATTTTTTAAGTGTTTGACTCTTCTGTTATGAATAAACTTTTCAAATTCATTGTTTTCTCTTCCTCCAGAGAATGGTAAATTTTCAAACTCAGCACTACCCTAATGTCACTTGTGAAATACTAACCTGGTCCTCAGAGTTAATATCCTCAACTCAAGATGTCTTTGATCCAGTCACCCATACACTTATCCTTCATTTACTTTCCCTTTCCATGTACTTGGGTCAAGTCACATTATTTTTCTCCATACTGCTGAAAGCAGAAACAGCTGCTTTGGACATGAATGCAGAAACAGCTGCTTTCAGTTCCTTGTATTCCCATGGCTCCTGTATTCCCATGGCTCAGCCCAGAGCCACGTGTCACAGACAGAGAGCAAATTTCCCTTCACCCAAAAGTCACAAACTGAATTATTCTTAGTGTGACAGAATGGTGGAGGCATTTAGTTGGAATCTTCCTTGTGAATTGAACATGCACATTTTGAAAGGCCTTTAGTTTCTATTTGAGCAGTTTTCCCAAGGGATAGCTCCTTTGCTCCTGAGCTGGCTCACTTGTGAAAGAAACACAGCAGAATCCAAGTTGCTTAACTAACTCACTGAAAGTGTACTTTGAAAACGGTAAAGCACAATATTTTCCTTTGGTCTCAAGGTCAGAAATAGCTGATCTTCTTTTCCTGCCACTAAACATCCATTTAAAAGCAGTCATCCACATTATAGTATTATAGTTTAAAGGAAAAAAATTGGCATGTACTTAAATGCTTCAAGGCACAGCCCTGTTCTGGAAAGTGTTGGGCAACCTTCACTTTGAGATTACTGGTAGCCTTATTAGTTATTTATATATTTCATGACAGTAGTATTTCATGACAGTAGTTTATTATGTAAATAAATGCTTATCTCTAAAGCCTGGAATAATTTTTAAAAAGAAATCATAACCACAGCTGTATATATTTTAAGCTTAGTGCTCTTAATTCAGTAAAAATCCAGGCAAAATACTATTAACATTACTTACATATTTTTATCTAGTTTCTGCTAGGTATCATAGTTGTGATTTCATCTTTAATGATTTTTCATATTGATCAAAACACTTGCAAAACAGCATTTCAGGGCTTTCCAGGTCTCCTATTGCATGAACAGACCCAGTGATTCACCCAGGCTGCTCATGGGTGCGAGGCTGCAGAAGGGCTGTACGCAAAACTAGCTGTGCAGCTTATCTGCCTTTACTGCATAGCTTCATACTCCAGTGTCAGGAGGTGGAAAGACTGCTGGATTGATTCTGTCTTATGCAATGCCAGCATGCTTTAATACCTCTATAGAACACTGAATTAAATGCCAGTAAATAATTAATAAAAATAAAATAGCAATTGTATTTTGATCATAGCAAGTGGGTTGTGTGCCAAAGAGAGGCAAGAAGTCTCTAGGAAAAGAAGAATGTATCCTTGCTTTGGAATTGATGGGTTTGATAGATATCAGCAGTTTTATTACTTTTCATCTAGTACAATGGGGGGCCAGGGGGTGGCAAGGGAGAACACAGGTCCTGCGTGTAAAGGCGACTGTGTGTGAGGAGGTGGCAGTGTTGTGTAACCACACTGACAGAGTGCGTCACAACATGTGACATGTGGCAGCAGCACAGCCTTAAATAGCTCTCACTGTCTTTTCTCCTCCGGAGGTTTTGAGAAAAATTTGGTTTTCTGAGTAATGTTTTATCCTTCTTAAAATCTCCCAATAATATGGCTCAAACTCCTCTAGATGATATGTACATGAGCTGTTGGAGAGGTTTAGGGAAGAATAGGTGGGGATGTTGGTCTTTTAAGTCCAGATGTTAAAAACATATTCCTGGGACTATGGGATGAATACATGTTTATTAATCCTTGTGTTAAAATTGATCAATGTCCCTTCATGACTCCTGCTGTAACAGAAAAGCGTCTGAAAATGACTAAAAATTTTCAAGTGATAGAGGATCCATTAAAAATTATAAGATTTTGTTTTAGCCATTAACTGAATTTTTATTTTAATTATATTATTATTGACTCATATTATTATATTTATATTAGTTTGATTATATATACAAAAACCTAAGCTCTGCACTTGAAGTTTTGGACACTTATCTGGATTCATCACATGCTTGGGTTTTTGTTATTCATTTATCTGCTAGACTTCAGAGGCCTTATTACCATATTTCTGTTCTTACTCTCATACTTACAGACTGCAACCAAGTCATTGCTTATCTCTGTAAACTAAACATATTGAGTTTCTTCAGTCTTTTTCTCCAGGAATTGTTTCTTCACGATCCTCATTGTTCTGATCTCTCAAATTTATCTGTGTAGTTTTTGATCTGTAACACCAAATTTGGACCAAGTATTCTACTAGTGGCTGTGCAAACAAGGAATACAGTAGAAACATAATGTCAATAGTGTTACGCTATAGTCCCCTTTTATTCTCTGCAGAACTATAGTGGCCATGTAAGTATGCTGAGCCTTCATGTCCAGGTCATCAGTGCCCTGCATCCTTTCCAGAGTCACTGCATCCTGAGTCCTACTTCCTGTAACCATTGCTTTCATATTTTGTTTCTGGTTGACATTACTTGGCTTCCCTCTTGATGTGCAGAAACAGCCAATAACCTCCCTAAAGTCTGATGGGAAGCTCAAATTTCCTGGGGCCCAGCCTAGAGCCCTTTTTCTGCCCCCAGAGCTATGCTTCAACTTTGCCAGATGGAAAAACCTGCTGCCCAATGCACTGCTTCCCTACATCTCAGCTAGAGTCAACTTCACATCATAGATCAGCATCTATTACCAGTCCTTAGCAGGAAATCTTTATAACTCATAGTGAGCTTTCACAGCTGGCCTGCCAGGCCTTCTGAGACACAGCCCTGTGAAAGATTTCACTGCTCCTTAGACCTATTCATGTTTCATAAGCACTGGCTTCTTATAATGGAACTTATTAAGCCAGGACTTACTCTTTCTCATCTATTCCAACATTCAGTGTTAGACCACTTAATACAAGTTGGCTTTCTCATCTGTGTTCACCACTCAACATCACCAGGCCAAGGACAGGATATTGGCTCTCTGGGGTGGGGGCTAGGGGGCATCAATAGTGTTTGGGATTTAGGGTGAAGGCAGGAAAGTAGAAACCACCCAGGAGGAGTTTTCTGGTTTGCAAGCTAAGCAGGTTGCTGAGGCCACACATGGCAGCTATGAAGAGAAAGGCAATTGCTGGATGGGTGACAACCATCAGGAACAAAAATGTTCTAAGGGGCAGTAAATAAGGAACCGGTGAATGCAAGCTGAGAGCAGAGACTGAGGCAGCCACAGAGCAGAGATGTGATTGGGCTCCCTCCCCTCCCTTCTCTTATTTCCCTTATCTTCTAACCCAACATAAGCAACTTTTTCTCCAGGCGCTCCTTGCAGACAGCATCAAAGCTGTGCATCCAGAAGGAAAAGGACTGCTGGAAACAGCCTGTAGCTAAGCTGTCCTGGACAAATAAGTGTATTATTAGCAAACAAAAAATGTATGCTCTGGCCATTCAGCTGCTTAGGGGTGGTATTTGTCTAGTTCTGACTCTTTCTTTCCTTTTCCCTAAGATTGGCTTCAACACAACACCACTGTCCTTTCTAGTAAACGAGATATATGAAATGTAACAAAAGAAAAGAAGGCAGTATCTTCCTATTTGCTTCCAACCTTCCCACCACTGCCCCCAAGCTTCATTTGCCATGCAGCAGCAGTTTTTTGTAAAACTTCTCTCAACACACTGCTCAGTGAATAAGCATTAATTAGAAGAATAAGAAGATGGAGATCAATGTTGATTTATAGGCAGAAGGCAGGGAGCTAAGCCTGAATGGATACATAGCTCTGAAATGAAATCTGCATCTAGAAAGTGGTCAGAAATAAAATAATGAAAAGACAGGTTCTTATAGTGAAAAAGTAAGTGGCAAATTCTGCTTGGACCCAGGATGGGTGAAAAGGTCAGGACTAGACAGCTTTAAAGGATACTGATGGCAATGATGAGCAGGATGGGGTTACATCAGGAACAGCTGGTTCCTTTTCTTGGCTATGTTTTTTACTTCAAGGTAAGAAAACTTCTTCTTCCCCAGTGTGCTGTCATGCAGTCTGTAAAATGTTCCCAGTGATTTCTGAAATGGGCTCCTTGCAAGAGCTTTTTCTCACCTTTGCCCCTACAGGTTCTTCCTTTTGAGAATTAAAAGAATTCGTATTTCCAGGGTTCCCTTCTCAATACCAAAATATAATCTGATTCCTGCCAAATTCTCCACCCATTTATTCCTCTCTCTAGTCCCTTACAGAAAATTAGTTTCAGAATATGACAGACACATTTCCACTGTGGTATATGAATGTCATACGGAGGGCAGTGCTGTCTTTTCACAGGCTCTCCTGCTTCCAAATTTTACACCACTCCTTATGACTTTTTTTTTTTTAGCAGGATTTGCTACTTTTTAAGTCAAAGAGGGATCCACTGCAGGAATGAATTTACACTGGCTTTGTGCCACCCAATCTTGAGAACTGAGGCACTGAGTTTAACATTTCTGAGACAAACTATAATGTGTTATAGGGAGTATGCAGCTTAACATCCGAGGAAGGAGAGAATGTGTTTAAATGGGGATGGTTTAAATGAAGCAGTATTTAAAAAAGACCTGGGCCAGCTGAAAAAAAACCCACCCTCTCTTAGAATGCAGTCGTAAAGGTTTGCTGTCTGCTTTCCAGAAGGGATTTTTTCAAATGACAAACTGTGCCAAATTCTGCTTCTCAGTCACAAAGCCCATGATTTACACCATGATTTAGTGCTTGGTGCATGAATATCTGTGAAATAATGACTGAGCAGGCATAGCAGTAAGTCCCTGTACACTCTTAATGTTATGCAGTGCAGTTTCTCCAAGGGAAATATGAATTTATGAATTTACACACTAAGATATACCCCAGCCACTCAAAGTACAGGTCCCTGGAGGCCCCATTAAATTGACATCATGATGAACATTGGGCTGTGCTGGTCTGTACACCAGCTCCTTTTTTTTTTTGTAGCTTCTCAGCAGGCTTCCTCATTATTTTGAGAGAAATGCAGCCAACAGATTGAAGATCAAAAAGAGTCAAAAGCAAGATGTGAAATATCAGTCCAGTCAGAAATGAACAAATGCCATTTGATTTTCTCTGCAGAGGAGGCAGTCTAGTGAGAAGCATACAGTTGTACCTAACGTTTGGCACGTACTGGGAGGTGTTTGATCACTTCCATCACCTACGTGTCCATCAGCAGTTAGATTTGTTTTCAGGGAAGTGATAAGGGAGAGTGAGGGGGAAGCCAGTGTCACCCTAAGCTGTTTCAGAGAAAGAGCAAGAGAGAGAGATGTTGCCCTGTTTGCTGATGGCAGTTGGTTCCCTCTGTTTGAAGCCGGAGTGATTAGCCTTCTCCTTCTTTGTATTTCTGATTGCTATCACATTATGTTCCTGTGTGCCATTCTTTTGGTGGAGTATAAAATATATGTTCTGACCTGAAATTAGACAAACAAGAGAGGTGCAGCTTGCCCCACAGTCTCAGACACAGCAGAAATGGCACTAAACAAGTCTTCAAGGGCGATGCATTGACAGTAAGCCATGTCTTCAAACTTTTGGTCCAAGTGCAACTGCTGTTTCGGTCCAAGCCACTGATAATGGCTCTACAGGAACCCCCTATCTGCACTGACAGGAGTTTCTGATAGCTAGCTGTGACTCCACAGCAGAGGTTTAGCAACAGGACTGGATGATCTCCTGAGGTGCCTTGCAGCCTCTTCTGTTCTGTCAGTCTGTATCCCCAGAGAGAAGCCAGACTTGGTGGGATTTTCTGTTTCCAACACTCTTGAACAGATACCCAGCTTTGATAAGAGATGCCAGAAACATTTTTATGTGAGCAAGTAAACAAAAACTAACTGAAGAAATCAATGGCTCAGGAGTTTTAACAGGCTTTCCCTTTTAGTAATACAGCATTTAATTTTTCTGCTTGGCAGCTTTGTACAAACAGGTGGGGAGGAAAGCTCTGAGCTGGCTTAGCTTGTGTTTTTTGACACAGCCAAATGTCAATATTCAGAAGTGTCATGCAAATCAAAGCCTCAGATCTGAATGGCTCCATTCTTGAGGAAGTTTGCACAGAGATCCAGATTTTACAGATGGTTTCTGTCTTTATGATGATCTGGCAAAGACCTCAAGACTGAACCTCAGCATGGTCTAGAACTGCATGCTGCAGACTGAACTTATCTGAAAATTTATGGCTGAGGAAAGAAAGTGGTTGTTGCTCTCAAATGCAAAAATAGCCTTTCCTTGGACTGAAAGCTGGTGTTTTCCTAGTTGCCAAATTTTTTTACAATAAAGTATGCATTAGAATGGCTGGCAGAGGAGAAGAAAGCCACTCAGGTGTGCCCAGGACAACATACAGTGAACAAAAGGGAAGATGCCATTCTAGCTTCTAGCTAGTAAAGGTTCATTGAACACTACTGATGGCTTTTGAGGTGTTGCATAAAGTCATGAGCAGTCCAAGAGAAAAACAATCATAGCAATAAGAAAATAATTTTTCCTGAACACTCTTGTGAGAAACACTGAAGGCCAAAGGAAAACATCAGAGGCAACTCAGAAGCTGAAACAAAAATCTGGTAGTGAGAATCTACTACAGTTTCCTGTCAAATGTTTCCATTCATCTGCATGAACCTTGTACGCAGCAGTCAAATGTGAATAAACTTTGTGGAGTTCCTGGTGCCCTAAGGCCAAGCACATTAACACCAGGCTTTGCATATATATATATAAAAGGAAAATAGTTTCTCTGCATTACTGAGCTATGATTCTGCACTGAAGGCTCATTCAAACACAATGTTAGTTTCATTCCAGTGAATAGGTTTTGAAGTGGATAAAAGTAAAGTAATACAAGCACATGCTAGGACACATATGCCCAGAAACAAGTGATAAGGATGCAGCTACACGCCTAGGTTAATAATAGCCTTTTATAAATTCTCTCAGGCTAGGCGGTGTACTGAATTTACAGTCAGTAAATAAACTCATCTTTACTCCTGACACTAAGTACGTGTTCCCTAAAAGGAGATGAATATTGAGATACTGTAAATAACCAACTAGTGGGAAAGGCTGGATCTGTACTTAGAGCACACAGTTAGGTCCAGTTCCCCTGATGCCATAAGCCCCTATGGTAACCCTAGATAAAGTGTTAACAAAATCTTTGGGGGTATAAGGGTCCCTGTATCCTACTTTATTTTTTTCCAGATGCATAATTTTCTGCACTAATAAAAAAGCATAACAGAATTACATGTCCTCACAGCACAGCTAGAGTAATTGCATTAAAGCCTGTGAGGGTCTGAGGTGGAGGTAATGGTCACTGCATGAATATTGCATGCTGAAAATGTAGCAGTATATATTGCAACCACTTCCTACCCACATGTGGGACTTTCCACAGGCAGAATGGAAATTATGTCAAATCAATCAACTGCTAAAGTCTGCCCAGGCAAATTATCTATTATTTCCTGATGTCCAAAGAGATAAGCACAAGAATTGTTATTCTTTAATTTTGCATGTATTTTTGCCATGATTTTCATCACACCACTGAAGAGAAGGTATCTAGGCAAAATCTTAACCCTGATCCCCATTGTTTTGGTAGTTTCGAGTGGGGAAGGAAAGGAGGTGGGGATCACAGTCCTCATCCATTTTTCCAAATGTGAAAGTCTGGCCACAGTCACAAAAATAATTCTCTTTCTGCCAGCCAGAAGCGGGTCATTGCTTGCTTACAGTTTGCCAGTCTTTTTATTTGCAGTTATTTTAGCAGCTCTGAATAAGGATATCCTGTGGCCAGCTTGGCTGTGTCCATTCCTGCCTATTTAATTATTGCATAGGCATGCCTCCAGGCCATCCTGCTTCTATCATGAGAAAGGCAGAAAGCGAACACTCCCTTGGCCTCTTGGCAGAGTTACCAGTGTTTCATGATGCAGGATCCTGTGTCATTGATCTATTCATGCACACGGATTTTGAATAAATCAGGCCTAAAATAGTTTGTAACCCAAATGAAACATTTCACAAAAGCATACATTAACTTTTAGTCATTCTGACTACACTTTGTGCAATCAATGCCACAGGGGAAAAAAATTTAGTGGCTATAAATTGTGAGGTGTGACATGCCCTTGTATGTGTCAACAGCTAAAACAATTATTTCTGCAGTAAGCAAATACAGAAAGTCAAAGAAACGGGGAGATTATCCTTCTAAACAGTTTCTATTAGCAATTTAATTTTAGCCAGCATATCTGACCTCCTTTTTACCCATCTAATTCATTTACTTGATCATTTCTTATGGACTGAGTTTATGAAAAGAAAATCTTCAGTATGGTTAGTGGGGAGCAGAGTGCATTTGAAAGGGAGGGCAATAGTATTGAAAGCATAAGAAACCTTTCTTCCAAGCTTGAGTTCTTTTGTGTATCTTCCCTCACCCTGTATAGCTACATTATATTTACAAATAAACTATCAGACTGATTCTTGCTATGAGGAACAGATCCCATTTTCTTTGTAACTAACCTACCCCCTCATTCTATAATGGAAATGGATCAGTATAAATATGTTAATGGCCTTACCTGAGGCAGGCATTTCAAAAGAAGATAACTGAGTGTGATGTACAGTTTGAGTTCAGAGCTTCCTGTTTCAAAGCATACACAGATTTCTATTTTTGTAGAGCAAAGAAAAAACTAATGAGCTTTAGACATAAAACATTTGGTACCATCATGCAGCTGCTGTATGCCAGAAATGCTGACAAACCTGTTTGTAAGTCTGCAGCAACCACATGACACAGTATGATTCACATTCATGTTGACCTTTGTCTTGTTTGTGATAGAAAACAATTAAAATTACCAGAGTCAACAGACTGCAAACTATGTAGAGTAATTGGGTTTGGTTATCTATGCCTTTAACTGTATTTCTGGGTTTCATCATTCTGGCTTACATGTACACAGAAGCTACTGAACCATTCATGCATGCTCATGTGGAGATGCAGATTCAGTGTGTTTGACAGCTCAGGAAAATTATAAAGCAATGTTGTCAAACAATGGCACAGAAGATGCAAGAAGCGTTAGCTAAACTGTCAATAAGCCACAACATTAATGTAAATTATCAAATCAAATTCATTGAGCTAAACCCAGTATAAACATTTATCTTAAGAGAACATCATTTGGATATTTGATGATTAAGTTGCCTTCCAAGACAACAGGCTAGATATATAAATTCTATTAATGTTTCCCTTATTAACACAGTGGTTTTAAGTATTTATTCAGGAATTACATGTCTAGGACACCTTATTTTTAAGGAACACCTTTATCATACAAGGTCTTCCTTGGTCTCATAATGTCTGTCAGGTGTTCAACACAAATACAAGGTGAGGCCTCCTAGTACTGTGGAAGGTGATGACAGTGCTAACTGGTATTCAAATGTACTTACATTCTTCTAGTAATGGCATCTTTAGCTTTGAATTGGAATATTTTTTCACTGCAAACCTGTCTTTTACTTTCTTTTTTTTAATGTTCTTTTCTTTCAGGAATACCTCCGTATATGCTGGCATTTTGTATTTGTCATCCCTTAGACCTAGTAGTCTCTTCTCTTCCCAGTGCCACAGAGTTCATTCATATAGCTATTTCTTTTTGTTGCTATACACTCTCAGACTTTTCCATCATGCTTCTCCCTGTAGCATTCTATTCACTTTAAAAAAAAAAAATCTAATGTTTACGAGAGTGTTGAAGCCATCATTGCCTTTGGTGCTTTCCTCCTTTTCTGCAGGAAGTAGCAATGACTATTCATGCCATGAGTACAGTTTTATCTTTGACTTGCTGAGCTTATCCAGGCTAACATCACTGCCTTTTTGCCCTTACTCCTCAAACTTTCTTGGTAATTAATGTCCATCTTGTTTCCTAATCTTTGTTCTGCAGTCAGTGATTATTTCTGTTCCTTGGGTTTTTCTTTTCCTAATGAGAGGAGATGGGGAAAAATTATGAAGTGTATAACAAATGGTGTTTCTGGTTTTTTAATTCTGGTAGTTATCCCTCCCTCTAAAATCTCCAAAGACAGAATTATAATAATGCATACAATAATTTACAGGAAGGATTGTTTTTCCTTTAAGAAAATGAGTACTTTTGTACATTCATGCTTCAGCAAGTAAGCCAGTGACGAATTGATAGGATTAAACAAATGTTCTATCTTATTTTTTACATAATTTTCCTCTACAGACTTTTTTTCTAATCTCTTAAAGCAGCCAGCAATTTTTACAGCACAAAACAAAACTGGAGTCTGATGTGAATGAGGGTTTCCTTAGATGTATAAAATAGAAATGTACAACGTGAAATCCCAGCACAGAAGTTAATAATGTCACTTCTTTAAGAGTTTAATATGGAAATACCCTAAACCACTTAATTCAAGTTTCTAAAATCCTGCTTGTTTACCTGTTGCATGGGTAGAGACCAACTTGTAGGGAATACAAGTTATTATTCAGAATATTATAGCATTTTGCTGCCTAATTCCTGGGCAAAGACCCATTGTACTTGGCACTGTGGAAATAGCGATCACAAGACATCCTCTGCTTCTCAGACAGCTTAGGCTAAGAAGATTAATAAAAGAGTAAAGAAATCAAGTATTTCTTGATCAAAATATACTTGGAGCATGCTGTTGTCAAAAGTGTATAGGCATCAAAGAAAATTATAAGTGAGATAGGGAAGAAAAATAATAAGGTAGCTCTGTGACTAGTCATTAACCTTTCTTTTAGAGTATGAAGGTTTCTGGAAAGAAACACAAAGACTCTATGGTTAAAGGTTAACAAGAGAAGCGGAGGCTGGCATTATATCTGGCCAGAAATCAGGATTTTTATAGGAAATGAGAATAAGCGCATATGGCCAGAATGGGTGTCAGCAGTCTTACAGAAGGAAATCAAGCAGTGTGGTCAGAAAAACAGAGAATAGAAGCCTAGGAATGGGGTGCACAGGAAAATCTCAGAGGTCAATATGATATGTTAGGAAAAAGACCTTTGCAGCGCACAGGGTGTCAGTAAGGTTGAGGCTACATTTCACAATGAAAGAGAAAAGGATGTTGCAATAACTGACATGTGAGATAAGGGCTCTACTTTAAAGAGGATGAGAAAGGCATTTTTTTTTTAGAAATGTAATATAGGAATAATTTATAAGTTTCTTACACAAAGCATTGTGAAAATTTTGAGAGAGCACCAAGTGGAAGATGAAGTGCTCTTCACAGGCCTAAAAGACAGGAACAGGGTTTTAGCCATACTAAAAAAAAATTAAGAAAGAAGAGGCAATTTTAAATCATGACCTGTTACATTAACATGGACTTTTCTTGCCTGCTGTGGTTTCTATTATTTTCTATACTGTAAATTATTTCAGCATAGTGCAAGCTAAACATGAAGAATCTAACATCTATTCTTAAAGGAGCATACTTCCTAGGAAGTGCTCCAGAAGTTATTAGCTATGTACATATTTAATTGTTTTGGAGCATAATAGCTGATGCTAGACAGATCTTCACATCAGTGCTGTCACATTAATTGTATTATCATCATACATCTTTTCATTGTTAGAGGTTGATATTGTATAGCTGCCTTTCTATGGATAGGCATTAATCCATACCTCTCCCCAAACAGGTGTCGTGCAAGCATGTACTTCAGCTGCATACTGATAATGCTATTAGAACATATCTGAGAACATAAATATGCATATCTATATATTAAATATATATTTATATTGTTGAGAGCATTCAAGATAAAGTACACAAATACTTGCTGGGGATTCCCACTATCTAGAGTACACCTGTAGTGTCATATAAACTGCAGTTCCCTCATTCGGTCTTCACTAGAATTATCAGCTCATATTTATTTGTTCTTGAGTCCAGCTTTATAACACAAGGCTACCTCAAATTTTTTAGTTTGTGCAAATGCAAGGGTCAATGAATGAGAGATTCTGGTGACTGTGCAGGTCCAAGAAAAGAGCCAGGAAAGGTTTCGGAAAAAAAAAAGCAGATGTCTTTTGGAAATGGTCCCATTTTCATATCTGTGAGACAACTCTACCAATATAATAGATTTTCTGACTCTTATTGCTTACTTATTTTTTATATAAGACAAAGGGGCATTCAGAAGCTCACATAATCAGATGAAAAAAAAACAAAACCAAACACAACAAACCAAAGGGTTTGTTCAGTTAATTGTTGAAGATACATCTGTTCAAAAGACAAATAGCTAATCAAAATACATCATATACAGTGCTCCGCATAAAATCATTTTATACAAATCAGTTATACAAGGCAGTGTGCACTCACAGCCTGGAAAGCCAGCTGTCCCCTGGGCTGCATCAGAAGAAGTGTGACCAGCAGGTCGAAGGAGGTGATCCTGTCCCATTACGAAAGAACTGGCTGATGGTTGCACTCAGAGAGTTGCAGTCAATGTCTCCATGTCCATGGGGAGACAGGTAAGAAAGTGGCGTCCCTCAGGAATTGGTGTTGGGACCAGTCTTTTTCAACATCTATGTTGGTAACATGGACAGTGGGATTGAGTGTGCCCTCAGCAAGTTTGCTGATGACAACAAGCTGTGCTGATGACAACAATCAGTTGACACACTGGAGGGAAGTGATGACATCCAAAGAAACCTGGATGTATCATGAGAGGCCTACAGGATGCTAGAGAGGGACTCTTCCTCAGGGACTGTAGCAATAGGACAAGGGGTAACGGGTTAAAACTTATACAGGGGAAGGTTAGGTTAGATATAAGGAAGAAATTCTTTACTGTGAGGGTGGCGAGGCACTAGAATGGGTTGCCCAAAGTCATGGTGAATGCTCCATCCCTGGCGGTGTTCAAGGCCAGGTTGGACAGAGCCTTGGGTGACATGGTTTAGTGTGAGGTGTCCCTGCCCATGTCAGGGGGGTTGGAACTAGATGATCTTAAGGTCCTTTCCAACCTAAACCAGATTTTATACTCTGCTCTTGTGAGACCCTACCTGGAGTACTGCATTTAGCTCCGGGGCCCCCAACATACAAAGGACATGGAGCTGTTGGAACAGGTCCAGAGAAAGGTCACAAAAATGATGAGAGAGCAGGAGCATCTCTCCTATGGAAACAGACTGAGAGAGCTGTGTTTGTTCAGCGTGGATAAGACTCTGGGGAGACCTTAGAGCAACCTTTCAGTACCTAAAGGGGGCCTGAAAGAAACCTGGATAAGGATTTTTTTATAAGATCAAGTAGTGATAGGGGAAGGGGGAACAGATTTAAGCTGAAAGAGGGGATATTTGTATTAGATATTAGGAAGAAATTCTTTAATATGAGGGTGCTGAGGCACTGGCACAGATTGACTAGAGAAGTTGTGGAAGCTCCATCCCTGGCAGTGATCAAGGCCAGGTTGGATGGGGCTTTGAGCAACCTGGTCTAGTGGAAGCTGCCCCTTCCTGTGGCATGGGGGATCAGAACTAGATTATCTTTAAGGTCCCTTCCAGCCCAAAACATTCTATGAATCTATGATTATGATTCTATGATTCTGTGACATATGTAGTATTTCCTTTTAGGTATTAATAGAAGGCATCAAAACCCACTAAGGGTGGGGGGAAGACTCCTTGAGCAGCATTTACCAGCATGACATGATTTTTGTTTATAAGAAGGTGTGAAATGCCATAAAATAGTACCAGTTTTCAGGAGCAATGATTTACGATGCATATCAGCATCTCAGTATAGTTTTTCACTTCAGAAAACAGGTTTTGGGTTTTAAAATATTTTGTAAATGGAGCAACAGAACATTTTCATAGTCAAAGAAAAATCCTTTTCATGTTTTATTAACTAAAACTTGCCAAGAAATACTGAGGTGTAGAACTGCATAGAGAAAAATGTAGAGGAAGAAGATAATTTTCAGCTTCGATTATGCATTATTCTAAACTTAACAAGGGCTCTGAAGTACGATACTTAACAAAATATAGCCCCAAAACTGCAAACTAGACTTGCAAAACTGCAAGGTGTTTCAAAGGACTAGAAGAACTCTACTAAAGGTAAAAGTTAGAAAATTTTTAGCTCTACTTTAAGACTGGAAAGGTAAAGTGCACTCCAGGTCCTTTAATCTCTCATCTCCATTGTTGAGCCTAAACATATAACCAGTTTAGAGAATTTGATGAAACTTCAGGGGAGTAAAGTTAAATATATTCCCGAACACTGGCATCATAGGAGTGAAATAGATCACAGCATTCCCTAGAACAAAATTTTATGAATTCAAGAAAATTCGAATTTGCCATCTTCAGTGGTATATTGCATCAGCTTTGTTTTCTGCCATGCTTTCAAGAGCATACCTTGGAAGTGTAGGCTCAAGAATTTCTGGCATAGTCCCTGTATTTTGCCATGCTGGTATAGTTGTTAAGACACATATTTAGACATACATTTTTGACAAATTTAGAACTTAGTTTTTGAGGGATTATTTTTTTGGCTCCCATTTAAAGTAACAAATTTATTTAGCCTGAATCTCTGATCCTCATATCACATCCAGCTGCTTAGCAAATGTCTATGTGCTTTTATTGCTGCCTTTATTTTACATCTGTTGTAGAACAGTAAGCAATTTGATTTTTCCTTTCAAAAAGCATAACACAGAGCTTTTATTATAAAGTACTAATAAAATAAAGAGAACATACCAATAAAACATAGTGAATAATGGTAATGCAATAAATTACAAAGTAGCTTTTTAGTTGCTTGCAGTAAGATTCAAGAATTTTAGTTAATCTTTAGATATGCACATATGCACAAAAATAATTTTCTGAAATACTAAACCATATGACAAAGAATTAATGGTGCCTTCCAAACAGGAGCTGTCAGGATGAAATATTTTTATTCTAACATGGCTCATTTTCAATATCATCTTCATAAAAAAAGTTATTAGCCATTTTAATTTCTCAGGGTAAATATGTATACAAATCCATATTTGTTACAGCCATTCAGTAATTTTTTTCTTAAATCTTTAGAGGAAAAACACTAACTAACCCCTTTTGTCTTTCCCATGCTGTTTCTCTGGTGGAAGTCATATTGGTCTCAGAAAACACAAAGTTGTTAAACATTACTTGAAGTGTCCATAAAAGCTTGAGAATTTCTGTGAAAAGGTCCTTAGAGGTACTATTTCTGTAGCACTGCATTTTCTGGAAATAACAGTTGTCAGATTCAACATGTGTAAAGGACATATAACAACACATCCATGCTCACTTCAGTTGGGATAGCAAGCTTTGCACTAGGTAATGAACTGGCCAACTCTAATCCTGTTTAGCTGGGGAAAAAAGTAAAGTGAAGAATGGAGAAGAAATAAGTTTTTAAAATGTTCTTGTGAATGGGAAGGAGAGTATTGTCATGAAGAAGAGGTACTGAGTCAGCCCTCAGTGATATCTGTTTAGTTTTCCTCTATGCAAGTCTGGTAAATCAGCATTTCCTCAGCTCCACATCTTTGTTACAGTAACACTTTTCCTCCAGCCATCCTTCTCATCTATTTTAACCAGATGCCCTTCAGTGCAGAGGCTTTCTTGGACATTTGAATGTCTTCCAGCTTGATGGGGGGCTGCTACTCCCCCAGGTACTCCAGGGATGGGTCTAATAAGCTGTTTACGCATGACTTGCAATTCAAATTAAGCTCTGTCCATCTCTGCTCTGAAACAGGGAGTGAACTGAAGATGATAGTTTCAAGAAAACTGTAACTGAGAATTACAGTTGACAAAACAAAGACGATAGGCCAGGTCTCTGCCATTGGAGGATGTCAAGACTAACTCAATTAAGTATAACTGAATTACACTGGAGCAGAGGAATGGAAAATCTTGACTGATGCACGCAAAAATGAGTGTCTGGCAGAGGAGCAGGGTCCCAGACTGCTTCTGAACTAAAGATTGCTGGTGAGGTGGCTGTAAAGTTGCTTGAAAAGGGATGTTAAATGTGAATGAAGGTCAAGCTGAATCAGCGTATTTGTAGGGAGAACATTAAACACCAGTGAAGTGGCAAGATGAGGACAAAGGGGAGAGAGGGGGATAATAACACTGAATTAGTAGGTCATAAAGAAGATGGTTTCTTCACACTACCATTAGAACCCAACACATCCATGCCAAAAAATGTACAGATGCTAGTAGTAAATTGGGTTTATAAACCAACATTATAGATCTCATTCTTGTGCTATCACCTCTTTAGTTTATGGGCTTTTTTACTGAAAACACTTCTTGTACAGCTATGCATATGGTTTCAGCTTCAAAATGGCTTTTGAATAGCAAGTATTTACCTGGCTTTGAGTTCACCCATTGTCATAAAAGGCTTATTTTTAAATAGATTTCTAAAGCAAAGGAGAATGGGGTCTGCTGAGGGTCCTCACACATGGCTTGCCAATGTGCTGAGCGATGTTGGGCAAGCAATGCTGCTGAGAGGTGAAACCTCCTCTGGCAGCTCCCCCACCCCAGGAGGTATTGAACCTCCTTAGGTCACCCTGTTTGGGGGGGACTGATGATTTTCCAACTGGTCTTACAGGCTTCACCAAGCTGGGAAAGGAAGGCTGCCTTTTCATTTATGAAAGAGATTTTTATTTTTGAAAGTCAGCCATCTCCCATATAAAGTCTGTTCATTTGATTTTCCCTTTAGAACTAGAAACAGTCATTAATATAGAGCTGCTGTCTCAAGAGTATCTATACAACCCTCAATCTCCTATCCCATCCTAAACACACAGCGCTCAAACCTGCCAAAAACCATGAAGAGTTGTTTTCCTCTTGCTCTCCCCATTAGGGCTGAGCCTTCATGTCCATGTGAGCAAGCTGTTTTAACATAAAACAGGAATTTGTTCTGTGTCAACTTTTTTAACACAAATTATGGTGACTGTCGAAGGTGTCAATTAGACTGACAAGCCTACAAGTGCAGGTCTTGCTCTCCATGACACAAGTAGCAATATACTGTATTGAGGCAGCTGTCAGAAACTAATCCAGCATGTGGTCTTCACCCTACAAGGTAGAGTACATGCCTTATATAGCAATTTAAAACCTAGAGTGTAATGTAAGCAATGAAAAATATCTGCTGAGCCAGGAGGGGAAACAGAACAACAGTGACGACTCAATATTATTTAGCCTGAAATGAAGCAAACCCAGTTTGTCTGCTGCCTGAATTTTAACAAGCATATCCTTTTTGTTAGCATCAAGATGAGGGACAGAGTCAAATTTTTGGAGGCCCCCTCTTACAGGAGAGAAAAACACAAGATGATTGGTATTATCAGCCAGCAACAGAAACAAAGAGTCTAGGTAGATACTTCACAGCAGAGAAAGAGAGAGGAAAGTTTTATAGTGGATCATAGCTGAAGTGACAAGTAGTTCTGTAATGATATTTTGTATTAAATAAGCAGTTTATTCTACCAGTGAATGCAACCTCTCTGCCTTCCTCAAGGCAGTACTGACAAGCCAGAAAAAAAGCTTGTTGCAGGAGCCTTCTGGTCCTAGCAGGGGAATAAGAAATTTGTCTGTGAGGTGGACAGGAGGGGTAGCGAATTTTTGGGAGGTTATGGAGGGAATAAGGGAAAAACTTTAGCTTTGATGCAACTTTAGAATCAAGAATAGAACTACTGTAAAGAGAAAAATAGCTCCAAGATGGAGTAGTTTCTGTACGAGAAAAAATGGACTTGCCAGGAAAAGTCTAGGAGCTCTGTTTTGTGCCTGTGATGGCAGGATATTCATGAAGAGACTCAGACCAACATTGAGATATGATGAAATAAGGAGTAATTTAAGTTAACCAAGGTAAGCAGAAGAAATTGCACAAAATAGCTGTGTGCCCAGTTTCAAGGCTGCAAGTGAGTTGAAGTGACATAAACAAGAATATCACTGCAACTAGCCTGTTCTGTGCTTAATTTGTCAACTGCGGTCATTGCTCTCCATGGCACCATCACAACCTCCACAGCAAATGACTGCAGTGTTACAGACTGAGGTGTATATGAGGAATAAGCAACAGGAAAAGATTAATCCACCATTAATGTTTTTGTCTCTTGGACTGTGTGCGCCCAGAGAGGAAAAGATTCTACCCAGAAGTTGTCTTTACATGCTATAAATATTTTATGTCCTGTAACATAAAATAAATTTTATATTTTCAGGAAGGTTTTGTTAATTTTTTTACAGATGTTAGTGAAAATTTTATCTTTACTGTCTGACTTGTTTGACTGTGTTCTGTCAGGCCAACAAACCTAAATTCAAGCTGAAAGTCAGTTGTGTCCTCTGCAGCAATAAGTACCATCAGTTGAAGTGCAGCTCTTATCGCTGAATCACAGTATAGCTCAGCTCACTTTCCCATTGTTGCATTAGTTTTAAAAATGAGAATATTTTAAGAGATTTTTATGCAGAAAATATGTGCCAATGGAGAGTACTCATTCAGTAAGAATTACATGCAAATAGTACCAATTACTTTTGGGACCATAAACAGACTCTTTGCTGTACTTGTGATCAGTACAAACACAAAGAAAGAAGAAAGTGCAAACCTTACATGAAGATGTCTGCCATAAAGCACTTAAAATTTCACACTAATTCCACCATCTGAGTAGTCAGTGAAGTAAAAGACCTGTAAAACATTTTTTCTTCTGTATATTCTCTACTTAGTGAAGGAGACTACCTTCAAACAGATATACGTTTATGCAGAGGAGATGCTGATTAGGCTGTGTCCAAGACACCTCATGATAGGAACCAGACCATTGACTTGAGTAAGAAGGGATCACTGGAATGATGTATCAAAGATGGTACTGCACTCCCCACCTGATATACAAAACTAGATCAAATATAATCACATACTCTGATAAAACGCAGCCAGGGAAGTGGCACATAAAGGAGTTGCATAACAGGGTGAAGTATAACTATCATTCTGGCAGTTTTGTCTAAGATGTTACTAGAACAGCATGTATGTTTTGTTGTCTCACGCTATGCATGGCATTTTCAGGAACTGCCTATTATTTATTATGGCATGAGAAGATGTGATCCTTTCAAGTAAATGGAAGATTATTTTCTTCCAGCATGCTGACAAACATAACACATCTTCCATGAGCTCTGGATTCTTTCTGTGAAGCTATTTATTTACTAAGGATAATGCTGGACATAGCAAGACTAACTGTGAAACTGCTGCCATAATGTATGAAAAGTTACTCTGTCCCTTTTGGGTCTTTTCTACAGCATATAGGAGAAGGTTGATGTTTCCAAGAGATTGTATCCTTTTTTTTTTTTCCCCTAGAGCTCTTTTTCCCAGAGCATTTATTTCTTCTGGCTGTATGACAGTAATAATTCTGCATGGATACATCTGTGACCCGAAGAGAAAGGTGAGTGCAAAATGGACAACTATAAATTCTATTTAAGAATCAGTGGCAAGGAATAAAATGAAAGTAACGAAACTGGCCAGAAGGCACTGACATTAGAAGAGACTCTTAACATTCCTCCCTCCCCTCCCCATCTCACTAATGTTTGAAAGTCTTAGAAATTGTCCTTCAGGGTAAGTTTAAGACTTATCCACATGACCCTCATTAGCATTTATGGAGAGTTGTTTTGCCTCTCGTTCTGGGAACCTTGCTATTGGAGTCTGCAAAGCGTAGCAGTGGAGTACAATTTATGAGTTACAAGCGCAAGTTACAAGTGCAAGGATGGAAGAAGCTTCCTGTTGCCTTTCACAGGAGAGAACATTGACAAGCATGTAGGAGAAAGCTTCTTGGAGTCACTGCCAAAGGAGCCACCATTTAGGCATTGTAGCTCTAGACATTTATTTATTTATTTATTTATGAGCAGATTTCAAAGCATCTGCCATTCAAAAGGCAATGCAGATTTCCTGTTTAAGATGCAACTGCAACTCATATAAACCATATTTGAGGCAAGTACAAAAAATAAACTAACTGAATAGTAGTGAACATAGTACAGGATGCAGAGGTCTGGTGGGTAAAGATCAGGGGGTAAGACTTGCTCTGAGTTCCACTCCATCCCAATATAGCACTGCTACCTTCTAGGCATTCCAGCTGAGAGACAAAAGCAGGGTTTAGAAAATGCAAGGGCAGTTCAGGGCAAACTCTGGAAAGAGAAAGCCAAATGAGCCAGCAGAAACAGCATCTTTCGATGGGGAGGTAGACATGTTTGGCTTCTGAGATGTGTCAAAAAGAAGTTATCTGTGTCCTAATTGCCCTTATTCCTGGCAGGTGCTGTGCAGATGCCTGCAGATGCCGACTGCATTACTGTTGCCATTGCCACCAAAGTGAGCTGAGACTGCAGCAAGACCCTGATGCCCCTGAAGAAGGGATATAACTGTGCGCCTGCACAGCACAGCAAGGTCCTCGCTTAGCATCCCTATGCTTCACACCTTTTAACTAGATTGTTTTATTCTTGAGGATTATTTTTATGAGCTGAGTACAGGATTAGGAGTACAAGTGAAATTGAGATTGATAAGGTTTGGTCTAGAGAAACAGACCAAATTCTGCATTCTGCTGTAATAACAGCCTCTTGCTATGCAATGGATGAGAGCAGGAGATCAAAAGTCTATTTTGAGACTCTCTGGAATTCACTTTACAGATGCTGCTCTTAACATACTGCTTTTAATTATTATTATCTTAAATACTTATACTACCCTTCTTCTAGAGTTTGCAAGTCATGATTCCAGCTGGACAGAAGATACCACGTTATATCCAGGAAAAGAAACCTTGTTTAACTTACATTTTAAAAAGTAGGTCCTATACAACAGACTTCTTGCAGCCCAGTCTTTTCTGACTAAATCCAGCTAACAAACACACTCACCTGGAGAGAATAGGTGTAGAAGATACAGATACTGCACCTTAATTCACAAGCACCAACCACACTAAAACTTTCCAGACTGGTTCCATGAACTACATAGTGCCAGGTATTTTGGGAGTCCCCATGATTATCCAAAACTGGATCTCCATACATCTTTATGCATTAAAACAAGTGACAATTTTTGATTTTCATTTGTGATTATTTGCTGTGCTTGCACATGTAGCTCTCAGTGGATGCAAAATAATTTTAAATTTAATGGCATTGTCAGGCTTTTTGTTTTTAAGCTTGTCCCTTAAAGCCAACAAACAGCCATCTGTTTTTGCAGACTTTTTAGTGTCCCATGTGCTTGTGACTCCTTGAAACTTCATGAGTTTTTTTCCTAAGTATTTAAATATTCATGTATTTAATCTTGAAACATCCCACTTAATACACTGAATAAAAAAAAATATTGTAAAGTCATCTTCACATTAAATACAAATAAAAAGGGCATGGAAGGTGCCTCCCTAGTTACCCCTTCAGACTTGAGCAGTTGGGTTGCATGTGAAATCCTTGGATGCCATAGTTTGTTATTCTGCCTGCAAAAAGAGTATTGACAGTTTGATATGTGACACTACAGGAGATAATAATTAGCTGCAATGTGGGAGAGAAGGAGAAAAACTGAGGACTCTGCAAGCAGCTATGAGATGGGAGCAGATCCCACCACTGGGGCTGTCAGGGGACCTGGCCTGAAGCAACAGCAGCTCCTCTCAGGCAAAGGAGGTTGTTGGCTGGCTCACTGGCAAGGCTGCCCTGGGCTAATGGAACAGCCTTCAAACCCAGTACTGGCATTTTTACCAGTTGCTGCTGGGTATATAACTGGTTGGAAAATTTCTGACAGAATAATGTTTCCATTAAAGAGACAGTTCTATTAAAATTGACGCATTTCACAGAAAGATGACAGCATTGATTCATTTGGACTCTTCCCACTTGAAAAAATGAGCCTTCTCGTTTCAATTCTATACTATGAAAACAGCTCATCTCAACTTTTACCACTTTGATTTACTGTACATTTAAATACTAAATGAGCTGTTACATAGACATAACACAAATAGATAGTGTTCTGACACTAAAGTGACCTATTGATTTAACTTTGTAAAAAAGGCTTCACAGTATCAAAAGCAAACATTTTGATAACAGCTTCACACTGCAGTTTCCACAGTGTCTATTCATAGAAGTGTAAAAGATGAGGCCTTGCAAGGCAAAACAGAGAAATCAGTTTTGCCAGTATAATGTGGCTAGTCAGGTTTCTAAACACCTCTGCATGGAAACGACTGACCAGAGATGTCATGTTCTGTGGGGCAAATACTTGGAGGAGGGTTCAGTTTACCATGGGCATGAGCATCACCCAGAGCTATGTTAAAGAGTCAGAATGACTAATCCTTTCTTCTCCACTTACCTACTGTCCATAGAATCTGCTGTTCTGAAAAGTCAGGGAGATGCAGGACTGACCACAGCTGCTCATCAACCAGCCCTCATACATTACCTCTCTCCACTGACTTTCAAAATGGGATGCAGCTTTTCAGTTAGTGGCTGGCCAAACACAGCTGTTAGAAATGTGATGTTGCAGCAAGGTTGCAGGACCCAGCCATGTGGGTGTAGTTAAACAATAATGAATAAGGTGTAGGACATTTCCTGGGGAACAGATAACCAGCTGTGAGGAGTTAATGACCCACATTGCGCTTTGGCTCATTAACTGCAAGCAGATATTAGTCCCCAGAGATCATTCTTGATGGAGGCTGGTGTTGTTTGAAATGAGATGAGGCTGTATTGTTTCCTTTATGCCTACCTGTTTGTTCCCATGAGTTTGATGGTGATCTCTTTCTCTTTGTCAGAGTTAAAGGGTACTGAATCTCCTCTGTGTGCACTAGTAAAGGTCTTGAAATGACCAGGTGGTAATGGGCTGTTCTGGCACAGCAGCATCTAGTTGTGCTAACTCCTGGCCCATGGGTAACCCCAGATTCCCTTATTGCATCTTAGTTCTACATTGGCATGGGAGTTTTCTCTGTTCCCATAGGCAATGCAGTACAACTATGAGAAAGGGAATTGGAAAAAGAGTGACTTGTGATATCTTCTAACTTATTCACGGAAATGTCAAGAATTCCTGTAATTTTTAAGCTAAAATTAGTTATTCTTTAAAGGCAGCTGTTCCACAAACTGTTTCTGAGAAGAAAAAGATGTAAAGCAAATAAGCAGCTATTTTTAGAAAACATAAAAATATAATAACAGAAGTTATTAATGGGTGTACCTTTGTCACAGAAGTTCAATAACATTATCAACTAAATCACATCCCCAGTCTTTTACAGCTGCCCAACAGTAGTGAAAGATAGCCTCTTATTTTATTGAGTCCAGTAAAAGAGATTGCATAGAGTTTTATGTCACTTTTTTGCACATTTTAAAGTTATTTTATATTCTACTTAGAAGGGAAATGCTCACTGGAAACATCACACTAAAAAAGTCAGAACTCCTCTTTCCAGCCTCTCTCCTAAACATCCCAGGGACAGCTCTGGGAATAAGCATCAATGTAAGAAGCTCCTGCTGGTCTGACCACTGGGAATTATTTGAAACTAATTTCTTGTGGAACTCCATTGACCATGATAAAATTACACCAAAGGTGAATTTGGTCCTGGCTACAAGGAAGCAGGACAGAACCACTGTGGATACCATGGTACTTGCATCTGAACATCTGGCTTACTAGTGGTTTTGGAATTGCTCTCTGTGCTGGGAACATGAGGGAGAATCACTAATGGCAGAAGGAATTAAGAAGACAGTGGCTAAGGGCAGCTATCCAGTGAGATATTATCTAAATGCCCAGAGCACTTGCCATGAACTCATTTAAAAAACTCCACTGTTTTATAGCTAATGCTAGAGAGAAATGCTCATTTGAATTACTTTGCAGCAACAGTGCTTTTTATATTAAAGGTCATGTAAACTTAGACTCCTGTTGTAGAAAAAAATCCACTCAGTAACAGGGCTGCATCTGAAAGACAAGAGGTTTGAGGGGGAGTTTTTGTTTTTCAGTTTCCTTGTACTGGTAGCCTTGGCAAGAACTGAGAAATTAGGCAGGGTTGGCCTTATTCAACAAGAGCAAGGTGGTTGTTGGAAGACTCAGTGGACTCCAGGCACCTGGGATGCATTGGACTGGAGAAGTATAAACACACAGGAAAGCAGCCAGCCAACCTAACATTGCCTACCTGATTTCACAAGGGAAGCTGCAAATGCACAAGGAGTGTTTATGGGTAGAGTTTTAGCTCTCAGTAAGCCAGACAGTTACTAAGTCTGAGATCTCTTCACTTTTATCTTATGACTACATTGTATATTTTCCAAGTAAAATTGCTCGCCATTTCATCTCCTAAAAGACCTCCTGTGATCTTAAAAGGTTGAAGAATACCTGGAAAGCAGCTAGGAAAGTCACAGCTCCAATCTCTGACCCATGAGGATAGACACAATTTTGGACAGGGAAGTTTTGAAGCAAGACCATTGGGAAAACTGGATCTCACATCTGATACAAAGTCACAGAATAAAAAGGGAGACTAAAACATACAACCCCAACTATTCCTGTGACATAGTAACTGGGTGAAATAGTATGAGTTTTCACATGGGAAAACTGGGGGATCAGGACCAGTCAGCATGGGTTTGTGAAGGTCAGGTCCTGCTTGACCAGCCTGGTCTCTTTCTATGATAAGGTGACCCATCTGGTTCATGATGGAAAGGCTATGGACATTGCTTATTTGGACTTAACATTTGACACTATCCCCCACAGTGTTCTTCTGGATGAATTGGCTGCTCATGGCCTGGATAGGTGGATTCTTCACTATTTTGGAAACTGGCTGGATAGCTGAACCCAAAGAGTGGTGGTAAATGGCATCACATCTACCTGACAATTGGTCACTATGGGTGTCCCTTGTGGTTTGATGTTAGGGCCAGTGTTGTTTAACACCTTCTTTGATGATCTGGATGAGTGGATTGGGTGCATCCTACTAAATTTGTGGATGACACCAACTTGGCTGGGAGTGTTGATCTGCTGGAGGATAGGAAGGGTCTGCAGAGGGATCTGGACAGGTTGGATGGATGGGCTGTGGCCAATGGGATGAGGTTCAACAGCCAAAGTGCTCGGTCCTGTACTTGGGTCACAGCAATCCCATGAAACGCTACAGGCTTGGGGAAGACTGGCTGGAAAGCTGCTCAGTGGAAAAGGACCTGGGGATGCTGATTGATGAAGCTGAACATGTGCCAGCTTGTTCCCAGGCAGCCAAGATGGCCAGCAGCTTCCTGGCCCAGGCCCGAAACAGTGTGGCCAGCAGGGCCAGGGCAGTGATCATCCTCCTGTACTCAGCACTGGTGAGGTCACACCTCGAATACCGTGTACAGTTCTGGGTCCTTTACTACAAAAAAGACATTGTAGTGCTGGAGCAGGTCCAGAAAAGGGCAACACAGATTATGAAGAGTCTGGAGAATAAGTCTTATGAGGAATGGCTGAGGAAACTGCAGTTCTTTAGTCTGGAGAAGAGAAGGGGGACCTTATCATTCTCTACAACTACCTGAAAGGAAGTTGGAGAAAGGAGGTGGCTGGTTTCTTCTCCCAAGTAACAAGTGATAGAACAAGAGGTAACAGCCTCAAGCTGCACTAGGGGAAGTTTAGGCTGGATGTTAAAGATTTCTTCACCAAAAGGATAATTGGATATTGGAACAGGCTACACAGAGACGTGTGGAGTCACCACCCCTGGAAGTGTTCAAAAAACATGTAGATGAGGCCCTTAGTGATGTGATTTAGTGATAGTCTTGGCAGTCCTGGTTTAAAGGTTGGACTTGATGATCTTGAAGGTCTTTTCCAACCTGTTTGGTTCTACAATATAAATATACTTACAGTAAAAAAAAGAAAATAGATTGACTACTTCTCTCTCTGCTATAAAATGCAGTAGACTAATATTACCCTCTCAAACTTTGTCAGTGTATTACAAGTAGAATGAAGATTGAAATTGAACAGCATATTTTGAGGGACGAGTAAGAAGAAATTTGTTTCTTTATTCTTTTTGTTATATTGTTTCACACCATTTTTATTGTTTCTCTTCTAAAGTGCAAGAAGGTCTCAATATGTGTGCGTGATGCCAAAATACACTTTGGCTTTAGAATTAATATTCTACCTTTATAGCAGAACAGTCATTTGAAAACTGTCATAAATGATATACCTAATGCCATAAAGCAGTTCTGAGAGTAGGTGAACTGAGGGCTCGAGGCTTTTCTCTTTTGTATATTTCTTGAGTGTTTATGGAGCTCCGCTGCCACAGAATCTTAAACTTGTGACTTTAAGAAATTATTCTCCTAATACTTCAGTGTTATTAAAGAGTAGAAAGAGCAAGTCCATGAGAAGTGACAATGTGAAGTCCGAAAGTTTTGATGGCTCTCCCCAAGTTTTCTGATTGGTTCACTGAGAAAGTTAAAAAAAAAAAAAAGAAAAAAAGGATATTTTGCATTTTCATTGACAAATTCCCTGAAGTTCTGCTTCTGCTTAACTCCAGAGCAATTTGTCTATCTCACAGGCTCTGTGAATATATTTAATTCCCCAGATTGGACAGCCTCCTCAATTTAAATGTTTCTTGGCCATAGTGAACCAGACCTAGCAGCCATCCTCGGCACACTCTTTAGAAAATGCATGCATAAGTACATTTGATCCGCAGCCAAAACAGTGCTGGAAGCTGTACTTGTTTTAATATACAAAGAAAGAAAGAGGAGAATGACATTGAGTATTCCTTCCTCACCATAAGAACACGTGCATGCTTACTCCCTCCAGTAGTAAGGAGTATCCTAAATATGAGTTAATTCACATTAGATTTGCTGTCTTTAGCTTCGGGATACACAAAACCTCCCAGCCACCAGGCGTCAGATGATACAGTACTCCCATCCTGACTCTTGCGCATGGCCCTCTGTTATACAGATGTAAAATCACTGGGTAACAAGAACATATCTAGCCTTTCAGAGCCTCAAAACACTAACTTGAGTACAGACCTGTAAATACTTTTCATTCATGCATTATTTGTCATCAAATCCATGCCTGGTTGAAGTTAGTTTATGCTAGTTGGACTCCCTCAGGGATGGAGGTTTTAAATTAAAAGAATTATGCCTCCTGGGTCCTTTAGGCTCCCAGCTCTAGGAAGTGATTTGGTAATCCAGACCACTACGCTAACCAGTCTAAGTAACATCTGGAGTTCTATTTCAAATGAAGATGTATGTGATTCAGAAAAAAGGTAAGATTTAAGATAGAAACTTTTATCTGAAACATTTCCTGTTTACAAGTTCAATGCTCAAGCTATTGGAAAAGTCCAACCAAAGTGCCAGCTTTCCCAGGGAGGATAGGGTCATCCAAGGCTGTTGCAGTTTAAACACCAGATTCAAGACTGTGGGTTCAAACTGTGAACTGGAGTCACAGAAACCCAGGAGGTGAGTCCTCTTGCAGCTTTAGCCCTATGTGACTTTTCAACCATCCCAGCTTGGTAGGGAAATGAATGAAAACCTCTATCTTAGATACATAAATAGCTACTTTAAGATGGATCTTGATTATTCACACTAAGGAAGAATGACCTCATTTATGGTTAGCCATGTTAAAGTTAGATATTTGCTACTGCTGTGTACGTACTTCCTTAGCTGAACAGATTATTCTTGAGAAGTGCCTGCATGGTTTATGGTAAGAGCCTGGGTGAATGACCTGTAACAACTTTTTGATGGCTACAGCTGGAAAAGACAAATCCCATTTCTTTGTGATTAACATTATCAAGAAGAGATGCTAAGACAATGCTGTCAAACATTTGGTTTTCATCAAGAAGAAATCTACCATTGATACATCATTTACACATATGCTTATTTTGGCCAATAGCCAAATGACACAGCCATAAAGTCAGATATATTTCTCTAATAAGAAAACAGCCTTAGTTTAAAAGTGGTGATGCACCTGGGCTAGCTGAAATCTCACTGTTGGTTAGGGGTTTTTTGTGTTGCCTTTTCTTTTTTTTCTTTTTTCTTTTTTTGTTTTTGTTGTTGTTCTGGTTTGATTTGGTGGTTTGGTTTGTTTTTTTTTTGTTGTTTGGTTTGGTTTGTCTTTTTGCTGATTTTGGTTGTTTTGGTTTGGTTTTTGTTTTTTTTTTTCTATTGGGGACATAAAAATATTTTTCTAAAAAAAGTCAGAAACCTGCTTTGTGGAGCTAAAGATCATGGCAAGAAAACCTCATCTTGAAATACATGCAATATCCCCATGAGCATTCACCAGACAAAAGGGGGGGAAGAGGGATTGTGCTGTGCTTTCACACATTGTTTTCATATAATGTGAGAACAACTGTCAATGACAGCATTTAGTTGGTTGAAAGAATGTGTTTTTCCAGTGTCTCCTTACGAAATTCTGTTTTCCAGCAAACTCCTTAGATACCGAATCTCTCAGAACAGAGCAAATGGATTGCAAAAACGCATGAAAACAAAATGACTGTCACCACTGATTAATGAAAATAATATGCGTGCTGGTAGGCACACACTCACTAATCATATTTTCCATATACAAGTCCTAATCTTATATTTACATTCAAAAAATACTTATTTTGCATAAAAGGGAACAACAAAAGAAGCGGAAAGTAAATAGAATGTGGGAGAACACAGTCTGTATCTCCTCTGCAACAGCCTGTGTCTGAAAAGATGCAATGGTAGCAATCTCCAGTTGATACCAGATTCCTTGTGACTGAATGGGGTTATACAAAGGGAAGATCCTGATATTTCCTAGACATTGTTACAGTCTTGAATTCTCCAGACCAGGAAAATATTGCTTTGATAAAAAGGACAGATAACAAATTGATGAAAGTTAAGCATGAGGAAGTAACCCTTTCTTTGATCTTTTAACATTAAACCCTCCAACTCACTAAAATAAACACAGTCAGAGGACAGGACTGATGTAATTCACTGCATCGTGCATGTTTAGATACTACAGATTACACCCCAGACAAATTCCAGCCATGTGTTTCAGTCTGAGGTTCTCTACCTTGCAGTCTCAGCAACTTCTAAATGCAAGTCCCAACTGTAGCTCAGAAAACAAAAGCCATGCAGACAGAACAGTGGTCACCCCTTCTCCATCCCTTAACCCTGGATGCAGCTGGCACCAGCAACCTCACTGTGCAGATGGTGGCCTTCCTACTCCTTCTGCAGTTCTTTCTCTTCCTTGGTACTAACTGCCAGCTTTCTGGTGAGAATCTAAATTAATTTATCTAGTGGAGTGATGTCACCCTATTGTGAAGCTCTGCTGAACAGAATAAAAAAGGAATGGAGTCAAAGCTGGAGGAACATGGTGGGGGTCTTTTTTGAACTCTCTGAGTTCTGCTACAAGGATGTGAGCATAAGAGTCTTCAGTAAATGGATGAGGTTTAATGAGTGCCTGCACCCAGACCTACGTTTGTGTTGCACACAGAAAACAGCCTCTTTTGTCTTTTCAGTATTTTGCCAAAACCTAGAACACAGGAAAAAGACAAGTACTGACAGCTGAGCAGCTTGCACCTCTATAGCTGGCTGGGTCAACCTTCCTTTCAAAATCCGAACCAAAATTTCAGATCTAAACTTCCTCTCAAACTTTGCAAAGCTAAAGCCCAGTGCTGAGCTGAGCAGCGACAGACCAACGTGAGCAAATGCATTGGAAATTCTTGTCCTGTTCTGAATGGCTAAAAAAAGGAGCCATATGCTGTTTATGCAACTGCATAATAAAGCCTGCTTTTAAGTTTGCATTTACGGAATTCAAATTCCTATGGTTTTAGTTTAAAAATAATTTTATATTTTGCACCATAGTACTTTTTCTAGTAGGAATTGTCTAGGGTTTTTTTTTTCCTTTTTGAAAGAGACATGTTTTCTCCATTTCTTTGAGTTCTTCTAACTTACAAGATAAATGTTTGAGGATTTACATTTCAAGTGGCAATTTTTCTTCACAATGTTTTTGACCCAGACAAAAAGAGCAGAAATATTAAAGGTTTAAAGTTATTGCTAGAATTTTTCATAAGCAAGTTTCTAAAGAAAAGCCAATGTCAAGTAAAGATTCTTTATTTTTAACAAAGCTTGATTTTGGAGCTGGACTCCTGATGGAAATTATACCAAAGAAATAATAGGGATGTTGGAAAGCAGAGACTATAAGCAAAGGAAGTAATTTAATTAAGGATATGGATCTGGAAGGCCTAGGGTCATCCAGGGAGGTAAAGGTAGAAAATCTGGGAAAGACAGTGAAATGACTCATAATCTGTCATTTTATCTTTTGACTAGTCAACAGTTAAGAAGACAACACTGATTTGGTTTGGTCTTAGAAAATACACTGACTTTTGCAAAGGATCAATCATTATCTTGTGAGACCTCACTTGGAGTTCTGTGTGCAGTTCTGGTGTCCTCAACATAAAAAGGACATGGTACTGTTAGAACAAGTCCAGAGGAGGGCCGCGAGGGTGGTCAGGGGACTGGAGCACCTCCCATATGAAGACAGGCTGAGAAAGTTGGGGCTGTTCAGCCTACAGAAGAGAAGGATGTGTGGAGACCTTATAGCAGCATTCCAGTATTTGAAGGGGGCCTACAAGGTTGCTGGTGAGGGACTATTCATTAGGGACTGTAGTAAAAGGACAAGGGGTAACAGGCTGAAACTTAAATAGCAGAGGTTTAAATTGGATATAAGGAAGAAATTCTTTACTGTTAGGGTGGTGAGGTACTGGAATGGGTTGCCCAGGGAGGTTGTGAATGCTCCATCCCTGGCAGTGTTCAAGACCAGGTTGGATAAAGCCTTGGGTGATATGGTTTAGTGTGAGGTGTCCCTGCCCATGGCAGGGGGGCTGGAACTAGATGATCTTAAGGTCATTTCCAACCCTAACTATTCTATGATTCTATGATTCTATTATCAGTTTGTTAAAAATCTCATCAACTCAAGTACCAGCCAGCAATCTGAGGGCTGCACATGTTTAACTTCACAGCCATTTTAAAACAAATATCAAAGTCCCATTTTCCTCTGCCTTTTACAAAGAACCACCATTCTTCCAGAACTTACTTTAATTTCATTTAAGAATTAGGGACCTTATGCTTACACACCATGAGACAGAGCAGGTGGGAAAGGAGTGGGAATTGGATGTGGAGGATAATTAAGGGCCTGGACTACATGTGGTCACTACTCCTTTGAGGAACAGTAACCAGGAATGGTATTTACCCAGGTTGGGAAGTTGGGAATGCTTTTTGGTTTGGGGGGGTGAGGGAGGTTGGAAGTCAGCAAGCATAACCATATGGCAAAATAGAAATCATAATGTCAAAACTTGATTTGGTTGTCCTAAGAAAGAAAGAACCTGCTCTTCCTGTACAAGTAGTAGTATTCTGGGAGGTGTTGGTGGTTTTTGTTGGTTTTTTTTGGGGGGGGTTGTTTGGGTTTTTTTTGTGTCTTTTTTATTTATTTTTATTTTTGGTGGGGGGAGAAGGCTGGTGGTGCTTTTTCTTGTCTTGGTGTTTTTTTTTTTCCCTGTTCTCCCCCTTTTTTGTCAAGAATTATTAATTCCTTTTACCTTTTGATTGCATAATCCTTTAATGCTTTGCTGTTCTTTTAATTAGTCTGTTATCACTATCTTTTAAGTAGCATTTCTGAGCAATCCTGCGTGTCCTTTAATCGTGTCTGTTCATTGTTACCTCTGTGACTTATTTTCTATGCACATATTTTCTAGATGAAAACCTTTCACCATCCTTTGTGTCTTAAATCATCCCCTCTACAGCAGAAAGAAGGTATCAGTCAGTAAGTATGGCAATTCTAACCTCAGGTATTTGTAGTCCGTGAAATATTGCAAAACATCAAAAGCACTTGAGCAGAAACTTTAAAAGCATCCAGAGAACATAAGCTAGTTTTAAAAGTTTGCCGTGATTGGTACATCTAATAAGCAATACCCTACTATGACCTTTTAAAAGCATTGAACACCTAGTGAAAAATACCAAGCAGCAAGGATGCCAGTTTTTTCTGTGGTTTTGTGTGTGGCCTCTCTTTGAGAAGGAGGAAAAAAGAGAAGCTGTTACCTTAAAAGCACTCCGTTAAGAGGCACTCTGCAGCTGCAGTTGTGCCATGATGTCTTTGTCTAAATTAAACTGCAAATTTCTGCAATTACCTGAAGTGGTAAATGCTGAATTTTAAACCTTAGTCAGGTCTTCTGTAAACTACTTCTGTTTCTGTGCTTTCAGGGAGTTCTGGCTTCTCTATAACCACCAGAGCACAAAGAGAAAAGCAGAGTGAATTCATTAGTTTCTGCTTCAACAACAAATCAGTACTAGAGCTGCACCTTTTGGAGAAAGAAAACAGATACAAGACAAAGGGCAGGCTTAAGACAGAGCTTTTGCTGTTTCTAGACTTTCTGTTTGACTGAGCTATTGCTAGTTGGGCTTTCTTTGGACTCAGCTAGACTGTTGTAAAGATAAAGACTTTGAAAAACCATTTGCACCAGGTACAGGAATTCTGAAAAAGAAAATCCCCGCAGGAGGCACAAGTAGTGTAAGTATTGCCTGAAACACAACATTTTAAGCAACCCAATGTGATAAGTTTCTGGAGCAATTAGTGTACATACATAACTGTATCCAAATTTGCACCTAACCCTGTGCTTTTCTTAGGGAAAAGCCTTCTGCCCTATGGCACACACACTGAGCCCCACAGACCATGCTTGCTGCTGGGCATTTACAGATATGCAGGCTATAGGGGCTGCCCTATCACTGTGGCTGCTACCTTGAGGCTGAGCTTTCCTTCTGAAAAAGTAAGAGACCTGAGCCAGAAGCAGGAATAGCTGTAAGGCAGAGGCCTTGCTCCTATGTGGCTGGCACATATCCTCACCAGTAAGAATGGATTCGACTTGCAATTGCAGACCCCTTGCCCCTTGAAAGTCTACTACAGCAGCAACAGTAAACTGGTTCCTCCACAGCTACAGAGGAGAAAGCTCTATTCTACCAGCAATCATAGAGCTAGGCTGTGCTTTAATGTGTCGTACTTTATTTACACACTTCTTTTGCTTGCATACATATTTTAAATGTTAATCCTCAACTATTTCTTTTAACTGCTTAATGGAAGTAGTTTCCTGCTCTACTGTTTCCCTAGCAGCCATGCAGTCAACAGTCCTTTTACCATGTGAACCACAATACACTGAGACTGTGGCCTGGGAGACAACCTGCTCCTGATACTCTATAGGAAGATTCTAGCAAGACTTTGACAGTTCAAATTGATGTAAAGCACTGTGGCCTGACTTGCTCTGGGTTAGCATATTCTTCTCGTTTAGAAGTCCATAGCCTGTTTGGCCTGTATTATACATGACATGAGCACCACTAGCCTCCCCTCCAGGCAGTGCCTCAACTCAGCAGGCTGCTGGCTCAGCTTACATCCCACATCACGTATGATTTGCTGCTTCAGGTCTAATCCAAGTTTAAAGTTCAGGTCCTATGGGTTTAAGTTTAAGGCATTTTGTTGTTGTTTGTCAAATTGGAAATATTTTGTTTCCTGATATTCATGATCTGACTTCTTGTCAGTGTGTTAGCTCTTTATTTAAAAGCTCACAATCCCTTGCTAAAACCAGTGAGAACTGTTTAAAGCCATTGCTAATTTTTTTTTGTGGTTTTGTTTTGTTGGGGTTTTTTTCTCAGAAATATGCTGTATTTTAGTCTTGGTCTTTGTACATAACTGAAACCAATAATTTTGGATGCCAACAATTCTGCATTCATGACTTGTCACATTAAGGAAGCTTGTTTTTCCCCAGTGTAAACACTCATCACTTCACGAAATACCTAGCCCATTTTTCCTCTCTTCATTCCACTTCCTGCAGCTATAATGATTTTAAGCTTTTTGGCACAGGACGTATTTCCATACCCCTGTGCTGTTTGTAGCACACTCTGAATGCTGTGGCTGTACATAGGACTCAGAAACATAAGTACTGATCTTAGTGTTCAGCCTTCACTGTACCACTCCCAACACCAGCACCCTGCTGCAAGGTTCAGCACTAAAGACACAGCTCTGATGTTGCAGGTGAACTGAAATTTCTGCAGAACAAATTTGCTCCCAGCTGGAGGAAATGCAGACTCCAAGAAGGTGAATTATTCTTCCTCCTGACCGTTTTCCTCAGCCTGCTGTACACAGATATGGTTATGCAGCATAGTACTTTACGTTAACCCCTTTTGTGTGATGTTATAAGTCAGCAAGAAGCCAGCTGTTTTTTCATGGTACCTGTCATTTCTCTCCTGCTGTCTCTATGAATGTGCCATAGCTTTACTAGACACACTAGCACTGACTATCCTCAGTATTGCAGCAATACAGCTCCCCAAACCCCATTCCAGTTACAGAGACAAAGCTTTCACTATAAGAGTTGCCAAATGGAAGAAGATACACTCTGTGCTTGTTTTTCAGGATTACACAAACAGACTTTTGGACAGATTTTCTTTGTGGGATCAGCATCCCATTTAAAGTATTTTCCTTTCATAGGTGCTTTATTAACACTGACACCTGGGCTTGTTAACCTGGCATCTTGTGCTGCCTGTGCATTGAGACTTTAAGCAGGTTTCCTCTTCAGCTGTGCTACCTGTACGCATGCAGGACCTGGAAGACGTGACATTTTATGCTGCCATAAGCCAGCTCTCAGACACAACTGCTGCTGGGGCAGCATGATGTCTGTCACTGCCCGCAGAAGCATTGTTTTTCTGCAAAGTCAGAACAAGGGGCAGGGAGCCAGTACTCTAGAAGCAGTACAAACAATTGCTTCAAGAGAGTTCTAAAAGCCACTGGGAACTTTTGAAGCTGGATCATGCCCAAAACAAGCTAGAATAGAGTAGTACTGAGGGAAGATCCTGGGGTTCACATTCTCCCACCTCCTCCCCAACATACTCTGTCTGAAGTTGCCACACTCTTAGCTATTCTGGAACTTGTAGACAGGAGTGGTGTTTTGGGCTCCTTAATACCCTGCCATTGTGGGTCTCTTGCAGCCCTCTCCCTGTCACCTGCAGGAAGGCTTGTAGGGAGCAAATACCCAGCAAATGGTCTCATGCTCATAGGTCATGGCCTATCTCCAGAAAACTGTGAAGAGGAGAGATTGTGAAGATGTCGGGGGTAAATGAAGGAAATAAGCAGCTCTACAGAGGACTTGAGTGTGCTGGTCAATGAGAAACTGAACTTGTGCCTCACAGGCGGAGCCCAAGCAGAGCAACCCTGGCTATGTTGCAGGGAAGGGCACGCTTGCTTACTGGCTCAGCAGGGCAACTAGCAGGGCTGTGCTGGCACATGTGTCAGTACCTGCCTCACCATTGTCCTTCTCTGGACAGCCAAATGTTGTTGACATCACCTGCCAGAAAAGAATTACATTCTGGTGGCTCAGCATGTCAGGCAGGGACCTGCCATGTTACTGCTAGCACCTGAGCTTAGATATGCTAAGTGGCCTCCTAAGGGTTTAGGGGCCAGATGAAAAATCTGCACTAGCCTTCCACAGTTGTTGGGGGTCGAGCATGGGCGCTTTAACAGGCTTGCAGCAAGCTGTGAGAAAGTGAACCTCTGACCCCAGGCTGGAATAGGAAGCGTCAAGGTCAGCAAAACAGGAATGCAATAACAAGATGCCAGAAGCATGATGTAACGCTAAGCTGAAGCGAAGGTGTGAAACCAATCAGGAGAGGCAAAGTGAAGCGTGTACCTCTCGCGGGCAAAGTGAAGCAGCCAATCAAGTAATGCGTGATCGCATGTAAGACAGTATATTAAGAGCAGCCTTGTAATCAATAAACGGAGCATTTTGTGAATCTACATCGTATCGGTGTTTTCTCCCCTCCACCTGGCCGCAGCACACAGTTTTTTCCTCCTGTACTTGACAATTCATGGTGTCAGAGAAACCGAAGTGTCATTTACTTCCATCATCAGCCTGTTTGCAGAGAGCAGCTTCGTGGTAGGCACTAAACCCTCAGGAGGCTGAAGGGCCAAGGAGAAGGAAGATGTGGCAGCTGCTTGAAGAGAATCTTGTATCTAAATCATGCTTTTTTTTTTTTTTTGCAGACAGCACTCAGACTTAAGCCAACCCAAAACTGAGTGGAATTTTCCCATTGAAGCTAGGAGAAGTAAAACACTCAATTCCTATAAGTTGCTCATATGAAAACCACAACCCACAATGGGATTGGAGAGGATTATTTTGGTTTATTTGCTCTTCAGAAACACCCTTTCTCATTTATATTTGTGTCAGATGCAGAGTGGAGAGGTAGAAAGTCAGAAACAGCTGCCTCAGAAAAAAAAGTCACGGGTTATGTATAACCTGGTGAAGTGCTAGCTACACAGAATGGTTTGAAAATAGCCTCTTTTCCAAGTTTTATTCTGATGTTCTTGTAATCTTGGAAGCATGTCCTTCTAAGAGATCAAAGACTATTATTCCTTCACACATTAAAGTGAAAGAAGCATCAAGTCAGAGCTGGACTGAAAGACAATTTAAAAACAATACTAAAGGGTTGTTTCCTTTTTTTCCTTGCTTTCTTTTTTTCTTTTTTAACTGAGAAAATACAAGTTTTTCTTATGGAATATGCTTTTATGAGGGTGAGAAAATCTTTGTCAGCAAATTCAGATACTGTGATTCTGATCTGCTACCAGTTCTGTGCTGCTTTGACTGATTTATATTGGTACAGCCACTTTCCTCCAGTTCCTCTGTGTGATGCTGTGCTAAAATGAGGCAGGAGAAGCCTTCACCAGCAATGCTCCCAGTGCAGCAACAGGCATCCAGATCAGCTGTCATTCCTTTAGCCCCAAATGCAGAGCAAATTACATCTATGACTAAGGGTCTTTTGGGCCACAGTTTAATGATCTTTTAAATAATTCTGGATCAGTCCTGATCATGCTGTCAGTCCTGGACACTCATCTGAAGCCTTGAACATATTTAATTACCTGTTTACCCATTCCCACCAAAAAATTAATAATTTCCAAGTGTTCAAATATACATACACACATCTCTGAATTGGATCTACTTTAAATTCCTAACTTCCTTTTTTTTAATGTAATGTCAACACACTGAATGTCTGCAGATATACTCTCGAAGTTTGCTAGAGAACAGTCTATTCTGAACATAAAATGTTTTCCCTTTTCTTTGAAATGGAAAATAACCTGAAAGCCTTTCCTTGGTAATAAACCAAGCTCCACAGCATACGTTTTGATAAGAAAAAAAAAAATATGATTTCAGTATTCACAAAAAAAATAGGCCTCATTGTGGTATAAAAAACAATACATATGCCTAAGCACAGAATATAACAGTATTCTCTTTGATGAACAGGATTTGCTCCATTTTTAAGCAGGAAGAAACTAATGAGAAGATACAGGCTGGCAAAGCAAACTGAGTATTTGCATTGCAGCTCCAAGTCACCAGTAGGTTTTACCCACACACTATATTTTAATATGTACCTATACCTGATAATTAGATCAAATTTCACTCCTTGACTAGCATTTTATCCTTGTTCTTCCTTATTTGTTGGCTTATTTAATTAATAGATATTTATTTTATTCTTAGACTGCAGTACTTGTAGGGGGAGGACACATTTTGTTTTTAATTTAACAAGTCAAAACAAATCTTGTGATAAAGTGTGGCACATTAAGAACAACTGGCTGTAGCCTTCTTCTGCTCTTCCATGTATCGTATTCTCTCTTCCAGCTTGGGAGCATTTCATTTAAAATTAATTAGAAAAAAAAACCCAAACCAACCCCAAACAAGAAAACATGACTTGTTAGAAACCCACTAAAGAAAATAAACATGACCATTTAGAAGAGACTTCACTTATATGTGAAGAATTCAGGATTACACACAAGTGGAAGAGGCCAGAGATATCCAACAACCTGTGGACTGCCAATTTCAGCATTATCTTTGCTTTAGAAAATTGGCCATTGTCTTCCTGTAGCATCACCAGGTTGGCTCTGTTGTCATTACTTATTCTATGAACTGCTAGAAAAACTCGTCTCCCTTAAGTGACTAGCAGTAATATATGACTACAGCAGTCCATGGGGGTTGGGGTGGGGTAGGAAAAGAGAGCTTGAGAAAAGACTAGAGAATCTAGACTAATTGAAAAGGTGAAACAAAAATATTTGCTAATTAAAGATGTCTGATTTTCACTTAGTTACTAAAACTGGATGGAAAATCTCAACAAAAACAAACAAAATCTGATTTTGTTGGATGGCAGGATTTTAATGACATTAGAGAAAAAAAGTTTCAAATCACAAGACTTATGGTTTCCATGAAACCTTCATTTGAAGGCAGAGTTGTTAAAAATAAATGCAAAATTTTATATAACAACATCCTCCAAGGTATTTCCCTTTTCACAGCATGAGCTCAAATTCATGGCATAGTGCAATTACACTAAATAGAAAAAAACCTCTAAATGTAGGATGTGACTCAATCAAGCACATTGTATCATTCCTTACTTTTGACATTTCTCCAGTTCCCACCTATAACTGCTTTTAAGGTTGTAGAAATGCTGATTCAATTTATGTGTCTTTAGAGACTTCACTGCCATACCTAATTTACGCATATAATCAGCTCATATTCCATATACAGACTGTGGCACCTTGAGAGGGCAACTCATCAGCAGTATACTGGAGCTCTAATTCAGACTTTAAAACGAGAGTTTCCTTCCTGATGAGCTATCAGCACCCCATTTTCTAACACAGGCTGTTACTTAGTGGACACTATTCTGTAGGTTTTCCCAGGCTGTCAGAGAGCACTGACCTTGCAAGACAGCTCATCCTCACACATGCTTGGCTCAGTTTCGCACATACAGACTCACTAGTTGTAGAGTGTAGACTTTGTTGATGGTGAAGATTGTCTTCCTTGCTCCATTATGCTTTAATTACATATGCAGTTCACTAATCTCAAAATGACAAGAACATTTCAAGAAATGCCATTTGTAAGGGATGGAGATCTGACAAATCTAAGTTAGCCTGAACCACAGGTACAAAAGAGCAAGGCAAGAATGAAAAGCCTGAGTCCAAACATATTTCTTTTTGAGAGAATCTTGCAAGTCTTTATAAACATACCCAAGATATTTTAAGGCTATTATGTTTATTTTTAACTCCTGGTATAAATAAAGAAATGTATGATTACCTGATCTTTCATGAATTGGAATTACTAAAGCATTTGTGCAGCATTAGGTCAAGTTAAAATATGACCCCTACAGGCATTGCAAGTAAATCAGATTCATTTCTGGACTATATTTCTTTTTAGTGGGATTCAACTTATTTTGATTCACTGTCAACTTTGATTTTCTCTCTTTCTTCTTGTTAACAACAAAGATTTCAGAAACTTTATGATTTCCCTATAATTTTAGGTAGATCATATCTTGGCTAAGGAAAGATATAGGCTGTAGTCTTTGGTTTTTGTTTGTTTACTTGTAGAAGTTAACTAGGACAGCATCCCTTATTTTGTCAGTAATAAACAACAGGCTTTATTCTTCTTTTAAACTACAGCTCATCACACTAACTGTTTCAAAGTACAGCAGCTTTTATCAGCGTCATTTGAGGTTCAAAACCTATGCAAAGAGGTCCACCATAAAAAGTTTAAACCCTGTTCTTATCAGCTTCAAGTGTGCATTGCCTTTGTCAACTTTCAGAAAAAAGGTATGTGAAATATAGGTCAATTTTCATCTGGCTTTAGCAACAAAGCTATACTTTTGCACTGAATGAAAAAGAGGGTTTCTAAACTCTTTTGAAATCCTAATATTGTCAAGGGGAATACTTGATTTTATGAAACTTAATATTTATGAAAATGTTTTATAATGCAGCCTCCATATCAGGCTTTTGGAAATGGCATCACATTAGGGCTATGCTTTTTGTGGATGCAAATAGTTGGAGATAAAAGAGATGTCATTTTAATGACAGAGCTATAGACATCCCAATGACACTGAGCAACTCTCAGACAGCAGAGAAAAATGGCATGCCTCTTTTTAAATGCATAACCTCATAAGTAACATGTGCAAATGTGAAAAACAAATATTGCCTTCCCTCAAATGATTTGCATATTCAGAAAAACCACATCTCCTACACCTATACACACAAAGTGTTATATTGCCCCTATGTACATTCATCCACTTTGCACGTGGTCTGGGTTACTGAAAATCAAGGAAATGGATCCAGTCATAATTCCCTTGTGAACGTCAAGCCAGATGGTTTATGTCTCCACAGCTGTGAAAATCTGCCATTATAATGCAGATGTAAGAAGCACCTGTCTGTACATCCTATTCCAACTAATGCTCAACAGAGGCTCATTGAAAAAAGCAGCAGCTCATCATGCTGCCATTTGCACTTGCAAACCTCACTCCATGTCTGCCCCTAAACAGAACTGCCTGGGACAACTCTTACCAGAAATCTCTCTTGATCTTATTCATAGTGGCTTTTGAGGTAGCTCCCCTCAGCCTATCTGGAAACAAAAATCTGCAATTGAGTTTTAGAGTTAACTGCAGCATGTGCTCAGTAACAGACGAAACACTGCACCTCCAGAGCTCCTTTTACTCTGCTTTGACAGTCCCAGCAGAGCTCCACAACTCAGCTATAATTCACCAGGAGTTACAGCTTTATGATAAGGTTGGGCTAAATTTTAATGAAACTTGACCAAGTTTTTCTGCAATATGGTTCCAGGAATGGGTATGGCTTATGACTGCAAACAGCTGGAGACCATAGCTAAGTTTTGATGTGAGTTTGAGCTTTCATACTGGGCCCCGGATACAAAGTACAGCTAAAACACTTAGTGCTTCTAGAAAGCTGAGATAGCAATGTTTCTACTAGGGCCACTGTTCCTTGTAGCACTCAAGAGAAACCTACTATCAGCAGGGTTCCTTCTGAGGTGCTGCAGATTAGAATAAACCAAGTGGCCATTTCATCACACAATGGAAAAAACATTTTCCATACATCCTCACAAAATATTTCTACCTTACTTGATCACCATTCAACAGAAGGACTGATGACAACTTAAAATAAGGTTGTCTTTCTCTACCTAAGGCCTCAAAAAGAATGAGACACACAGAATATTGGGAGAAGAAGTCATGAGTAAATCTATCAGACACAGGAAAGTCGAGATGTTTGAGATTTTGAATGCTGCAATATTATGATTAAAAGCTTACAATGAAGTAGCTCTGTTTTAGCAGGGCAAATTTTCCTCTGGGCAGGTCAGACTGCCAGTATGTATCCAGCTCACCTCTCCTGTTCTGTACTTGTGTGTGTATAATTGCTTTATCACAAATCTTGCATTTATACCTAAAGTATTATCTTGTGTGGATTACTTTGTTTTTACAGTCAAAGAAAATATCTGATGGGCCACAGTGTGTGGTTTCTTAGCTTGTTAAGTACTGATGTAGTAAACCCTGACAGAAGACTAGCAAAACCCTTTTTCTCTATCTTGGAGTTCTATTTGGCATAGAAATCTCAAGTAATTTCAAGTCCACTGAGCACTTTCCCCTCCAAAATCAGAAAGCTCCTAGAAATGTTATCACTTCTTTGCAAATTTGTTCTCATGCACATACTCCACACAGGAATGCAGCCTTTTGCCATTTCCATTACAGTTTTTATTCCAATATTCTTCAGTGAAAGAGTACTTTGACTGTCCAGTTTGCTCAGTCGAGCAGAGTAAGCCATCGTTAACTGCTGGCAAAAAAGGTCACTTTGCTAGCATTTTGTTATTCAGTGTCTATTCTGAGCCTTGATGTTTAACTCAGCACTAAAATATGTGGTTTTGTGTTCTGCAGGTCTCAAAGGTGCCAAACTGCTTTTGGAGTGATTAGAATAGGTTGTTTTTTTTTTTTTCTTTTGAAGGTGGTGGCTGAGACTCTTTTCATGTAATAAGAAATATTAAATGGTTATTCTGATGTCTGCCCATGGAGGAACATACACACTCTGTCCTTCATTTCATATTCTAGATACAGATTAAGAACAAAACAAAACGGAAGGGGCTACTTTGTTAAGTAAAATCAATGGTCCCCATAGAGAGCCAGAGTTTATCAGAGCTGTAGTCTTACAAACCAATCTCACAGTATATTTCACAGAAGTAAGGTGTCACCCTCCACCACTTTGGCCAACTTCCTGGTCCCGTTGGTAATGTTTTTTCTAACTTGTTTCTTAATTCACTTTGATACCTGAACCCAGGACACTGTGACAAAGACATTCTTCGCTGGCCATCCTAAATGACATTGTAATATTATAGTTAGTCTGTTAAATAATTGCAACTTACTCTCCTTGGCGAGGTGCACAGATCAACAGCACAACCTGTGTTTATCATCTTGTGTATCATCCTATGTCACTGAAGCTTTTCACTTCTGCAGGGTAAAAGTTTGTGGTAAGACCCTGCAGGTCTTTTGAATGTGCTTGCAGTACCATGAAAAGACACACACTCTGCTAATGCTCATTTTGATGAGAAATAAGCTCAATTTTCCCCTCATAGTAGGGATGTTAAAAAGACTGTCCCTCCCCATACCCTTCTCCCCTAAGACATTGGGTAAAAAATCCCAAACAACTTTTATTTCTTACTTATCACTCTAAGTAGATCACAGGTAAGATAAAAGCTTGATTTATCTCAGATTATTCAAGTAGAAGTAGGTTTTACAGCTTCTCAAGGTACTATGCCACACTCACATAAGGCTTTTCACTGTGAAGCACTGCAGACTTCTGCCCAAAACTCTGCCTGCATGAGTGAGACTTCAGAGCACTAGGATAGATACAGTCTCTAGCGGTTATGTGCTGGAACAGATTCCAGCTTCTACTTATGCAATTGTGGAAAGAGAGTGAACTGCAGACTTATTTTTAGTGGCACAGATGCACTTACTGTCTCTCATTGAGACTGGCATAAAGACACAATGGCACATTCCCAAACTGAGAAAGCATCTGTCCTCGTGTTCTCCTCTCTAAAACAAGTCTTTCCTTCTTTATCACCCTCCTATTTTTAAGGCTAGGAAAGGGCAGCACATGGCTCTTGCCACCTACCAATCTAAGTAATGTTTGCCATACCGTTCTAAAACTAGGTAAAAGCAGCAGCCCGTGGTTGATTTCAGGCTCAATAACTTCATTCAGCTTGGAGTTGAGAAAGAGAACTTCCTCCACCTGAAAAGGCTTTCACTGAATTCAGTTTCCTCTGGGAATCTCTTCTGAAAGACATGTTATTTAAATCCACCAGCTGGGAGCCATTTCTTCTGCTGACTCAGTGCCTACAGGGTGTAGCTGATTTCCTGAACCCTTACAAGGCCCATCCACCCTGCCACAGAGGGACATTTAGGGTAGAGGCATTTTAGCTATGGTCCCAAAGCATCAATAATTTCGTTCAGATTTGCATTAAGAAAAAGCAAGAATGGAATACACAATATATAGAAATGAAGTACCCAAAAGTCAAACAGAAGTTAAATACTTGCAGAAACTGATGCATTTGAAATGAAGGCACAGATCAATTAATTCCTTGGAGTTTTGAGGAAAACAACAGGCAGTATGCCAGATTTACATGGGAAGTGGGGTCAACAGTGTTATCTAACTGGAGAACAGAAACATAAAGTATTTAACATAAGTTCTATAAATTGTGCTGGCAGCAATGAAGGAATTTATTTGGCTTTTCTTTTAGCAAAACTTGAGTGATTTTTAAAGCAAAGAATCATTGTAGATGTGGAAGGAAATAAGCAATAGCAAATGGGACAAGACACAAGGTGAATTTGCCAGTATCAGATCAAGCTGATTTCTTTCTCCAGTGAGATAATTAGTATTCACACGGAGAAATATTTGGCTGATCTAACATCAGAAAATTATTTAAATTACTACACATAGGAAGTTGTTAATTAGACTGGAGAAGATAGGGAATGCCTATGAGTATTATAAGTTGCAAGAAACAGGATAAAGAGGGTGTCTTGGAAGGGCCTGTCAACCTAGATGGAAACAAGGCAGGCTGTTCCTCAGCAACTGGACTTTTGGTCTCATCTTACATAATGTTCTTATTATTTGGAGCATGCTGGTGAAGTTTGCTGACCCTGTGAAGCTGGGAGGCATTACAGAGATGTAATAGGGTTAGACAATTGTATTGGAAGAAATTGATGACCTTGTAGATTAGAGTAATAGAAACTGTATGAGAGAACTTCATTCCACATAGAAAGCTTATTCAGGACAGCAGCAAAAACTTCTGCTTTAAGGGATGGATAACAACCACAAATGATAGGAGAGGAGAAAGATCTTGCTTCCAAGCGTGAGATAGTCACTGTCCTCTCTAGTGATTAGGAAAAGCATTTCTGTAACACTGCCACAGTCAGACATCTTTACAGTAGGACAGACTTTTCCTGCCAGGCCTTTTCCATACACTCAGAGAAACAGCACATAAGGAGAATGGCATTTAAAACACTGATGAACAGAGCACTCATTTTTCTTCATTTCAGACCAGAACATGAACTATCCTTCCAAAAGAAGCTTCCTAAACACATTTCTGTCTCAAGGGAGAAGGTGAAAAAAAAACCCAGACACTCAATAGGGATGATCACATTGCTTAATACATAATTAAAAGGGTGCTGAAAGTGAAAAACATAGAATAACAAACCTTCAGAACACAACCAGACACTGTATTGCCACTTAGAAGGATATATAAAAATGGATAAGATTGACTAAAATACCTTTTAAGATTAGTGAGGAAAAGTTCTTGATTTCTGAAGAGAAGGAAAAACATGAATTATTAATGAATCTGAGATACTGACTGCTGTTGAAATTGAAAGTAGGCCTGCAGACTCGGACATCTGACCCTGAGCATGGCTATACTCCAAGTTTTGGAGAGGACAAGAGAGGAACTTTGGCAAGCAGACAAATACACCTTTCATTCCTCCACCACAGCAGAGGAACCAAAGTTCCCCAGTTCTGTCTGCTGCAGGGACATCCTATGATGAATGTCACATGAATTACTGCAGGTTTCAAAGCACTCCACAGCTTCTAAGGGATAGAGTCTGTGAACTGATCAATCAATTACAAGGTTAATCTGATTCATAAAAAGCATAAAAAGAAAAAAGAAAGAACTATATAACGTGGATAATGACCACGGTGTTTAATTACCAAACTCTTTCTGTTAGACAATTCTCTGTTCACACTTCTCAACTTTAGCAGATCTAAGCACATCACAGGCTGTTCAGGCATGGCGAGAGCTCCTTCATCTACTATGAGATGGCTTTGTGGGCAGTGGGACATCACATATCTGGGCATCAGAGGAGTACAGCTCTCCAGACAGACTGCCGGAGTGGCAAAGCAGTCTACCATTCACTGCCTGCTTTGTCATTGCAATAATGGAGCTGGTATCACCCCTATTACCAAGGAAGGGCTCTTCCAGACCAGGCTGTTGCTGGGGTTGTGTATTTCTGGCTATTAAAATGGGACTTAATCTGCTATAGGGCCACCACTAAACTTATCTAGGATCTGAACCCCTTCTGATTTGAGCATGACTGCATTACTATTTTGAATGGCTTGTGTGAATTTAAACAGGGAAAGAAAACTTAGTGTCTATGGTGACTGCATTGCTAAGGTGTGTCGGTCTCCCAAAACCTTCTTCCATTTACTGGTTATTCACTTAAAATTGCAGACACCAGAACTTGCAAGCCTAGGGAAAAAAAACCCAACATTTTGCAAGGCATTTGCACTATTGCTGATCGCGTGACTATGAAAGAGTCACTGGTCATTACATGTGGCATGAAGGGAAGATGCCAGTGAAAAACTGCAGTAGGGAAAAAAAGACAAGTTGAACACCGACAAAAAGAATAAGGAATGGTGTAAAATTTCTATCTCTAACCCTCTGCAAGGGAAACACATCACATAGATACGTTTGTGAGACACGCTTTGCTAAGTTGTCATTAAGCACAGCAACTAATATTAAGATTGGGTCTTCAGAACCAAGTTTCAGATTCACGGGCTGGCATACAGTTGTATGAGGTAGCGCAAATTATACAAATGCCGGTTGTACAAGGTAGTGCAGAATAAAGCTGAACTGTGCCAGCTCACTGTCAAACTTCTGATCAGAATTAGGTTAAAAACTTGAATTCAAGACAAAATAAATTTGTGCTTAAATTTCATGCAGCATGTTGAAAACTAACACATTGAAACAGCTCCTTTTCATCTAGAACTGAGAAAGTTGTATTCTTTTCCTATACAGACACAGACATTATCATCAACACACATACAGAACAACACACCATAGTTGATGTAAGTAAGATGATTTAGGAAGCCAGGCTTCTCAGATGCATCTGAATATCCCAATTGGTATCTACCTTCCTGTCCACATGGTATCACGACTTTGAAAAATCTGACCCCACACCACATCTGGGACTTGAGGACTTCCAGAGTTTTACCTCCCAACAGCATGTATCAAATTCAGATTTTACTTCTAATCCTATTGTTGTGAGTTGCACAGAAATCCTGGTGTCACTATTACTTATGACCACATTTTGCTTGAACTGAGCTTTAGAGTTTCTCTGTAGCTTGGCAGCAGAGCTGAAGCAACAGAACAAGGACTGCAAAGTTGATACGTGTGAAAAGACATTTTTAGGAAAGGTATAAGAATGCTTTACAATTCAATAGCACAGTCACCTGGATCTGGGGCTATGATTATACTAAGACGCCAAGTGATGCAAAACACAATTTGTTTCTGTTCTTTCCCTTCAGACCTACACTTTATGAGTGAGATTATAGCAAAAGGCTTGGCGTATGAATCATTTATGTGAAGGATATCATTAGCAACTTGCTGTGTTCTCAGCTGGCTGCCTGTTCCTAACCACCTCAGTATTTGTTAAGGTTTTTATATTGGTTTCATTTTAGAATATTCCTTTATGTAGTTGTCTGTAGGAAACAAGCTTGCCATGCATATTAGCCAGAATCTTTAGCATTATATACATTAGTTGAAACTTCTTTTCCAAGTGGAGTGTGACAGCAGCTTTTTCTTCTCCCCCACACTCTTTGTGGGGGGGCTAGAAAATTCTGTAGTTTAACTGCATGTCATCTGTGCTTTACAATAGTTCTAATGCACGAGAACTCTATATGCACAGCAGGTAAAAGGGCTTTTCTTGCAAGAGTCCTCAGCATTGTTATTGTTGTTGTAACACAGTAGTAACATTCAAACTCTTTTGGGCTGAGTTCAAACATAAAACAGTTATTTTCAAAAGTAGGTTTCCACCCCCTGTCCCTGAGCATAGGCAGACTCATTGCGTTTCATTTGCTGATACACAGAGAAGGCCCTTGTTAGTACTACACAAAAAACTGGTACCAAGTCTATAAACAGACTGCAATTCTTCTGCCCCACTTATCTTTCTCCCTACCCTCTTTCAAACAGAAACCATAAAATCCAAGATAAAGACCAGTGTGTGGCTTCCACGGGCCAGGACATTTCCCCAGGCTTCCTAGGCTCAGGCACTGCCTCAGGGCCAGAACTCCAGAGGCCTTTCTCCCAGGCACACTGGGAGAAGGGATGACAGCAGAGCTGCGGTAGGCAGGGCTGTGGGGCCCTGTGTCATAGTGCCACCACACACCAACACAGCATCACAATGCTCTGGGGCAGTAGAAGGCAGCGTCCTCCCGTGTCCCACTGCCAGAGTGCCCGGCTTTGCCACCAGGACAGAGCTGGCAGCCTGCAGGCAGCCGAGAGGAATTCCTTGGGGCACCAGTGGAATTACTTGGAGGGGCAGAGAAGGGAAGACTGCCTGAAGCTGCTGGGGCTTCTCTGCTGCAATTGCAGCTCCTGGAGGGGCCACACTCACAGCTTATGGGATGGATGGATGGATGGATGGATGGATGGATGGATGGATGGATGGAAGTCCTGCTTCAGTCCTCGGGGAGCTTGCCGTCCTCATCAGATTCTGGGGAGATAGCGGCAGTAGCCATAGGAAACAGGATGCACAGATGGGCCAGTGGCCTCGCCCGGTGCTTTGCAGCTCCCGCTGCCAGGCACGGGAAGGCTTCTTGTCCCTAGGGTTGATCAGGCCAGCAGCATTTTGCTCTTCTTGGAAGCCCCTGAGATGGCTCCAGGTGGAGGCAGAAAAGGCAGTGCCAGTGTCCCCTTGTCCCCTTAGAGGCATAACCAGCCCGTGGACCAGGAGCCGGTCTTGCTCACATGCTCAGGGAGTAGCCGATCGCCAGCGCTGGGGTCAGGAAGGAATTTTCCCCCGGGGCAGATTGGCACTGATCCCCGGGGGTTTTTTGCCTTCCTCTGAGCACTGAGCATGACCCCTTGGCAGGGCTCCTCTGGTCCTGGTGCTCTGGGTTATGGCCTGGTGCTCATGCTCCACGAAGGTGGCCCTCGTGTCCTGCAGCTGGGGGGGGAAGGGCTTTTTTCTCCCCAGGGTGGACTAGCAAGCGTCCCCGGGTTTTTTTGCCCTCCTCCGCAGCCGAGCACAGCCCCTTCATGGGGCTCCTTTGGGCTATTGTATCCCAAAGGCAGCGGCTCGTGCTCCACGCAGCTGGCCCTCGTGCCCCGCATCCGGGGGGAGGCAGCCTTCTGCGCTCCCAGGGTGGCCCCCAGCGTGGCCCCGGGACTCGCTGCTGTCCTCTGTAGCACTGAGCACCACCCCCTGTCAGGTCTTCTCTGGCCCTTTCTGGCTGGCTTCTTCCTCTGATCTCGCACCACCACAGCACTGCTCTGACAGATTTATCAGAAGAAAATAGAACCTAAACTAAGCTAGACTAAAATTAACTAAGGTAAGCTAGCCTAACCTAAAATAAAGAACTTTGTTTAAATAAATAACTTTCGTTTCGTTTTATTTATTCATTATTTTATTGAGGTTTTTATGTTATTTTATTTGTATTTAGAAATGCATTGATTTTACTCTTTTTTTTATTTATATTATTTTCCTTAATTTTATACCTAAATAGTTAAAATACTCTTTCCACCTGTAACCTTTCTGACTTGTGTCTTTGAAAGCGTTTTTGGTGCTGAAACCCACCTGCCATTTCAGGTAAATAACGGTCTCATCATTATACAACTCATTGGGAGTGCAGGGAATGGAATGGAATGGAATGGAATGGAACGGAACGGAACAGAAGAGCTCCGCTATGTTATGCATATAGTTCTGCATTACAAGCTCTGACGTAGGTCTGAGGGGCTGTCTGCAGTCCCAAGGGAGGCCAGTCCCCCCCAGGAGACCACTCAGGAAACAAGCCTATGGGAGAGCAACCAGCGGTCACTCTGCATTTCAAGGATATAAACGAATGTGCTGGGGGGATTTGTTGCCAGTCTCGAAATCTCGGCCCTTCATACAGTACCTTTATGTGATACTTAGCTGAGGGTTTTAAAACTCTTCCACACAACTGAGTCAGTTACTTGTTTTTCCTGAGTGTTGCGGGGAAAAGCTGCTCAGTGCGTGCGCTTTAAACCAAATTGGGATCAAAGTGCTTCATTGAGCTACCAAGAACATGGAAGTAGACAGCAGTCAGTGAAGGGTTGCATTCAAGTTGTAATGCAAGAGGTAACCCCCCAAACTAGACACATGAATGATAACTAACCACAACCAAGTATCTGAACACCCTGCGTAAGAAACGCAGAAGAGATTTCTTAAATCCTTCTTTCCAAGAAAATACCTCACCATAAGCGGCACAGTAGCAAATGCCACTTGGTGTATTGATAAGGAATGGTGAGGAACTCCTGTATGTTCTCTGTGCTTCTGCAGAGTTCACGCAGAGGGAACCAAAAGCCCTTTCTTTCACCTCTGGGATCACCACAGTCAAATGACCGTACATGGTATAAAATCCTTCAATGATACAGTCTGAAGACAGTGATTAATTTACAGGGACAGCCCGCAGCAGTGCCCAGTCTGTGGCCGCCATGGGCAGGGAGAGCCGCCTGGGCCTAGGCCCGGCCTCAGGGCCAGCAGCCCAAAGGCCTTTCTCCAAGGCATGCTGGCTGAAGGGGCAGCAGCAGAGCTGCAGTGGGCAGGGCTGGGGGGCGGGGCCCCGTCACCCCCCCCCTGCCCCGTGTCAGAGGGCCCCACCCACCAACGCAGCATCACAATGCTCTGGGGCAGTAGAAGGCAGCGTCCTCCCGTGTCCCACTGCCAGAGTGCCCGGCTTTGCCACCAGGACAGAGCTGGCAGCCTGCAGGCAGCCGAGAGGAATTCCTTGGGGCACCAGTGGAATTACTTGGAGGGGCAGAGAAGGGAAGACTGCCTGAAGCTGCTGGGGCTTCTCTGCTGCAATTGCAGCTCCTGGAGGGGCCACACTCACAGCTTATGGGATGGATGGATGGATGGATGGATGGATGGATGGATGGATGGAAGTCCTGCTTCAGTCCTCGGGGAGCTTGCCGTCCTCATCAGATTCTGGGGAGATAGCGGCAGTAGCCATAGGAAACAGGATGCACAGATGGGCCAGTGGCCTCGCCCGGTGCTTTGCAGCTCCCGCTGCCAGGCACGGGAAGGCTTCTTGTCCCTAGGGTTGATCAGGCCAGCAGCATTTTGCTCTTCTTGGAAGCCCCTGAGATGGCTCCAGGTGGAGGCAGAAAAGGCAGTGCCAGTGTCCCCTTGTCCCCTTAGAGGCATAACCAGCCCGTGGACCAGGAGCCGGTCTTGCTCACATGCTCAGGGAGTAGCCGATCGCCAGCGCTGGGGTCAGGAAGGAATTTTCCCCCGGGGCAGATTGGCACTGATCCCCGGGGGTTTTTTGCCTTCCTCTGAGCACTGAGCATGACCCCTTGGCAGGGCTCCTCTGGTCCTGGTGCTCTGGGTTATGGCCTGGTGCTCATGCTCCACGAAGGTGGCCCTCGTGTCCTGCAGCTGGGGGGGGAAGGGCTTTTTTCTCCCCAGGGTGGACTAGCAAGCGTCCCCGGGGTTTTTTGCCCTCCTCCGCAGCCGAGCACAGCCCCTTCATGGGGCTCCTTTGGGCTATTGTAGCCCAGAGGCAGCGGCTCGTGCTCCACGCAGCTGGCCCTCGTGCCCCGCATCCGGGGGGAGGCAGCCTTCTGTGCTCCCAGGGTGGCCCCCAGCGTGGCCCCGGGACTCGCTGCTGTCCTCTGTAGCACTGAGCACCACCCCCTGTCAGGTCTTCTCTGGCCCTTTCTGGCTGGCTTCTTCCTCTGCTCTCGCACCACCACAGCACTGCTCTGACAGATTTATCAGAAGAAAATAGAACCTAAACTAAGCTAGACTAAAATTAACTTAGCTAAAAGCTAAACTAAAATAAGATAAATAAAATAACTTTCTTTATAAATAAATTAAATACTGTTTCCACCTGTCTTTGAATGTGGTTTTGGTGCTGAAAAACCCTTGGCATTTCAGGTAAATAATGGTCTCATCATATAACACACTGTGAGTGTAGGGAATTAAATGGAATGGAAATGAGTCACTGCTCATGTCAGCGGAGCTGCTGCCTCCTGGGCTAGGCCTGACAAGTGCTTGGAGCTCCCTGGGTGGCTTTTGCTGTTCAGACCTGAGGCTCCTGGAAGTGGTGTTTCCCCTCCCTCTGGTGCTGAAGGCTCCTCTCTGGAGCTGCTCACCTTGGCAAAAACATGTGTCATGCAGTACAGAAAGGAGGAAACAACACTCCAGAGGCTGCAATTCAAGAGGCCTCGCTTTGGAGTTTTGGGCTTCTGAAAAAGGAAACCAGATGTACTTGTTTGGAAATGCATTGCTGCATATTACATTCTCCATCAGCCTGATTCCAGGGACCACATTATCTTTGGAAGAACAGGACATTAAGGATCATATCTATCCTGCAAAAATATTTCTACTATCAGTAGACACTATGTAGGGCAATTAAATGTCTGTTTCAGTTGCACAATGAACTAGAGGGAAGTTGACACTCTTCCAATTGCCTTTGCTTTTTGGACTGAAAAAACAAGCCTGAAAATTTCTGACAAATACAGAAAAACAGAAATATTGTGTGTTTAATGTGGCTTTGCAAACAAGTTGTGGATCAATCATAGAATCATAGATTAGTTGGGGTTGGAAAGGACCTTAAGATCATGTGGTTCCATCACTGCTTCAGCTTATTATGTCATATAGGACTACGAAAACCCTGCATGTATTAATTCTATCTGTGATGGGCTTAAAAAAACCCAAAGAAGTGGAGGTAGCACAGACATAGTGAGTCAATATGTATAGACTGAAGTGAAATTAGGGAGGAATTAAATTTGTTCTATAAAACAGTTGAGGGAAACCCTAAAACAAACCAACAAAACCAAAACCCAAACCAACCAAACAAAACCAAAGGACAAACAAAAAAAAAGCCACAACACACAAACGTCAGCCCCTCTTGACCCCCTTTCTCCCTAGAGATGCTTTGAGCCTGTTCAGTAGCACAGGTATTAGTATTGACTGTGGGGCTGATTATATTGCTTCTTACTAGTAGACAGAATCTCTCACAACACTAATCTGTACTTTGTCCCTTACACAGATAGCCCTTTGGGAAAACTGGGTGGAAGAAAACATGTTGCCTCTCAGTGTCAATAGCAAAATGACTATTATCCTCATCTGGGACAGGAATTCACCAGTTGTCTATCTTGTGCCCTTAACTAGCCAAGACAAGGTCTACTCACAACTTCAACTAGGCTTTGGACAAAAATTTATCATATAGCATTTTGTTAAGACACAATGTATAAGAGAAGGGAAAACAGAAATACAACTCTGACACCTTGCATAGAAAAGGCACTCATCTCTGCTCTGGTAAATACAGTCTGAAGTTGTGCTGAACCTGAGGTCCAAATGTGAAAGTTTTTTGACTTTATGTGACAGTGTTCAAGGTGTCACCAACCCTACCAGCATCTTTTTCTTTGAGTTTAGGTGCCAAAAGTCGCATCAGAATGAAACGTGAGGACTTGGAACAAATCCTGGTAGAAAATTTTGGGAATCCTGAGTGGTCTTCTGACTGTTAGTGCAATAGAAATGAAGAGTGTGCCCACATGTCTGTGTATGCATATAGATCTGTGTGTGTGTATATATATATATATATAAATTCCTTTAGACTACAGTTTGCCTTATTCATGACATAACTGTTTAAAAGTGATTCCTACATTTTTATCCCATTTCTTGACAATAGGTCTAATTTACCAGATATGCAAACAATCTGCAAAACAAGTCAATGTGAGGACTCATGGTACTAGTGCTAATCCCAGCAAGATCCCAGATTGCTCCCAATTAGGAAAATTCTTATTAGTATTGGAACACAGGGTCTAGAAGGCTCAAATATGAGAAGAGCTGAAGAACACGGTTTCTTGTTAATTGATTAGAGGAGAGTGCTTGCCAACTGAAAGAAGTCTGACTCTGTATAAACTGAACCATCCAGGAAAAGAACTTGAGCTATAAAAGCAGCTTTGTAGAGTTCCGTACTAAAATGTAATTCCTCCCCATTTTCACCTTTCTTTGGTATCGATAACACATGGGTGTTTCAATTTTTAATTAATTTGAAATATATATTTGAAAAGCTGTTTTTTTTTATAACAACAACATTAAATCGTACATACTGTAATAAACACCTCAAATAACAGTGCTTGCACTACCTGTTGTCCAGAAGTGAAAGTCAAGGAGATTCAGCTCTTATTCTTACACGGGACACTAGTTATTTGTGTAATAACTACTAATATTTATATTGCAACAATAAAGGAAGTTGAAACAGGAACAACTGGGAGTTTAATATGCTACAAAAAGTTACCTTTTCCCTAGAAAGTGAGGAGGGCAACATGCACACATTCTTGTATTGTGCAAATATTAATAGGTTAGTGTAAATAAGTCAGCTTCAAAACATTACTGAAAAAACTGTCTTCATCACCTTAAACTTTTTCCCCATGAACTTTTAAAACCATTTCTTTTTGCTTGATTTCCCCACCTCCCCCAAACTGAGTACCAGAGCTCAGCTGTGGAGACTTGTCAAAGTTCTCAGTCACAAAAATCAAAGAAAGAAAGCTGTTACATTTATGCAATATACAGCCTGTTGTTTGAAATCAGTGATACGCACTTCACCAGATCATGGCTGTACACAGTAAGAGCTAGAATCCCTATGTCTCTCTCCGTACAGATTTATTTTCAGAGGCTTTCAGGTCTTCTTGCCATTGTCACAGAGCAAGTCTGTCACGGTTTTCCAGGACCACAAGCAGCTGTTATTTAATAGGGACTCCAAGCTGGTCAAAGCATGAATGCAAGTGCTATGTCTTCAAACAAGGTGAAGATTTACAATTTTCCTAATAAGCAAAGAGACTGGGAGCAAAAGGATGCTCTGTACAGCTTCATTGTGTTGCCTAGGAGCAAATGCTCTTGGGGTTGTGTTTAGAGGCCAGGCCTGTCTTGTAGGCTACGCTGTGTTGCCACATTAGTTTTCCAGGCTGTACAGCTGCACTGTGATGGAACACAATGGCAAGATATCACTGGAGCTATCAGCCCCACTCTCAGTGCAGCAATGTTATGTATTAACTCTAGGGCAAGCAATCCCCTCATTGAGGCAAACATGAGAAACAAACTCACGTGCCAGACTGCTTCAATAGGTTACTGAAGGGAGTAGCAACAAAAATCCTATTTTAGTTACTAATTTGAAAGACATTTGGGGAAAAAAAAAAGTCCATGCTGATGTGGGATTTGTTTCTTCTACTCTAAAGCTGGAAATGTTCCCATTAGACTCTAAATCCAGAACATTGGCTGCTTCTTGTTTCATTAGAGTGATCAAGAAGGAGCCTGAAACTAAAAGCATGTATTTTCCCACCCCCTGCACTACTCTCAAATCGCGTATCTCTAGAATGCATACTAAATACAATGTGCTTTTAGATGCTGATGTATAAGTTATTTTGTGGATGGGTGTTCTGTGAACTTAATTAGCTCTCTGGATTCAGACCAGCCCAATCTTATTCACCTTTTTCAAGAAAGACCATCTGAATTTGGCAGGAATTAACTTGTGAAACTGACTAAATAAGCCAGATTTTATTCATATCAAATATATCAAGCAGTGCATGGAAAATTAAAGGTCTTTATTACAAACCCCTGTCTGTCTTCTCAACTGTCGTGACACCAATTATTTACTTAAAATTGAATTTTTAAAGTATAATTTAGAATTGTATTGTCAGCTCATGAAGTCTACTCTTTTTGGGTCTGACTCATTCTTCCCACTTAATCTCGCAAGAGTGACTTGAGTCTCAACCAAAATACAATTTAATTTCCATGTAAAATTGAATTAAGTATAATTATGTTTCATAATTACTACTTGTGTCTGAAAATGCCTCTTCCAGAAAATCAATAGAAATAACTTCTCAGCAATTTCTTCTTTGCAATTAAGAGAGACTTGGTTAAAAAAATAATCCTACTAGCTAGACATGTTTTGCAGACTGTACTTGTGTACGAAATATCATCTGCTGCACACAAATATAACTCATTCCATTTTATACTCACCTTTCTGTTCTTGAGGCTTCTTGTCAGTTTACTTGCCTCACTTTTGAGACAGCTGTATACAGAAGACTACAGACAGTGTCCCAGGGGTTTTTGTGTGTGCATGTGTTTTTCAGCTCACTGGCAGTGCAGTTGGACATACCAGACCCTACCCAACAGAACCACTTGGAAACAATCTTTTGTTACCTAGCTGAGATTACTGAAATAGGAAGAAGAAAAAAAACCCACCACAAATCAGTATATTCTGCTGATGACTCCTCACTCCTATTACAACTTCAGGCCACAGCAAGTGATAATTCCCAGAGCTTGCAGGAGCTAGAGGCCATTAGATTTTCATTGCTGGAGAAGGAAGACTTCCTTCATCTCCCCTTCCTAAAGAATCTATTCTTGCCACATCAAGGGGGAAACAGGAATCACTGTGAGTAGTGCAATCCATCCTGGAAAGAGCCTGAGAAGTTTTTCACCTTTCTGCATAAACAGGTGTAGAGACAAGGCAGATATATTCTGCCTCTTCCCTTCCCAACCACCAAGCTTATTTGCTGCATTTTGAGGTTAATGACACTCTTAAGTGATGCAAGGGGGTTGGAGCTAGATGATCTTAAAGTCCTTTCCAACCCTAATTATTCTATGATTCTATGATTACACCACTAAGTAACTTGAGGAAGGGACGGGAGAGAAAAGTGTCATTGTAGAAGCAACCTACTAGGTACTAACATTGCAGCATCATTCAGTACATGTTGTCATGGGAAGCTTATGCGGCAGAGAGAATCAAGGTGGGAGTGCAACTCCCTCAAGAGCATTTTGTTTTTACCTTCATAGTGCCTCCAAGATAATACAGAATGGCTTTGATCTCTTTTGCTAAGGGGCAGCCTCTAGCCACATATTTACCTCACCAGTCCACATTTTAAGAGATAGTTTCAGTTTATACAAGATCTGGGATGTCTCCCATGATCTTACACACTTTCAGTCCCTTTGTTTTGCAAGGGAGGAAAGTTTTTTTCTACTAATTCTAGTAGATACATGCTCACACCTTAGAAATGCCATTCGCTTCTAGAGCAGAACCTTCTTCTAGGAGCAGTTTAGCATTTTATGAAGAGAAAAATGTTGCAGTCATACACCAGGAAAGCTCAGGAATGCTTCCTTTAAAGAAGCCAGGCATATTAGCATGAGTGGACTTTCCATATTCGGTATATAACTACTGTTCAGTATATAACAACTTTTTGATAAGGCTGACACAAGATGAAGTGTGTAAAGAATTCTATTGTGGATTATACATTGAGAGCACTGTGCAACACTGATTTTGCATAGATCAAAGGTAAAAGACATCATAGCATTACTCCACATCTGAGCAAACATCATGCCTTAGCCAGTAAATCAAAGTAGTAGTCTCTCTACCTACCTTCATAGATTAATCCTACCACAGAATTGCTGAAGTCCTAATTCTGCAACTGCACCCCTGATTTTACCCACCCAACTTAAAGCCATTACTGAACTGGACACACAGACAATGAAAAAGAAAAGCCTGATCCACAGGACAATCTGTCGCATCCAAATAGAGGCAACCTCAGTGCCTGGGAGGAAGCGTTAGAAGTACTTTTCCCATCAACTACAGATGTCCAAACCAACTTGCCTAAACTAGTTTTAGAACACAAAGTTCAGGCAAAATAAATCCTCTTTCACCATATGCAATGCATGTCATAAATGAGCAGACAAATTTAACTTCACAAAGTCCCATTCAAGTGGCTGAAAATACCATAGCAGTTTCTCATTGGTCTATCAACAGCTGCAAGACATAAAAGCATATAACACAAAATTAAACAATCTCACTGAAAAGTAAACTATTGCTTGCAACAGCATTAATCTGGTATTATTAGAATTAAGGCCCAGAAGAAATTTTAAGTTTGAATTTTACCACCACTGAAAGAGACCAGAAAGTCCTTATGAATCAACATCTGATCAAGGAGAAGAAAATAAGACAATGATTGCAAAGTTTTCTATGAATCCCTACACACTATGTTATATAATACAGTATACATACATGGAAGTGCTGGTCGTATTGTGTCAAGACTTATTTACAGGGAACAATCATACTCCCTGTTCTTAGATGACAGCAGTAGCTGGAGGGACTCAGGCATATTTGCTTTGGTTCGGCACTGCTCTCTGAGGGGTGCCTGCAGCGGGTGTCCTCTGCATGACACCCTGCCTGCTATTCACAGCACAACACAGCACTAAAAGCTGGTTCAAATACTCAATGTTAGGAATTCTATTTTAGTGTAAAAGAAGAGCTGACTGAATAAAAATGCCTCAACCTTACTGCAGCTAAATTATATGCTGACCTTTCTGACGTTAAGCATTTCAACAGAATCTCAAAAAAAAAAAAAAAAGAAGAAAAAGTTGGTTTTGGTAAATGAACCTTTTGGTACTTGTTTTGTGACACATTCTGACCACTTTCAGAGTATAGACAGGGCACAAAACTTGCTGCTAATGGGCCAGTAGGATAAAGCATTAGATGTAAAACCTGTCATCACTAGGAAGATAACAGCATGTCTTCCTTTACTCATCTTGTTACTAGGCATTTTTCTTATCTTTCACAGGAAGACAAGGATATATGTGTAGTACGCAAGAATTTGCCGACAAATCGGATAGAACTGTAACATTAGAAAAGCAGATGTACAACGAGGGTTTTTAAATTACCTTCAATAATTACATTTCAAACTCTGATGTGACTCTTCTGGTGTTTTAATCAGCCTTAAAGATGTAACTGCACAGGACTGTTCTGGTTCAAATAGATGGCAATATTTCAAGATGCCCACATGCAGAGAGCTGCTACCAGCAGATAATGTTGCCTGTGTTTCTTAGTAACTGATAAAACTGTTAATTTATAAGCAGGAAGCCTGAGTAGCCTTAGCTTTATGTTAAGATCCCCCTAAAGATATGCTCCAAGACATGTCATATACAACCAGAGGAAGCAAAGCTGAGGTTAGACCACTACTATCCCTAATTGCCTGTTTTAGAATGACAAAATCTAATAACTTCAAAGCAAATGATGCAGTTAGGGATTAAAATAATTTCTTGTGAAATTTAAAATTCACGCACTTATCTTTTCCTTTTCACTGAAGGCCTGCTTGGTGCTTAGCAACTATGAGCTATCTGAGCTGCTCGTTGCAGTCACTGCTATACAATGAGAGACTTAGAGAAAAACATCTAAAGGTTATGGAACAAGCTCATCAGGAACTCAATTACTGCAAGTCATAAAAATGGTCCAGAATTAGCCAGTTCATCCTATATGCTGCTGCTGATTCAGAACAAATTCCCTTTTATTCATGTGTATGTACAGTTTATATACACATAAAATACAAAATATATATGTTGTATATATAGGGTTTATTTTTCTATGTATATTTTATATACACATAAAATACAAAATACATGTGTGTGTGTTTATATATATATATATATATGGTTTATTTTTCTGTTTCACAAGTGCACAAAGGACTTAAATGAGAACATAACTCCTGCTGATACCTAGAACAAGTTTCACAGTAAAAAAGCTAAGTATCCTTGATGTGATCACTCAGAGCAGAAAAATAACCCAACCAAAACAACCAGCCAAAACAAACAAACAACCCCCCCCCAAAAAAAACCCAGACCAAACAAAACCCACGACACCCAGTGAAAACCCGTCCCCACAGCAGAAAAATTACTTGCAAAAAAGCCAGTACTCTTTGTAAAAAATAAAAAAAAAACGTGAAAGGCAAAGTATAGCTCAAATAATTACCCTCACACTCAAACATGTGTAAAGCTACCACACTGAAAGCATGGGCTAATAAATAACATCTGCTGATAAATCCTTGAGTAAGTAAAAGGATTTCAATATTGCTACATGGTACATTAACAGAGGCAGCTCTCAGAAAGCTGAAGAGGTGTGTCCAGATGAGCCAAATAAAAAGGATCATGAACTCCTGCAGATTAAAACCTAAATACACAGTGAAGCAGACAAAAATACTCCAAGGCACAACTGATAAAAGGTATCAGTAATAAATCTGTTTTTAAGTACATAAGAAGCAGAAAATCTGTCAGATTACAAAGAGTCAATTGATCGTAACTTAAGAGCAGAAACCTATGAAGAGAAGACATTACTTCTTGCACTGCTCTTCATTCTTGGAAAAGCTGGGAAGATTCCCATGTCAAAACAAAACTGGGTGGGGGCAGGTCTTCTGGGGGATCTATTTGGGCTTTGGTTTTGTATGTGTGCAGTTTGGGGGGGTTTGTTTTGTGAATTTCTTTTTTTTGGGGGGGGGGTGGTGGTGTTGTTTTGCTTTTTAGGTTTTTTTGGTTTTGGTTTTTTTCTGGGTTTTTTTTTATTCCTTTTTTTAAGTTATAGAACAAATTGTTAAAACAAACTCAACAAGTTGCCAAGACCAGATGGTATTCACCCAGGAGCACTAAAGGAACTCAAGGATGAAATAACTGAATTGCCAGGGGTAGCATGCAGCCTCTCATTGCGTCAGTACCTGGGGAATACGACAAATGTGAAGTCAATTTTTAACAAATAGTTTCAATGGGACCCCAAGCCTCTTGACCTTGTGCTTGTAGCAGGCAGGCAAGTGTCAACTTCAAGTAAAAGAACAAAACCAAAACAGAATTAATAGACATGTGAATAATAAACTTCAGGAGTCAACATGGCTTTGAAGACCAGTTACACCTCACAGAACTCTATTTTGAATGGCACATGGATAAGAATGATAAGTGATAATATTTACTTAGATTTCCAAAGGGATACCTTATTAAAAAGGTAGAAACAAGCAACTGCAGCATGAGAGATGAAAGTGTTAGCACAGACAAGTAATCAGCAGAAAGGAGTGAAAACAAAGGTTAAAAGTAAATGGTCATCCCATGCTAACTACTGCTTGTACCTTGACTCGTGCTGGTTTTCATTCTCTTGAAGGACCCAAGGGAAACTGAACAAACCAATTTGTAAATATTAAGTTAGTAAGGGTGAGGGCCAATAGAAAAACAGCGGGATGAAAAAGCTGAATGGACAATAAAGGAGCTGCGAAAATTCATTGTAGGCGATAGTAAAGGACATAGAGAAGAAAAAGCACAATCACAGCTTCCCATATAAACGATGGCTCTTACCACTGAGCTGACCATCACCACTCAGTAGTGGTACCTTGAGAATGTAACAGAAATAGGAACATAACATATAACTATATAAATGTAATAGGCAGCTCCGTGGAAACACCAGTTCAATACTTTCCAATATTTACAACCTGAAATTTTAGGCACTAGTAGGTGATAAACAGAGAACAAAATAAGACCCTCATTATGCCGTAGGTCATTTTGACCATGAGTGTTATGTATAGTCTCCTCATATCTTGTGGAAATCTGGTACAGATTCAGAGGTGGGAAGCAACAAAGAGTAAGGAGACAAGATTGGACTGCTCAGTCACGCAATGAGTTGACCAAAGGGGCATATGGTAGAGGTCTACAAAAATCACAAAGCTCATTAATAGGTTGAAAAGGGGTCATGTGTTTTCCCTCTTTGCCAGCAAAATGAGGCGTTAAAGAAAGCCATCTGGAGCCAGGTTCAGAGGAGACAAAAGTGCAAGGTTCATTACACAACATTCCCTAAGATAATAATAATTATATGTGGGACAATATTTGGGGTTACCCATCTTTGCACTCTTTTCACTTTTCCACATGCCACACTGTATTTTGTATTATCATATATAATTCCGATACATCTGAACTAAGATTCAGAGCAGCAGTTTATCTGGATTTCAGGATAAATATGGACACTGTTTACCACAACAGACAGCTTTTCAAGAAGGAGGTATCATGGATTTGAATACCATCTCTACAAAATCATGCATGTAACAGATGAAGAGATTTTAAAATGGAATGTATCTCTTGAAATCAGAGATAATCTTTTTACTGTGCTTTCCTCTTGGCAAATAACTATCAGATTTTCAGCAGCTAAATAACAGTAGAGCTTGTCATTTCACTGCAGCTCCCCAGTAACACCCAGCAAAGAGTCTCAGAAAGGCAATGCTGATGCTGTCCATCCTCCTTAATTAAATAATGCTTGAGATTAGTCCGTCACACCCCTGTTCCCGGGAATAAATTTAAGTTGTTTGTATGATCCTATCAAATAGCACCATACCAAAGCCCCATGGTATGGGGTTTTAGGTTTTTGGTATGGTATTTTAGGTTTCTAGACCTAAGATTTTCCAGGAATCCTTGCCAGGGCAGTCTGCATATGGACATCCTACTTTGAGATCAAAGGAGAAGACTGCACTTTTCCACCAAAGAGTGGAAGGAAGGAAGGTGGGAAGGAGAAGGTAAGTAACTTCTTTATTCTTTAAATTGCCATAATCTGTACTCAAATTTCATGATACTGTTACATTTCCCATCCTATACATTTTTTCTTGCCTTCCCATCTTGGTATCCTGGCAGGTCCTGTTCCTCCAGCCCTTTGGTCTTCCCCGTCAACTGATTTAAGGGCAGTAGCCCTTCACTCATTTATTGCTCAGCTTGAAATCTCCCTCTTCCCCATTGCCACATTACCTGCAGCTCCCCAGTGTAGAAAAAGCTAAGGGTATCTGAAACAAGACCAATTTCATTTCATCACTGTTCCCTGAACAAAGGCTAGAAAAGCTGGCAAATCCCAGTATTTACAGACATGAAGTACTAGAAAGCCATGTGTCTAGGACTGGTATCTATTTTATGATCTATTTTCAATTTTCTGCTGTTCCTTGCATTTGAGGTAGTATGTATAGCAGAATTCTGAAATGACCTACAGATGGTATGCAGTCTACTCACCTTTCCAGATGGGTATATTTCTGGCTTGCCTTTTTCTGTTAACTTCCAAAGCAGCAAAGGACTTAGTTGAGACTATGTACTGCCTAACACACATGCTATGTGTGTGTAAAAACTATGTACTGCCTAACACACATGCTATGTGTGTGTAAAAACCAAAACCAAAACTTGTGTGACCAGGGAAAGGCTGGGTGTACAGTGTCACCCATTCCAGCAGACAGCTATGTGGCTGTGACTTGTATGTCACTGGTACATAGTAAAGAGACAAGAGATCAGCAGTCTCAGTACTCTAAAGTGCATTTCCTTTTGTTACAGATGAGCACTACAGGATCTTCTAATATAGAGGAGCTGTCTAGTATCCCCACCTCCCTCCATAACCCTCTAGAGATCCCATTAATGAAATGTATAATTTCTCCAAAGGCAATGAGAAGCTGTGGATGAGGGAAGCTTTCTTTGTCTGATTTACACTCTCCAGTGGTTTTGGCACCAGATTTGATCCTACTGAAATCCTGAGTGTGATGGAGACCAAAATCTTTATGCTGTTAATATGCTATTGCTTACTTTGCCATGAAATAATAATACACAAACTTTCATGAATGGATCAAAGGGCAGCAAAGGGTATTCAGTCCAATCTGAACAAGTAAACTTTATGAATAATATAAGGAATTACACATCATCAACACCACATTATATCTGGAAGCAAAAGCTATGCAAACTGTGGCAAATATCATCCAAATAAAACCTAATAATTGCACCTTAGGAAAAAAAAAATAAAAAAAACAAAACCAACTAAACAAAAACCCCCAAACCAAAACAAAAAACAACAACAAAAAACCCAAACAAAAAAAACAAACCCCAAAACAAACCCCCAAAAGCAAACCCAAAAAGCCCAACAAACCAGATTCTGTGTGAGGACCCCATAATTTTCTCTCATTAGAGGATGCTAGAAATCTTTTCCCTCATTTCAGCAATATTTATTTCAGTGCCTATTCAAACCTCTCTGACACTGAGTCAATACTAGCCTAGCTGAGCCTTCTTTCCAGCTTTCCTGTTCTCTGCTCTTGGGAAATTCTACCCAATTAATGTTGCTCATTTTATGAACATAAGACCATTAAGTGTTGAGCTTTTCACAAGTTTTATGTGATACAGTTTGGCACTTACTTGTACATGATGAAAGGCCCTTTTACATACCATTGAATACAAATATTCTAGCCAGGTGTTGCAGAAAAGCCACACTTTGAGGTAGTTCAGAAATAGTAGCAATTACTGGTTCACTCCCTGATTATAACACTATAGGCAGCTTGTAGAAGTAACACTAGCCTAAAAGTTACTTAACCTCTTCCTGCATACATCAATATATAAAAAATAATACCGCACACAGACAAGACTTCACTCCAGTCACTTCTTCCACTACCAGGAGCAGGCTGCTCTGAGCACATCTGTTTCCTCCATTAATCCCTGCAGCACAGAAGAACATCTAGACTTCGAGAAGGCTGGGGGCCCACATTTAAAACAGAGTTCAAGGACTCACAGTACATTGGCCACTGGAAAACTCTTCTTAACCTTGTGAGCAGGAAGTCCAAGGGAATTCCATTGCTGCTAGAGGCACTGCTTTGCACATATACAAATACACACCTTGCAGTATGGGTCTGCCTCACCATCCCATTCTGAATGCTGAAGTATCCCCTTCAGCCTAATCTCTTCCCACCCCAGAGACAATCTGGCTAATCTCAGCACAGCTTTCACACTTTAACCTGCATCTACTGTTCTTTAAGAGAAAGTGGGCATCTTTGTAGATGCAGCTCTAGTCTGCCAGTTTAAGTGCAGGAAGAGGATTGAGGGGGAAGAAAACAGAAAGATAATGCTTTACCTTTTCAACAATCAAGTAAATACTTTTTTCTGCCAGTTTGGTTATATGAAGCAGAAATACTGCAATGGAATTGATTCAAATGGAATTGACCATGTTACGTCAGACTTCAAAATCTGTTAGCTCTGCTGTAAGCATAAGTGCCTATATATTTACTTTTGGAAGCTTTATTTATCTTTTTTTTTTCCAAAGTAAAAAACAGTTAAGTGATTTAATCTCAAGGGAAGTGACATTTGGATTTAAGGTGTTTTTTTCCAATAAACTGAAATGTAAAGACAACATTTTCTTCTTGGCAAAAGGCAGTGGATAGCAATGAATAAAACCTGAAATAAAAATAAAATTGAGATCTGCATGGAAAAGATAATACCATTCCCTCTCAAAGAGCTTAAAGATTCCAAAATAAGAGGTAGTCTGTGTGTAAATAGAGTTTTAGATAGAAGGGCTAAGTATCCACTCTGTTCTGGGAAAGTGTTGCAAATCTCTTTTAACCAGACACTTAATGCCAGGAAAAAGACGTTGTCAGTGGTGGAACTGAGGACTGAGAATGGGTAATAAAAATTGCTTTGGGTACAAGTGAAGACTAGGTCTTTTGTAAAAATACTCCTAAGAAAGAAATACCTCCACATCAGCTGGATGAGTCTTGAAATGATTGAGCATCCCTTTTCTTTTGAGAGCAAAGTGGTTCGGTTTGGGGTTTTGATTTCTTTTTTTCAATAAAATATGTTGAGAGATGCTGGCACAGAGTCATTCTGCCGTATTAACTTTATCGTAAAGTTAATGTGAAGAGACTACAAACCACAGAACTATGCTGAACATTAAAACAGGTCAGGGAAACCATCATTTCAGAAAAAAAAAATAAAAAGCCCCTTCAGTAAATAAAATAAACATAATCAGGGCATCCTCTGTGATGAATGAAGGTCAGCTAAATGCAAACCCTTTTCTTCCACCTGTGGAGGAAGTGTCTTGTGGTAGCATGACTTAGCCCTCTAAATAATATCCTAAATATAAAGAGCTTCCTCATGCACCATAATTTCTTGCAGCAGTGCACCACTTTGCTTGTACATGTCAAAACTCTTGTCCTTATTACCTCTTCCTAGTACTTGCCAAGTGTTTAAAAAATAGAAACCTATTCCTGGCCTGTCTGCTCCCCATGGCTCACAGCCCAGTGGGGTAATCACTGTGCTACACACCTGAATCACAAAGGTTTTCATGGAAGACCCAGGCTTTTCAGCTCATATTCATGGGCACAGAAGAAAGCTTGAGAAATATTTAGAGCAAAGCTTAAGAACTAACCCCGTTGCAGCATCTTCTTAGCAAGATGTTAAAATGGGGTGTGAGAATTATTCACAATTTGAAGGAAAACCACTACCACCCCCTGTCCCAAAACTGCAATCATATCCAAGTTGTTTGGCTGTGTTAGAGAGCCTAGGCTTTACCTTCCAAAATCTTTCTGGGCACAGCAGCACACATTTAGGTGCCTTTTCATTAAAGCAGTAAAGGTCTATTAGCATAATTGTCCCACTGTGATTTTCTTTTTGCCAGAGAACAATTGCCTCCCATATCTCTGAGCTGTCATCCAGCCTTACAAAAACAGCCTCTCGCATGTGTCCCACTGAGTTTTCTAAGGCAATAACTCAGACTGGGGAGGTCAAACCACCACTTCAGCAGAAGATCAATTCACTACAATAATTATTTTCAGACAAAGCACAGAGTTCATATTTGTGTCAGCAGAGATCATTGTCAGTATTACAACAGCTTGTCCTAGGATTTGCAATACCACTGTGCAGGATGAGGTACAGAACAAGCAACCCAGGAAGAACAATGTAAATGGAGTCCCTATGAGGTGCAAGCAGCAAGGGACTGAAATTAAACTCTGCATTTTTACTTTTGCCTTCTAGGAACTAATTTTAAGTTGGATGTATTAATGAAGTATGTGAATTTTGAAATGTCATAGTATTGGGGTTATACTCAGTAAAACAGAAATCTAGAAGATATTTATGAGAGAGTTCACCTGCCTACACAAACAGGAATTCTGCCTGGATTGGCCCAGTGCTATTAATGAAATCAAGACAGGAAAGGCTGGAATGGCATATGGGTGACAGATGCAAGCGTGTAATTTGATGGTGCAGTGGAAAGAATTACTCAGTACATTATCAATTTAGTATTTTCCAATTTCTTAGGAGAAAAAGACCTCACTTCTGGTTCAGCCATTTAGAAGTTAACCTTCCTATGAAGGCAGTACATGTGTGTTGCTTTTCAAATGGAAACTTTATGCCTAAGTTCCAGCACTCTACAACAAGATGGTTAGAAAGGACTTCATAAAGTCACACAGTCCAGCTTCAGTCCTGTCATTTCTGATTGATGTTTGCCCAGCCTGTTCTTAAAGATTTCCAGTTTCCCAAGTGTAAGACAGAATCTCATGATCTTTTAGATTGTTGTTTCGTTTGGGTTTGTTGTTTGTTTTCCCTAGCACCAAAGCTCTACCTCTGTTATTGCAATTATAGCTTGCTGAGAAACATGTTCAATGAACTCAGAGATTTTTACTTATTTTTGAAGGGTTGGGCTCAGATTATTCCTTCACGCTTTGTAAAAACAAAAAAATAATCCCAAACACCCTTTAATATAAGGAATCCAACCTGATTATCTCCTGTTTTCAAGCTGAAACACTGATAGCCACATCCACAGAGCATCTTATCTGGAGATAATGGATTTTTTCACCCAATCAAGTTTCCTAAAGACCAGGTTTTCTTAACTTATTCACAGGAATTTCATGTGAAACCACATCAAAACCTATCTTCCCTTTTAGGACATCATCATACTGTCCGGCCACAACTCTAAGTTCACAGATAAATACTTAATGATCTAGGTAAGTTAACTGCAGGCTATGGGAAGTGGTCAACAGACCTTTGAAACTATTTTTCATTATTAAAAATGGTAGGCAATGACCCGGTATGTCTTCTTTTTCTTGCTCAATCTTGCTTTTACAGGATGCATTTCTTGGAAGAAAGCCCAGAGAGATTATGGGATGGTGGTTTACAACTAAACAGGTCCACCTCACTTTTTGGCTGGTGTATTTCAGTCCAATCCAGTCTCCTCTTTCACATCATTCAAGTTAGTATTTGACTTTCACTTGGCATTGCAAAGTGAGCAGCAGCTTGAATTCTGAGTCATCTGGCAAGGATACTCTCTCCAAAACAGTAAGTTCAAAGGTACATCCTCTCCACCTTTCCTGTCTACTTTTCCATCCTTTCAAACCTGGATTTTTTGTGGAATAATGAAAAAGAAATCCTTCTATTCAGAAGTGAATATACAGCATGCATTTAATGTTCAGAAGAGCATGGGTTGTACCTTACTGTCTTGGTTTCAGCTTTAAGTTATTTTTCTCCTTTCTAGTAGTTGGTGCAGTGCTGTGTTTTCAACTTTAGTCTGCGAACAGTGCTTATAATACACCAGTGTTTTAGCTGTTGCCAAGTATTGCTTACCCTTTTCAGTCTCATGCTCTGCCAGTGAGATGGGGCACAAGAAACTGGCAGGGAGCAGAGTCAGAACACCTGACCCAAACTATCCAAAGAGGTATTTCATACCACAGCACATCATGCTTAGTTTATAAACTGGAGAGAGTTATCTGCAAGGCCCAGGTTGCTGCTCAGGTCAGGCTGGATATCAGTCAGTGGGTGGTGAGAAATAGTGTTGTGTATCACCTGTGTTTTCTGAGCTTTCATTTCTTCTCTTGTTGCTTCCTATTATTATTATTATTGGTATTCTTTCTATTATCACCATGTTTACTTTATCTTAGTTATTAGACTGTTCTTGTCTCAGCCAGTGGGGTTTACATTCCTTTGATTCTTCTCCCTATCCCACATGGGGAGTGCAGAGGAGGAGGTGGTGAGCAAATGGCTGTGTAGTTCTGAGATACCAGCTGGGTCTAAACCACAAGACCTACATTAACAGCTTAGATATCAATCTCAATAACAGGCAGAGGTTTTCTTGCCTGGTATATCACATATATCCTGGAATATTGAATTACAACAACCTGAAAGCATAGGTAAATGGAATGTGATACCTGAAGCTAAGGTCCAGTCTTAGCTTGCTTAAATTTAAGTTACCTTAATTATCTTCCAAGGACAGATTTATCACCTTTAACTGGTTTAGCTGCAAGTGTTTGCTTCACTGCCTTCTAACATACACATTTAACAATTAGAAGAGCAGCATTCTACTAGATATGAATTACTTGGTTTTTTTCTTGCTCCAAAATGTAGCTCTTAATCAGATATTGTGCTATGTTAAAACCAAGTAGTGGGTGCACCATCCAGAAGCATACCTGTAAGCAGCTAAGAGGTGATTCTGCAAGATCTGTACTTCCTGCAATTGAAAACACCTAAGGGCAGATTTACAGCTCACATGTCCTTTGCATCCCGAGGGAACCAGTTGAATCCCTACACATTTTTCTAGAGCAAAGTAAAATTCAAACAAAGCAAAAGGACACATCTCCTAAGAAGTCCCTTTATTCTCAGCTGAATCTTTTCTCATGCAAACAACCCACATGTATGTGCACATAGACTAGCTCAGATAGCCATACCTCTAAGGTAACTTGCCCATCCCATGCTTTTACTGAATCCCACACCTGTATTTTAATCTGGTTTCAGACACATGGCTTCTGTACAGTGATTGCCTGCGTGTCTACATAACACCATTTTACTGTATGCAAAGCCAAGTCATGAGAGACTATTTCACTTGCAACAACACATCCCACCCTTTTCAACTAGGGTATACAACTATGTGACCTATAGTGACTCACAGGCTTAATTACCACCCACCTACTGATCCCCTCTCCATTAGCAAGCTGCCCCAGAGGGAGGTGAGGCAATGTTTCTGACTTGCTGAATTCTGCACATGCCCTAGCTCAAAAGCATTAGTGGAGAAGGAGAAAATCTGGATGCTCTTGCAAAGCTGCCTCTGTGCACTGGTTTAGATTGCAGAGGGATGGGTCAGGTATTGCTCCTGTTAGCTGTTATGCTCCCCGTGCTGAAGAAAAACATTTTCTGACCACTGCTCACATTCTGGCAGCTACAGAAAGAGTCTATGACCGGAAATAATGTCTGAATCTGAGGAAGAGCCTTGAAGGAATTTGCTTGTTTTGCCTCTAATACAGTAAATCAGATTAACTCTAGCTTAAGACTGACTATTTATATTAACATGTAATTTGTCTACATAACACAAAGAAAATATTCCTCAAGTTAGAAAAGGGCCATGCTTAGGGTCACTAGTTTCAAAGTCTGGAAATGAATCAGCAGTTTTGAAATTACACAGACAGACCAACCAAGCACTGCAGCAAAATATGGCCTGGGACAACTCTTCTGCTTATTCCTTTCCCATAAAAACACCATGAGCCAAATCTCTTGTTTAAAAACAATCCTCTGATATTTCAGTAAAAGTAGTAGTGATTCAGGATCACATGCCCTCAAGGCTGAGGTTTGCAAAATATCTGATGGTACAAGGCTGTGCCAAACAGAATGGCTGTGAACAAACCTTCTCCAAGAAGGAACAGGGCTGAATGACAAAACAACAGAAATAGGAGTGAAACCCTATGCCTTTATCATAAATTTACAGAATACCTCTGTAAGAGATGTAGGATATTATTCAGAAAAGCTGCTCCACAGCCATCTCCTTGGATAAAATAATCATGTGCTTTGCCTGCTTCCAAATAACAACATATTTCAAATCCCAATCAGAGCTGTTGACAGAGTTAAAAAATTCAATGCCAGGCCTATAAAAGGGCTACCATTGTTAAACAGATGTCTGTCAGCACAGCTTTGATGAAAAACAGTCCCTGGAGACCCATGAGGCTCGCTATGCCCCTGGTTTTACACACCCTAGACCTGGGTCTCCACACTTCATATGAGGAGCCACTTCCTTCAGCTTTATGGTATCTGAGGGCCTCACTAGAAAGGACTCTTTTGTTAGGGGACAACAGTCTTCCTGGCAGGACACATCACTTCAACTCCAGGCAGCTATGGTGTGCTACCTAAAGACACTAGCGTAGAGCAGCAAAAGCACCAGCCCTGTTCGATCTCCTAATTGAGACTGTTCAGGCAGGCAGGTGTTACTGGGTGCAGAAACAGGCTTTTGCGACTGAAGAATTGGATTCTTATTTGTACCCTCTGATATCCAAAAGCTTTGTCTTGAGCTCTCACATAATAATTTTTGTGCATATTGTGTCATACCCTCTTTAAATGTGGGGAGAGAGGAGAAGGCAGGATGACTTAAGGACTCCTTTTTAAGAAAGCTGGCTTTGGCCCTGAACCATTCACATTAACCCAGAGATATCTGATATGCATCAGACCAAACCATACTGATAACTTGTCCCAACTCTCTATTGCCCAGCAAGTGACAATCCAGAAATAGTACTTTTTCATTGAAGTAATGCAGCCATTCCTTTCATTCTGCATTTAGGTATGCAGTAGCTTCCCTGAGCTACTGCTCCATTAGCTGGCAGCTCTAACAAAAGGCCAAATAACTAGTTGGGCTAGGTACTATCAACAAAACCCTTATAAGGCTGAAACAAGTCCAAAACCCAAGCATAACAAGAAGAGTGGTATACACTAATTTCTCCAAATCCGTAACACTCCAGGTGATATCAAACAGCTGCTGGACAGTAAGATCATACCTTTTTCATCTGCTCCAAAACACAGACTGAAAAGTTTAAGCATTATTACCTTGAAATTCTCATCCAAACAAGTACAGAAGAACCATTATCTGGAAGAGCAATTCACTGTAAAAATGTGTGTTTTCCCCATACCCCTCCAGATTGCAGCTTCTTCCTTTTTGTGCAGAAAGACCACATTTCTTCCAACAAAAATTACTGAACCAATCAAAATTAGGTGGGAATGCACCCCAGAACTGGACATTGGCTGAATGACATTTTAAAGGATTTTTTTTAGCTCTTTGTTCATCAAAAGACAACACAGAGAATGCTGAGAGTTTAAATACATAATTGCCTAAAGGCATATGAAGGAAGCCATGCAAGAGACTTGTTTCCAAATGATCTTAACAGGTCCTCAACCTTGCAGCTTTTACTGAACATATGCTCAGCATGTTATACAGCAGTGCTCCTCGTATAATTTAGTAGTCTGTAAATAGGGATCTCCCTAGCATCCCTTTCCTGCTCCTTAATGCCTTGTATACAGTTTTCTCTTATTAATTCAGCTAGTTGTTAAACAAAATTTGCAGAGAAGCTAATGTAAGAAAATATTAAGTTGAGTGAAGAAACACATAAATAAAAATAGAAATTTATTACACACTCATATTCTTCTTCTTTTGCGTATTGCAGCTCAGCCCATATTACCAGTTTCCCTACCCTAATCAATGATGGAGCAAATATGTAGCACAAGCAAACCTAGGACAGATGACAAACAAGCAACAGATTTTTTTTGCAAGCAGATTGAGAATTTAGCCTGTGATCCTCCTGCTGTTTTAAAGGTCTTTTTTAGTCCTTTTGATTTAGTAAATTTTATAGCTGATGAACAATTTGCCTAAAGCCAAGAGCCTAAAGCATAACATTAATCAAGCCAACCGTTAGAGCAGTCCTTATTTATTTTGTCTTCTTTTTTTTTAAACACAGCTCCCCTACAACATCTCTTGCAAACCAGAGAAAACCGTGACCACTGTGGTAACAACACAATAGATAATAAACAGACTATAAATAGACTGTTATTTTTAGAGCTGTGCATTTCTTAATTGCATATAAACTTACACAGTTGTGAGCACTTTGTGAAGATGAAAGAATGCACTCTCCAGATTTCCACAGGGCACAGAGACTCTTCATTTTATGTTGTGGATGGGCTGTAGACATTATCTGGCAGAAGCAGAAACACAGCAAGGCAGAGATTTCTAAATGAGAGAGGAAAAGAAGAAGGAGCACTATTATCTGCCCCCAGCTCCCAGCCTTGCTCCACCTGGCTCAGCTGTGGCTCACAGCTGTGAGAAGCTGAAAGTGCTGGTCAGATCTCAGCCCTGGCTGGATTTCAAATTGCCTCTGATGGGACCTGGATCTCTATGGAGCTGCATGTACCAAAGAGAATTGAAGCCAGATGGGAACATCCTAGTGAGAATTCCTAGAAACCAGCTTTTGTCCTCACCAGGTGTAGAACCTGCTGATGATTTATGTGGCTTGCAGCCTCAGTCAAATAATAAAATCCTTTTTCATCTTAGGAACAGTTGTTCTGAGACAAAAAGTGTCTGTGTGTCTGCATCTGCGTGCCTACTCATCATTAACAGACAGATTGAAGTGACTGATGTCACAATTTTAATAACAGAAGCCAGAAACTCCAGCAAAACATTGACAAGAAGAATTTGTTTGCAGAGGTTTTACAAGACCCTTAGGAGGAAAAACAACCTTAACAAAGACAGATGTAATTATTGAGAAAATTACTGGGTGTTATGCACTGTTTCTTTCAGTCCATGGCACCAGTGAGGTAAATACTTCAGACTGGACCAGCATTCTTTTGAGATGTGCTGCTTCTTCCTAGGGAATGAATAACCACTGTTGACTGCCTGTGGCCTTCCCTTGCCAGCCATTTCTGGGCACACTTCCCTGCCTGCTGTACCTGTCACAGCCCTTCTCATTTTCTCCTGGTGCTGCTGCCCCAGCAATGCTTCACATGTGTTTCTGCTTTGGCTTTTCAAGTGCTTCCACCATTTTCCGGCTGGTGATTCTCCTCTTGCTTCCAAGGCCTTCCCCCTGCTAGAACTGAAGGACCCCTTCGGTTTGCATTGCTAGGGTTGCTTTGCACACACTTCATCTTGAACTGCTCATCTAGTCTCTCCATCAGTGCTCATGGGCTCAGAGATGAACTCTGTATCTCCGTGTGGCCCATGCACCTTGAAAGCATCAACCTCTAAGCAGAGGATAAGTCACTGACACAAAGTATGTCTATTCACTTTAAAGTATTCAATTACTTACTCCTTTTCGCAACAGAGATATTCAGACGGCATGCAAACTACTCCCTTTCTCAGGAATTTGAACAGTTCTCAAAGGCCAGATCTGTTTCAAGTATTTTCTTTGGTTTGATAGGTGAGGTGGGGAGCCAATGCCTAGCTTTTGGCCAACGAAATATCCTAGTAAATGAGCAGCAATGAAGAATTTATTCAAAGATGTAGCAAGCTTTGCACAGCTGTAAGAAGTTTTATCACTATGAGTAACAGTGCCATCTGCTGACTCCCACTGCAACCATATTGGGAGGATTCCATAATAGATAATTAAGCAATAAATTTTTCCAAAATCCAATATCTTTTCACAGAAAACAGCTGCTGTTATGGGTTTTAAAGTCATCTTATAGGGTTCTAGGGTAAAAATCATTTTCAGTATTACTTCTTAAGTGAAGAAATCCTCAGCTGTTTTGCTATGGACCTGAGAGACAGCAGTCTTTTATTAACTACTGCTCTGATGTCTGTAGGATATTTAAATTACTTTACATTATTACACAAAGCATTGGAAAGCTTTGCATAGCTGTCCCCAGTTTGCCACCTCTCTAAGTGATTACCTGGGCCACATGAACAGAGTGCCTACCTTTCCAGATGGAAGCAAGACCCTTGAGGTTTGCAGAAAACCCAAAGCAGCAGTGCCTGAACTCAGCTATTTGGAAGCAAAGCTGTTGCTTTGGGGGGGAAAGAAATAAATACAATATCTTAGTTGCTATGTACACTGAGCCTGCCAGTCTAAGGAGCCTAAAATCCACTTACTGGTCCCAAGGGATCCAACACAATGCTGATGCTGATGAGATCCATTTTAGCTGCCAGCCCCTGAAGTCCTGATGGCAGCCACCTTCATGATCAGGAACACTAGCTGATTTTATCACGATTTTTAAGCTAGTGATCAGTTATTTTTCAATCAAAATGTGCTTGATGGAGCGTTGCTTTCTAAATAAGGAAGATTGCTTCCATACATGTACCATCCTTCATCTTGCCAGAGAAAAGCTTTTTATCTGCCATTCACTCTGCCACAATTAGTTTCATGCAAAAGATTTTAGAGAGAAACCCCTAAGAAAACCAGAAGGTAATAAAAAAAGTAAATCTTGGTGATGGGAAGCAGTATAGCTGCAAGACTTACTTGCTGAGTCAACCCAAATCCTCATGCAAGTAATGCTTTATCACATATTTCTTAGCAGTCCGGAAGAATTTGCCTTTCAGCCCTCTACTGCTAAGCTGATGTGGGCTGGTTGCAAACAGGAGACACGGTTTGCTGCATCTCAGATGTTCCTTTCCTGCTATCCCATATGGCTCAGTAGCGTCTATGATTTGCACACTATAGAGACCTTTGCCATGGGGCTGGCATCACTATATAATACTATCATCAATTCTAAAACATTATCATATCATCATATCAAGTTTTCTAGACCCAAACTGTCAGAAACTGCAAGCAAGGCAGATTTACTTGTCTAATCTTTATTCTGTGTTAATATGAAAAAGCTTGGATGGGGTAAGAATATGTAAATTAAAAGGCTGTGAATGATAGTGCAGAAAATAAAGAGCAGAGACTGCATATAGAGTCTACCTTAAAGAGTAGAGATAAATTTTGGGCTTTTAGAGTGTTGGACTCTGTGTGACACAGCTGAAGTCTGAGACTACAAGGCCCACAGTGGTGGCTAGGGGTGAGTGTGGGAAGGTAAACAGCAAGCACATTTCTAAGAGCTGTGGCTGCCAAGGTGAGAGTCACTGAAGGCTTTGGCAGAGGTTTTTGGAGCCCTGACTGAGATGCTGTTAGAGCATTTATATTAAATAAGTAAGAGAAGACTGAAATTAATAATCCCATTGAAGAGAGACCTTGGACTATGTAGCCATGCACAGTAGTTTGCAAATACACTGGGAAAAGTTTACGTGGTAACCTCTTCTTCTGGGTCTGTCCCACTTGAGTCAATGAGCGTTCTGCAGTTCCTTCCAGTGGGTGTAGGGCAAAACTGACATCAGGCCAATGTTCATATGTGTGTATTGCTTCTTCCATCTGGTAATGCAAAAGGAGGCTGGCTGCTTTTATTCCAGACTGGGAAAGAGAGCTTGGGAGGTAGATTGAACTGTCATAATCAGTTTGATGGTAAAGCAACTGTATCTCTGGCTTCATTTTCTCCCTTTTCAGTACTATTTGCTGTGCACAGAATCAATCCCTGTTTATCAGGTTTTCTCCTCATCTGTCTTACTCTTTCAAACAAGAGAGAAGGGAGGGTTTTGAAGAAGCCCAGTTGAGTAAATGCTATTTGAACCCCTACAGCCAATCCAGACAGGAGTTGCCTCATGTGTCTTTCAGGCTGTGATCCAGCAAGCACACCCCACATGAAATATGCTACTTTCTTTTCAGTGTGACGTTTCTGACTCCTGTTACCCTCTGAAATCATTAGCAGAATTCATCTCTGGAAAGCTACTCATGCAATTCATATGCATTCCTATATTTCTGTCTCAGCCTACCTTACTCATCCACACACCTCATGTCAATGTGAAGTGAGTCTTCAGTTCATCATATTTTTCAAATTAATTTTGATTTATAATCCTGTTCTCCAGCATATGCACAGCTCTTCCCAGCCTGTGCAACCTGCAAATTTAATACACTTACAATGATGTCGCCTGTGACAAGATGCTGCTCAAGATGTCTCTGTGCTGGCACTTTACAGATCCAGGCTGGACTGCCAGCCCATGAAATCACTTAGAGGGTTGGGAAAAAGCATAAGGATAGTTCTGGAGTGTGTACCCAGGCTTTCAGGGTAATGAGGTCTGTTCAGCAGGAAGCAGTGGGTAAGATCCAGTTCTGCCCACACAACCATATGATAGATACTGGTCATGCTGGGAGCTGTGGCAGGGCACCTCAGCTGGTCCATGAGAGATCCAGGAAAATGATTCTGGAGTTCCTCCCAGGAATGCAGGAAGTGCCACATACCCTGACTTTGATAAAATCCAGCCGAAACTTGTTAATGAGACACATAATTCTGCTCTCTGTTACTAGTGACCCTGGGACCATGTAGGAGTGAGTGCATGTGGGCCAGGTGCAGGGTGGATCTTCCAGGTATATTTGTACATGTTAGGTTCAGAACGTGCCCCAGAGGTTGGCCAGCTAGCCACAGAGGCTTCCAAGGACTCTTGTCAGTGGCGTGGAGTCTGTCTCAACATCATTTCTGTGATGAGCATATGATGTCTCTCATTAATAATCATAATTTTTATATATTTTGATAGGATGAAACACAGAGTTGTACACTTGTTAATTTTGCTGTCCTCTTCTAATTCCTCACAGAAAACTCCTTCCTGCCAGAGGCACTTTCATACCAAGCAGCTTCAATGCTATCTTTAAGCATGACAGAGCATCCTCAGCAGCTCCTGAACCAAAGCACTTGAATCTTTTAATCTTCAAAATCATTCTTTCTATGGTGACATTGATAGTGGTCCACATACCTGCTTGTAGTGGTAAGATGTGATCATATCTCCTTCCTTACCAATGGAGTTCTGTCAATCCACCCTGTTTAAAGCTGACTCACAGAACATGATAGTATATCAATTTACATTAACAAGAAACTGGTGAGAAGACACAATGGTTTTAGGTACTGGTAATAATTTTCACTCACTGAAAGAGTTCCTTTTCCTTGAATGAACTGTAGTTGGGATTGTATCGTGGTTGTTATCACTTGGAAACTAATAATCTCTTTTTAACCAGAAATAGAACTCCTTGTGGATCTCCTGCCTATCTGATGACAAGACTGCTACCAGCTGCTTTACATGAGGAGTGAAATCGGTGTAGTCGTGGTACAGTGAGTTCTGCTACTGTAATACAAAACCAGCTTTTGTGCAGATGCCTATCTGCAATATGAGTGACAATATTCAGTACTCTCTGTACACAGTGAAAAATTTTCTGTAGAGCCCATATAGCAGTATAACTTCCCTAATTTTTATGCCGGCTAATTTCTCCAGAGAGAGGCTCAGTGGACAGGTCAGTCCTAATATCTATTGCCTAACAGAATGTCTATATGATGGCTTTTGATATTTAATGTAGGCAAAGACTGTTAAACACACAATACATCCTTACCTGGAAAGTTCCATCTGCACCCTGCAGTGGAACTTGGAATTTCCTTCCACAGTTTCAGTCACCTCACATGCAGCATATAAAAAGCTAAGGCCTGAGGTTCTGAAGAGGTGCACATGTGGGATTTCAGTCCTATCACACATTAGTAGTTTGATGCTGGATCACAGTTTTACCCATCATGTAGGTAAAGGAATTTGGAGCTAGATCTACAGTCTTTGCTTGTAATTTTTGTTTTGATGATTGACTCTGCAATTTAGATTTACCAGCCTGGGAAAACTACAGATACTGAGTAACACCTATTAGCTGGAGTTGTCTATTTTTTTTAACAGAATACTGCAGTGGAGAGAATATAAAAGACAGGGCAGCAGTCAGTACGCTGTAGAGGTGCTACTGTTCTGGCACAAGTGTTTGTTTTATTATTGGCTGTTTTCTGAATACATTCTTTTGCACTTCAGATTACACAACACAGAATCAGCAAGATGACATTCTTCTCCCCTAATACCCGTGTGTGATTTTATTCCCTAAATTTCCCCTTATAAAGCTGAACACAATTGAATCAAAAAGAAAAAAAAGAAAAGACTGCATCTACAAAGACAAATAAATAATGAAAAAAACCTATTTCAGCTACTTTAACAAAGAACCAACTTAATCTAGGAGCTACTCAGCACTTAAAACTGAATCCAACATATGCAATTACTGCATACTCAAAACCCATTCAAGACTATAACACCAAACTGCTTATTCTGGAGAATTAAAAATAAAACAACAACCAAACCATAGTGAGGCAGAAATGTTTGCAACCCTCTACTGGCTCATCACAACCCATGAGTCTAGGGCTTTTTGTTTGTTGGTTCTTGTTTCTTCATGGCATCTTCTGTAGCAAAGCTTGGCTGCACTAAATGCAGCACTTGGTGCTTTGCAACACCTCCCCCAGGTAACAGATCCCAAGATCCCTTGTTGCTCCATCCATTTGCCACAGTAGTGACCATCTACAGTGCTAGTACTGCTCTTTTGTAAGTCAAACCTTCCCCCTGAGAACTGTGGGGTGAGGTAGGAGCCCATGATGGGAAGACTTGGAGGGAATGTTCATAGCTGCCAAATCAACCCTGTTCTTACAGTGTTCTTCCTGCACTGAAAGTCAGCAGCACTGTCCATGTGGTGATGTTATCCAGCGGCTTAGGTCTGGTGCTGCATGCAGAAGAGCAGGGCCGCAGCTGAAGTTGTCACCATGGTGTTTGCCAGATCCTTGCTGAAGACAGCTTCAGATGATTCCCTGCTCTGAGGCAGCTTGGGCCTCTATTTTTGTCCCTTTTCATTTGCTAGCGAAGTCATGAACACAAGATTATTTCTTCAGATGTCAGCAATACCCAGTGATTATTCCCCTGCTCACTTATAACTGTTTAGTAGCTGAATCACTTCCCAGCCAGCAATTGTGATCTCAGAGATGGAGGCATCTGTTCACACAAACTGAGGTGTGGGAACAAATTAACTCTAGGTTTGGAAAGGGGTAAGAGAGAAGGGAGAGACTCATTTTAAATGTAATTATTTCAAACCCTAAGGCATGCAAGGCAGCCCAGGAAAATGCCCCCTAGCACCCTGCAATGCTATTTGAAATGGGCTTCTCAAAGGCACACAGAAGCCGTTTTTCAACTTACTAATAAAGAAATCACGAACAGCAGTGAAGTGGCAGGGTTGCACCTTATCATGGTCTGTGCCAGTGTGGTTCAGATCTTAATTTTGTAGCTTGGCCTAAATAGTTTACCAGATCCTGTCGCTATGTGTGGCAATATGATTTGATACGTGTTCTGGTGCAGAAAAGCGCTCACTGGTGTGAGATGATTAAGGACTCATCAGTTTGCAATTGCTGGGTTCTGCTGGCTGAAATGCTCCTAAGCTTTTGAGCCACTAAGCAGAGAGCCCTATTGTTTTTTTCCATTTCTTTTGCTCTCCTCTATGGCTGCTCGCTGTATTCCCTGAATGCAACAGACTGCCTCTCAGCATCTGAGCTGGCTTCCCACCACTTCTTCTCTGATGGAAGCCTATTCACAAACAGTCCTCACAAGCTTTCCCCAAAGCTGTTATGTGGTCTGATAAAAGCTTCATGGACAAACACACAATCAACCACTTAAAAGCATCTTTTCCAGGGGAACACTGCATTCCTGATGGCAATTTTCCTGAGGTTAATTAGAATATGTTCAATTTTCATTGTATTTCCATCATCACAGATTTCCAGCAAGCTGCTATAAAGCAGCACAGACCTTTACCACTCTTGCCTCTTACAGTGACAGCTTTAGATTTGGCAAGGGATGAGCAGGGAGGAGAAAGGAGGAGGGAAGGGGAGAAAGAAGAATGGTCAAGCCTGAAGCAGATGCAACAGTGGGAGTTTGTAACCTTGTAGAATTCACCCTGGAGCCCTACCCCTGCAGACTTTTACACCAAAACCTTCCCCTGTAGACTAACTCACCTCCCCCCCCCCCCCCGCCCCCCCAGCCCCATGCACCCTACACCAGTGTTAGGTAACAAAAAAGACCAATTCCCCAAAGAAACAAAACCTCTGAGGTCTGACATAACTTCAAAATAACAGAATGGGGCCTCCAAAACCTATTTCTTGCAACATGCCTGACGTGGACTGCTTCAGGCTTTCTTTGAGACAATTGCCACATACATGTCTTTGGTATGTAACTGCCCCACCTGTGAATATGTGTTGTCATTCCCTTAACCTTTTATATCTGTGTGTATTAGCATGAGGAGCTCTGAAGGATGATTAACGATTTCTTGCCTCCAAATCCACAGGAACAATAAACACAGACATTTTGCAGTGTGGTTTGGGCTTAGGTTTGTACACGTGGTGCTTTGGGTCTGCATTTGGTTAGTTTTGCTGGCCCCTGGACACTGAGAGTCAAAGCAAAATGCTGTGTTCGCTGGCACATGCATGCTGTGATGCAATTAACAGTTACCACCTTTTTCCTTCGAGGTTAAGAAGCAGAAGCAGCAAATTAGATGTTGCTCCACTGCTGCCATTTCTAAAACCACAGGAAGACTTACACATCCAGCTGGCTCTGAACGAATTTTCACAGCAGCTCCTGAAAAAGGGGAAGAGCCAGTGGCTCCCTTTGATAGTCCTGATAAGGGCTCAGGAAATAGGAGAGTTAAGCAAAGGTACAGGCCACACCACTGTTCTTCATGGAGAAGAGAATAGGGCCTGGAGCCCCTCAGATCCAAATAAGACACATAACTGCAGAGCTGAGAACCTTGTTACAGAGAATTCTCTGCAGGGGCCCAATTTTCAGCCTATTGCTTTAGAGCAAGGTGGCAGAGCTGTAGGATTTGACTTCAGAGCGACAACCCTGTGAAGGACAGGCACTTGGTGTGCATTAGTACTGAAGATGAAAAGTTACTATGACTTACTGTTTTCCTTCTTAATTAATTAGCTTTGATAAAGTGCAACTGGTGCAAAAGAAAATTAGACCTGTCTTCCCTTTCCTGAAGGTTGTAACAGTACAAACACCTTTTTCCCTGGCTGACAACTTTTGAAAGCATAGGGAAACTACTTTTTGTGATATCCATGTTGGAAATGTTCCAACAAATTTGGCCAAAATTGCCCAGACAATGAACAGGCAAGGGGTAGAATCACTGGCCAACCTGAAGGCATCCAGGCCTCGTCTCCACTGAAAACTAGTCTAAAGAGCTCTCTTGCCCATGCGGGTATTTAGGTGACCTCCAAACCTGAGTCAGAGCATCTGTGAGATCACACCTGAGTGTCAGTCCTCCACTTTGGTTCAGTAGTGCAGACAGACAATTTCAGCCACCCAGATATAAGGTGAACTCAGGAATTTTGTGAACTAGATGGGCTTGAAATAACTTCCTACAGAAGAGGACTTTGCAAACAGGCACCTTTGAATTCCCATCAGCAGTTTTGTGTCTGCTCAAAGGTTGGGCACTAGGAAGAAGTCAAGGGAGAAACACAAAACTCTTAGGAGGCTTTTCTTTAGTCAAAAATAAAGGTAGGAATTCATAGAGGATTAATATTGTTAGAAGCAAAATTATTATCTTATTGGCACCTAGATGCTTAGGTGTTTATTCATCTCTCACTGTTGATAAAGTTAATTAACAGATCTCAGGATAAATGATTTATTTACTGGAGAGATGACTATTTATATGATAATAACCCTCACTATTCATATTCAGTTGATTAATCTCTAGAATAAGCCAAGACCCTGTGTGAATTGATAACAGCAGGTCCTCATGCTGGGTGGGGTATATGTCAGCCCCAAACATCCACTGCTCTCCAGCATGCCAGCAATCACCATGTGAGAAAAGAAAGCAGAGTTTAAAGAATGAGAAGGTCAAAGCCTTGGTAGACCTCACAAATCTTTTTCATCAGGATGAGAAAAACTATCATCTTCCCTTGTTATCTTTGGAAAGGTTAGTTAATGAAGGCAAGCGAATTTACACTGATAAGCTGAGCTGGAACAGTACAATGCTACTACAGTCAGAACAAGAAAATCTTTATCAGCTCTCAGGAAGCCTGTTTGTGAGCTTGCTTTAAAACAAAAGTATATCCAAAAAATGAACCAGAGAATTTGGGAATTAATGCCAAAACATAATAGAAGTCAACTTCTTGGAACTTGCCTGCTCTGCAAAAATGCTGCTGTTTCCTCTGTCCAGACATAGTACAAGTGCTTCAGCTGCACCTAAACTAGAAACAACAGGGAAAAAAGGAACACTGAAGAAAGCTGTTCTGAAATGTTCTGACATCTTGAGTGTACAGTTGGAGTTGCAGGATATGGATCATTGGGCATTTTCAACTGTTTCTGAAGGAGCTATTTAAAGAGCTCATCCAACGTCTTATCTGGGCAGGGCTAGGCTGCAAAGTTTAATGCTGAAATATCTGGGATATTATTATCCAGATGATAATAAGCTGGCAATTAAATTTGTGTTGATGAAATTAAGACTGGATCACACATACATTACATATTGATCTTCAGGGAATTATAGAGCCAAAGGGATTTAAGTCAGATTTGTTAATGTATTTTATTTCTGCATCAAACTACACTGTATATTTTAATATATTGAACCAAAATATAAGCACATACCAGAAAAACTCCCCAGTTAAGATTTTTGTTGTTGTTTCCTGCTGTCTTCCATTAGTCCTTTCAGGGAAACAAAGTCCCCCAGGCACTATGCAACTGAACAGAGCAGTCACCATGCCAGCAGACTTTGCTAGAACAAGAAATTCCACCACTATGGAACTAGGAAGGGGCCCTGCACTCACACATACTGCAAGATCCTTAGCCCCACCCTGTCCCAATACCACACATATCCTGATCCCATCCCACCACCTTACCTGTGTTTGGCCTCTTGAATGGACAAAACCCAGCAAATAAGTGAAGCAATGACCAGCCAGTGAGCAGCTGCCTCAAGGCTGCAAAGCCATGGCTACAGCCCACCTCCCCTTCAATGCAGGCTCTAGTAGGGTGTGTTTCCTCTGCAGCTGATCTCGGCAAAGACTATAGGAACTTAGTATCTCTGAGATATTATCCCTCAATTCCTTTGCCAAATTTGACTGAGGTAACAGAGCTGATGGAAAGGAAGGGCAATGGGAAAGAAGAAGACTGGACAAAAAGAGAGAGGCTGAGTTTCACATCATCTTTGTTTTGATAGGATGTCATGGTTTAACCCCAGATGGTGACTAAGTACCACACAGCTGCTCACACATTTCCACCCTCCTTCTGGTGGGCTGGGGAGAAGAATCATGAAAAAATGGTAAACCCCATGGATTGAGATAGGAACAGTTTAATAACTGTAAAAAATTAAATTAAAATACAGCAATGAAAAGGGAGAAAACAAAAAGAGAGACGTGGCTAAAACCCAATAAACACAAGTGATGCACAATACAATTGCTCACCACCTGCTGACTGATACCCAGCCAGACCCCTGCAATGATCTGTCCTTCCTTGTTTTTTTTCATTACAGGGAGCTACAGGTAAAGATGAAGGGAGCCAGCTAAGTTCTTCATAGGCACATGCAAAGGAAACTGCCCTGCCCAGTTACTGCTCCGAGAGCAACAGGCACCATGGCATGTGCAAAGCAGATCTGTGCAGCTTTCCTCTCCTGTCATGGCTGGTTTTCTGTCTTTGTCCTCCAAACTTCTTCCTGTCACCCCTGCTCTGGTTCTCACTGAAATGAATCACATACTTTTTATATACTGCGCATCCCCAGGCAAAATATCTCATAGAAATGCAACTACAGTTTAGTCACCATCTGAATTTGATCTGCTCAGGCACACACTATAGGGGAGGGGCAGGTGTTGTTGATGTGTATGTTGCATAGACACTGGCTGTTAATTTTTATTGCTGGTAAACTTTCTCTCTATAAAATCTGTGTGAAAGCTGGACTACCATGTTAAAGGAAAGTTACCAGATGGGGAAAATATGGTTGATCAAAGTGGCTGTTTCCATGTTTGCTCAGTGTTGTGACACATCTTCACACTGGGTAAGGTGATTGGCAGAGAAACAACAGCAGTGAGTGCTGATGGGTGTATGCGTCATGTATAAATGCCTGGAGCTGAGCAGGGCTCAGTTTCATGAACTTCACAGAGCTCCTGAGTCTGATTGTAGGTTTTGCTGCAGAAATCAAGAAATTGAGAGAAAAATTAAATAAATATAAGTGTCACAGTTCCTGCTTCAGACTACTGAATGCAAAATGAAGTAACAGCAGGGAGACTGTCTCAGGCAAGGAATTAAAGTTTAACACTGCAAGTACTCTACAGAAGGTACAATCCTATTTATTCCTGTTTATATTAGCTTCCTTGTCTCCATTCCATTCCAGGAAGGAAGGATAGCTTTCTTGTTAAACCTGAGTTTCTGGATCTATCACAGACATTGAGCATGATCTGAAAGTCATGTCATCTCCTATTCCTTCAGCACCCTGTCTATAAAATATGGATAACACTTCTTCCCCCTTAGTCTTGAACCCTGCATGTTTTGAGTGCAGTTTATTCTATGTATGTGTGTGTAGATATATACTGAGGCAAAGACAGAAATACACAGACCCTGATTTTGCTGGTATTGTAAAATGAGACTAAAGAGCTTTTAGTAAGGCGCGAGCATGGTGGACAACTAATTTACTCTATCACCAGTTTACAAATAGACATCAATTAGGTCTGTAAGCACTGGTTCCCATGATGTGCTGCTGCTAGCAGAGATGAAATGGACTGGTTTCCAGAAGTTTTGCACCTCAGGCTATCTCCAGGCTTAAAAAGGGCTTGTTTCCTTACAGAAGGATAGGACTATTAGCCATCCCCAGCCACTAGGGTGGAAAGCCTAAACACAACCCTGCCTAGACTGTTCCCTGAGTGAAGAAGTCCCTGTGCTGGTTACCCATTTGTTGTTGGACATGTTGGCCCTGTGACACAGAAGGGCTCTGGCAGCTGGCCTCATCCTCACTGCACTGCTTATTGCAGTCACTGTTTCAGTTTTTGTGGATGCTGTACCAGCTGCTGCTTGTCTTGTCTCACACCCATCCTGAAAAAAACTGGTTTTCAAACTTTCAACCTGTACCCAACCATTTTATCCCTTCATCAATAGCTTCTCATTCTTTAACTCTGCTCTCAATTCCTTTACTCACAGCAGCTAACCAAGAGCTCTTTTCCTCAGCCCAAAATATACCTCAATGTAAGGCCCCCTGAGGTCCACTTTGTATTTGCTGCTGGCCTGTGGCAAGGCTTGGTTTTGCATGGTCACTTCACCAGGCATTGCTCATTTTCTTCATTCAGCTTTCTCCCACTAAGGCCCAGGTTTCGTGGAAAGCCATACCTTGTCCAGGGACTGAGTTTTTTTCTGAGCCAATGTCAGGACAGAGATCCCAAAGTGGTTTCTTCCTCCAGGATGGCACATCGCTGTGTGGGGCAGAGCAGGGATGCAACACTCGGGAGGCAGAGCCTGGGGCAGAGCAGGGAATTAAAGAAGTATTTAGATAAGAGTTTCTTCTGAGACAAATGGACCCCAGGTTTGTTTGGAGGAGATGCAAGACTCGTCTAACTCTGAGTCTTGAGACCAGCCTGCTATGAAATCCAGCACTGAAGCTTGCTCCATCTGTGAGCTGCTCTAGGAGTATCAGTGCATCACTGAATTCACTGAAGCAAATTTGTTATATGTATTTGTTATACACAGGGAATTAAGTGCCTGGATAACCCTGTGGGATCTCACTGAAAACACACAGCTTTACTCCCTGGTCCTGCATCTGCACCCAGTTGTTGCAACTGCAAGCTAGCAAAGTCCTGGGTGGGGGGGGGGAGAGGGAAATCAGCTATTATGAAAGAATAAGCATTCATAGCTCTTGCAGGGAACACCTGAAGGCAAGAGAGCTGCTCTCCAATTGCATCAAAAGCTGTGCTGAACATGTATGCACAGGGCAACAAAAAGCTCTTCATTTGGGCAGAATGGGGAAGCAAGGTAAATCTAAGAGGTGATGAGATGCATTTCAGAAGACTTCCCACAATACAGTAATGAAAAGAAGTTTGGCTAAAAGATTACAGAGGGATGGGACTGGCTTTTGAATTTCCCAAACAAAAACCAAAACTAAATTAGGACAAAGACCTCAGAATTTATGATATTGCTAAGCTGACATGGCTATTTGTAGGCCTCACTGTAAAACATAGCAGAGTTTTGTTGTTCAGGGAAGACGGTTATCCTGGTGGCAGGCTGAGAGCTCCCTGCTCCCAGGGGCAGCATGAAACCTGAACAGCTGGAGTCCGAATCGGGGCACTGAAGCTGGTGCTATTGCAAAGCATGTTTCTGATGAACACAACTTTCAACCTCTGCCAACAATGCTTTTGTTCCCCAAACCCTGCTTGGTACCCAAAGAGCTACACTGCCTGGTGAGAGGCTTTGGAGTGCATAATCATTTATAGAGGAATAACCAATAATGTGCAAACCTTGGTGGCGATGAATTTTATTTTAAATATTCTTATAAATGGAAGAATAACCAGACTTGCTCTGGGGAAGTAGTTTCTGAGCTTTCTGACAGGTGATAACTCATGATCTCCCCTTAGAGGCCATGAAGTGCTTTCTGCCAAAATTATCAGTCCTTCAGACATTTTTTAACTTGTGTAAGCTAGGCTTTTCCTCTTGGGCTTGTTAGCAAAGGATGCCTGACTACTCCAGGCACGTTTCGAAAGGAAAAACACAACATGGGATAATTTCTGTGTAAGAATATGAAATGTGATTTAACTTGGCTGCATGATGCTGGGCAAAATAATTAATTTCAAGGGAAGCTTTGCCATCAGAGCAGTTGAATATTCAAATGTAGCCACTGGCCAAGAATTCAGTCACCAAGGTGTCCCCTTTTTGGGCTTACGTTTTGGGGCCTGATAGGCAAATGACAGATACCTTTTGCTTAAAAATTCTCCCTGAGACACTCTGAGAATCTTTGGTAAAGCTTTTTTTTTTAGCATCACTCTAATGGTGCTTCTTTTGTTGGTGGCCTGTTAGCAAAAAGAAAAACTAAAAAAGTGGTGGATAAGCAATGGTTTTAATTGTTAAATAATCATTTACTGCTGAACTTTGTGGAAAATTTGGAGGTATGGAAAATACATGTCCAAAATGAAACATATGTCCAAAAAGCAAAGCATGGGCAAAAATTATTACAGTATTTGGTTCCAGATGTGCAGACATGACAGGACACTCATTAGAAGAAAACCCAAGCCAACAATAAAAGCTCATTCTGCACTGTCACACATGTTCCTTCCCTGGTACCTATGCAAGCCAGATTTCTAAGCTGAGAACTGTCTGCTGGTCTGTGGTCAGCCCTGCGCTGACACTCAGGACATGCAACTTTCCTCCAGAGCTCACTTTGCGGCACATGGGAGAGCCAAGTGGCTGAATGTGCTCACGACTGGACAATCAAGGCACTGCGACTCTGGCTGATGTGTATCTGGAGGTCAGTGCAGCATTTGGAGATGGACAATCAACTTGAATTTGATCCCACGCACAAATAGCAGAACTGATGGGGATGAGTTATTTCATCTTTTTCTCCAAGTTCAGAGAACAATCTGTTCTGTTGCCAGGTCTATTTGGGCTACACAGATAGAGATTTCTCAAAACATCCTTGACTTTGCCACAGTTTTCAAACTGTTTACTGCATTTCAGTGAACAGAGGCACATTCTGCTGGGAAATAACTAGGAGAAGAATGTTGCCCTAGTGCTAGCAGTGGGTAAAACACTGAAGCAGATTTAAAAAATTGAGTTTTACAGGACTGATTGTATGTATGCCTTCTTTTGGTGCAATGCTCTGCTCACTCTGCTGATAACGGGACTGGACTCCAATCAGCTGCTGCACAGCAAATAACACAGCTTGCATTGCCAGGACCTCCCCAGCTTTCAGTCAGACCCCTCTGTGGCATGGCCTCTCCTCATTAGCACTGTCCTCAGGGGAGAAAGTGCTTCAAATCTCAGCTGAAAGGTGTGGGACTGAACACCTGTGACAAACAAAGCTTTCTGCTTTGGCTCAGTAGAGGGAAGGCACGCACAGTGCCCATGTATATCTGACAGTGTTTGCAAGCCCTCCCCTCCCTCTTGCCACATCCCACCTGCTGGCAAGTGGACAACCCAGCCTCTCAGCCCACCCATTCAGCTTTTCTGCAGCACAGCTGAATACCAGTTGCATTGTGGCAACTCACTCACCGCAGCCTTGAGCCAAATCGTGCTGAAATCCTGAGGTGATCTGAACTGATCCCATGGCTCCCCACAGCTGGGAATGAAACACCCTATCCTCCTGAAAATACACTCCCTTCCAGCCTGAGAATACCCTGCTTGGGTTTTTAACCTGATCTCATTTATTTCCTATCTCTATGTCTGCGATTACTCTCCCTCAAACCCTCTCTCACCCTCTTACCAGCATGCCTTGCCTAAGTCCTCCCGCAACGTTATCAGCTGGGATGATGAGCAGCTGAGCTCTCCATATTACTGCTGACACAGGCAAGCTGACAAATTAAAGAGTGATCACAAGCCATGCCGGGTCAGCTCTTATGGGGAGTGGGAGAGGGAAGCAGACAGGACGGCAAATAGCAAGAGCTGGCTTTAGATCACTCTTCCTTTTGTGGCTCCAGGCGTGGAGTGACGCAGGGGAAAGACCCATATGCTTCACTGCCCTTGGCTTGCCAAGAGCCACTAACTACCTGGCTGATCTGAGCCATGCCCCATGCACTGTTACACAGCCAGCTGGCAGCTTTGCAAAGGGATTCAGTGTTTTTCATTAGATGGTTTGTAGTTTATTTTTTCCCTAACACGCACCCCTAAGGTAAAGAAATGCACATGATCTGTCTGCACAAGGCCTGCTCTAGCAGAAAACACTGAGAGGCAGCAGGAGGTGAAGTGCTGTGTGAAGAACAGTGAAGCATGCCCTCAGTTTATTTCCCTAGAAGATGAACTGGATCCTCAAATTTTCACAACATAGTCCCTGTGACCACTGAGGCTTTGCAGTCAGGAGCTAATCAGTGAGCAGCCAGGGGCACAGCTGGATTCTGCTCATTCAAAAGCCACACTGGTGTGTCCTGCATTTCTGGCACAAGATAGGATGCACTGCTCAACCAGAACAAATCTAGGATTAGTGGTGTTCATTTTTGCACAGAACACAGAAAGCATGGCACATAGCTCAGGAGGAGGACGGTGATGACTGAGGAGCCCAGGCTCTCAGGTTCATCCACCTTTTTCACTGCCATACTGGCTTCTGGAAGCAGCTACCGTAGCTCACAGGATGAGCAACCAGGCAGGAGGCAGCAAGTCAGCCCCTTACAGTTGAAGAGCCACTCAGGAGTGTCTAGCTGATGGGAAGGGATCTGGCATCAAAGAAAGGAAACAGCACAGAGCCAGGAGACAGGTGAGGTGAAAAGGTACAAAAGCAGGACTTCTGCTTTGGGAAGGGAACTGCAGCACCTTTTGCACTGTGCTGCTAGAGCATCCTTTGCCAATAGAGCATCCTTTCCTCATGGCTTCAAGGGCAGAACTAGAAATGTGCCTTTCCTTAAACACAGGAGTGCTTCTCTGGCACTGAACTGGTGTCAAGACACACATGGAACAACATGGTACCAGGGGTTAGTGTGACCAGCCGCACTTTTTCCCCTGCCAGTTCTGAAGGGTCGTTGTACACTTGTCATTTTGGGATGTGATTCCTGTGCAGAGAAAGAGTTGAATTGAAAGGGAAAGCAGAGGTCTCTTTTCCATTGGCTTAGCCCACAGACCTTGTTCCAGCAGGAGGAAAGGGTGATAAGATGCTTTAGTCTCTCTAATTGTGCCGCCTTTGGTGGGAGCACGGCTGTGAGGTCATTCTTCCAGCCCCTACTCAACAATTCTGACTTCAGCACTTGGGATTTTAATTCAGCCTCAGTCCTTGGTACCAGCTGAAAACATGCGAAGTTCACCTTTGCCTGAAAAAGGGTGGACTTCTGCACTTGGAAATGTCCACTGAGTACATTCAAGTGGATCCCAGCTGTGGGAGCAATTTTGCAACATGATGATTTCTAGGTGACTTGTGGGCATTCAAAGTCTGCTTTTCCTCAGAAGAGTGGCACCTTGATCTGTGCTTGTTGCATTGCAATTACTGTGATGAACTGCTAGGAAGTGAAATCAGGAAAATTATATATAACCAGCCAGTATTTCCCCACTCCTCTTTGTTACCAGTTCAGCCATGTGCGTTCCTCTGCTCATGATGCTTCTGGTGAGAAGGTGTTTCTTCTTTGTATTTGACCAATTAAAAGAGAATTACTATGTTCATGCTCTTCTTCACTAATGAATCATGGATTTATGTGTGACAGAAGGCAAAGGAATATGGGAGAAAATTTACTCTGAAATGCAAAGATCTTGATCCTGCAATGGACACCTCGCTCAACAAGTAAATGGAGCTTCAATTGGCCCCTTATCCTGTAAAGTTCTCACTTAACTCCTGGGGAGACAGGATGATGCTGGTGGTCATTGTATCTCATGGCAGGGACAGAAAAACCTCAGCAGAGAGCCACTAGTGTCAGTTATTCACTTAACTGTGGTTGGCTCACATTATTTCCCATTAGCCTGTGTAAAACAAAACCTGCAAGGGCAAAAGCTAAAATAACTGTTACTACGTACATTCTGCATTAGGTTCTTAAAGTGCCACAGAAACAAAATGTGTCTCCCCATGCTCTGTATGGAAACCGGTGGGCAGACGGTGGTCCTTCTTTGGGTTTATTCCACCACTAGATGACACTCGCGTCTCCTGCACAGCATCCAGTGCGCCTCCCGCTGAAGCCTGCAGGAATGTTGAAATTTGGGATTAAGCTGTCGACATCCCTCCAGGTGGGAGCTCCCTCAGTGCCTCTCAGATGCATCCATTGCCTGATTAATGCAAGTGATTGCACATCAGGGAGCCTCAGTTCTTTACTGCACAAGTAAGGTGAGAAAAAATGATGAGTTGACTTTGCAAATGTTGTTTCCTGCCCAAGAGAAGGAAGGTCATGTGCACTTAGCAAGAGGGTTTCTCTTGCTGAGTTGTGGAGCATGGCTATGGATTAATGAGAGAAAGCACTGATTTGGTTGCTAAATGTATGGGGTACCCAGGCCCAGGCACTGCAAGACCCCAGACTTACTATGAAGCCACAGCCATGCTGTGCCTCCCACCTAAACGCCACTTTCAAAAGGTCACAGTGCTTACATGTATTACTGCAAATGCCCAAATTACTCTCTTCAAAACTAGGACAACTCCTTGCCACCCAGCACTCTCAGGGGGCAGAACTAATTTCTGTATTCAAGTGCTCACATACTGTAGGGTAACATACTGTAGCCACCACTACAATGGAAAACTTTTTGAGTGATACACTCCATACTGTTTTGTAGCAGAGCACTAGAAAGGACACAGGAAAGTGTAGAACACGGTGTTTAAGGACAGCTGTAACAATATTCCTAAAAACTCTCCACGAAGAAATGTCCATATACTTCTGCTTGTGGATATATATGCTCACTGATGCCCAGACAAATAATGAAGGGGTGACAACTTCAGTTCTCCCCGAAATAAGAGAATATGGCAACATTTGAACATAGTCTGAGATGGCAGCCCTAACCTTGTCCTAACATGGACTTGGACAGGCTGGTGGGGCCATGCAGAATCCCACAGGATTGTACTTCCATAGATCTGCTTGCAAGATGAGAGATTTATGTTTTTTACAGCTTAGCAAGTGATTATAGGGATAATGGGTACAATTTGTTAGCAAGCTAACCTTTACAGAAACTTCCTGTTATGAAGATCTTCCTTTCACATTGTGCATCTTAACCTGAATAATGATAGTCTCATGAATTTTGCTATTTCAGGTTTCCCCTGCTTATGGTCTTTGTTTCCTCTTTTTCTGCAAAAAAAATGGAAAGCTGCTTCCCAAACACGTTTCCTCACTTGCAGTGCTGACCAGGCAATTAAGAACTTCATTCACAATCAATACACAGAGCTTTTGAGACTATATAATGCAGTAGGTAAGGAGATGAAAATAGATTTTTCCCTTGTAGGTGTTCCACAATAAACCTGAGTATTTACTTCTCCTGCAGTAAATCTACTTACCTCCATTTAATCATGATGATGAAATCAATTAAAGATATCTTACTTCTCTGTCCAAAAACTAATGAGGACAACATTTACAGGCAAGCAGGGTATTCTTGATACTGAATTACTGGACAGAGACTCAAGAGACTTCAGAGAGCCCATAAATTTGCCAGCCTGAAAAGTCTAGTTAAGACTTATACTGCTGGACAAGTCTGAAAATTCTTCAGACCACCAGTCCCTTAAACCTTACGTTGTTCCTGTAGCAGAAGAAAGCAAAAGTGGTATGTTTGATTAGACCTATTATCATATAGGGGAAACCCGTCCATTTTAGGGAGGCAATTTTCAGGAACAGCTTTTTTACTTTTGGATGAACCATGATGCCTATGAGAGATCCATCTTAAGCACAGCTCCTGCTAACTTCAGTGGGAAGCTGGTGTGAGTCAAAAGTGGTGGCTCAGTAGTGCACAGAGAAGAACAATCATAATTATAGCAAGAATTACAATTGGAGACTTTCAAAGTCAATCAGACTGCTTCTGTTAATACCAATAGCTGTCTGGTGGCTAAATTGCCTAGACTAATTCTTTTTTAACACCTCAGCCATAAGACTCATCATTAGACAAATGCCATATCCTAATATACACTGCAGCTTAAATACAATGAGAGCTTCAATCTGTTTTTTAATCTCTGTGATATTCTCTCTTGTTGCCCACATACTGGGGAAAAATGTTTATTGTAGACAGAAGACTGCATGGACTGCTCCCCCTCAGATGGTTCTTCAAGTCTTCTTATCCCTGAGAAGTGATGAGCTCCTGCAGACCTTTGGTGCCTGCTGACATGTGTAAAAAACAGTAATAAACAAACCTTAAACCAAATGTAAGTGGTTTGCTGCAGATCTCTGTGCTGCAACTCAAAACATTTGCTGAAAGAAAGTAGCATACTATGTGTATCGGATTCATAAATGGAAGGAAAAGGTCAATAAGCTATTCAAAACCTCAAGCATGCTTCAGCTTACTCATACAGTTAGCTACTCAATTCATGCAAGAGTACTTGGAGGGGAGAAAACAGACCCTCACTCATCCCAGTCCTCCAGTTTCCTCTTGTACAACATGCAAGAGTGTGGATTTGGTGTCCCAGTTGAAAAAACTGTCCAGGATCAAGCAGATGCACATCCAGTGGAGCTGGCACTTGTACTATGTCTTTGTTCAAGGCTAGGGCCTTCACGTTGTGCTCCTCATTGGCACAGACAGTGTCAATGCTGATGAATATCACCCTGAAGTTGTCACAAATATCTTTATGCTTGTTCATTCTTTGGATGTCTTAAAAGACAAGCATTGTACTCAGAGATGACAGCCTATGTTGTCAGAGCTAGACTCTACCACCAGTTAATTCAAACTGGCCTGATTTTCAGTGCCCCAGTTTGAAGCAAGTTCTTCAGCTCCTCACAAAATCAAGACATTTTTAGTTAGAGACATACCTTTTGGTAACTGATAGGGAACATTATGACCTGCCTTTAAACTGTAATGTGTAACAAAATTAGAGAAACAATTTATGGGACAGCAGATACTTCCTTTGGCAAGTTACTGACTCCCAAGTGCATTATATCCTTATAATGAGTCAATAAAAGAAGTCACAGCTAGAGCAAAATGAATGTCAAGTGGAAGAATGGACAGCAGGTATTTTTAATGATTTACTCCACCAACTCCTGAACAAGCACTTTAGTTTTTGGAAGTTCACTGTACTACACTGTACGAGGTAGATGACTATGGGTATTTCAGCAGCACCTCTTGTACTGCAGTGAGATCAATACGGTGTGCTGGTGTCAGCCTTGCCAGAGGAGAAAGGTCAGGTGAGCAGTTATCTGGCCTGAGGACAAGCACTGAAAACAAGAAGTAGAAAAGTCTTACAGGACTCAAAGGCTTGAGGCAACCAAAGCTAGATACAGGCAGCGCTGGTTTTCATGCGGCTTTGCAGCAGTGAAGATTCATCCACCGGTTAGCTGAGCTGTGCTTGGGATATATCAGGGGGCAGTTGCACAGTCTCTCAACAGGCAGAGGGACTGAAAATCCTTCCAGTTCACACAGACGCATCCTCCTTTGAAAGTAGAATAGGGCAAGACAGGGCACAGCTTTGAAGGGCTTAGCTGGAAGCAGTAAGCTTTTGTTGTTCCGCAGACCAGTGCCTTTCAGTTATTATTTTTTACTTCATTTATTTTTAGCACTACTCAAAACTGAGTACACATATCGCTGTGGGGTAAAGACTGAAAACATAGCTATCCTTGCCTTCAGTCCCTCAGAAATAAGCTCAGCTCAGCCAGAAATTCAGCATTTCTCTTCTGTAGCTGCCAATGGCTCAGAGACTGCCTTTGGTGGACACTGCCTGGGCAGGACACGCGTCTGAGCCCCAGCTCCCCATGGCTGCCCTTGTCCGCAATCCCGCTCCAAATCTGCGGCTGGGTGAGGGTGGGAGCAGCCCGCACACCGTTCCCCGTACTGACGGAGGGGCCGAGGCCCGGCGAGGGCAGGCCCAGGAAGATCGCCCTCTAGCGAGCAGTTGAGGCTAGCGCTGCCATGCTTTCCTGGGCCTCCGAACCCCTTCGCCTGGCATCCCCGCCTTCGCTGCCGCGGCTAGCATTTGGGGCGCGGGGTCCTGCTAGTGCCGGTGCCTGCCTCGGGCAGAAGCCGTAGCGCCGGTGACTCGTCTGGAGCACCAGCCAGCTGCACTCTGCAGGGGAAACAGTCCTCAGAGCCAGGGGTCTAAGGAAAAACGTGTTCTGGAGAAAAGAGTGGCACATCTGGCCCAGGGTTTTGGGGAGCGTTATGCTTGTGCTTGGGTCTAGGCTAGTGGTGGAGAGACACTGCTTTATACCACCGCTCTGAGAAAACAAAATAGATCTTGAAAAAAAATATATCTTGAGTTTCACAAAGAAACACTGAGAGTGCACTCAAGGTGTTTGCCTTGTTTGTATTTTCATGAGACTTGGAAATAACCATATAGGTAGAAGGTGTGAGATGCCTCAGAATGACTATAAACCTGTCATTATTTTCTTTTCAATAGCTATAACATTTTATATTTTTACATGAGAAAACAGCAGCATCAGGACTACCCCAAAATTTATGAGCCATTTAGTAGGCTAAATACTCTCTTAATTACCTTATTCACAGTGTACATTACCTGTTGGCATTGACACAATTCACATCTCATTTTAGAAATTCCTCCAGGCAACAACCATCATTATGAATTTTTAAAAGTGACTGAATGACTCAGCCTCCCTATTTGGCTGGTCAGTGTTCTGCATTGCTTCCATAGAACCCGTACTATCTTTGATACAAAAAATGACTGTGGCACAACCTTTCTGTAGGTTTGAGTTTAAAGTCACTTCCAGTTTTACCCATATTGCTTCCCCATCTAGCCACAGGGTGACAATTTGAAAGCAGCAATAAATCCAGTGGAACCTATGAAAAAGAATGGAACGAGGAGACCCCGGGTTTCGTTGCGTCTAGAAGCAAAGTACTTTACTGGCCTGTCAAGGGTGCTGTCTTACCCTGTGTATCCCGCTGGTGAAGTCCTGGCCTCCAGCAAAACTCCAGCTGAAATTCACTGGGCAGGGATCCTGTCCGATAAAACATCTTGCACCTGATTTGCAATTATTCTGCACTGCATGCTGGCACTGTTGTACCAGTGCTGACTGTGTGTTAAATTATATAGATGATATACTCAGCACACATCTGCTGATAGATATGTGGGAGAAAATAATAGACCTCTAGCTCTTGTTAAGGTCAGTGAGAAGACAGAAAATAGAACAACATCTCACTTTGATGTGCTTTCCTGTGCACCCAATCTGCAAATAACAGGTAAATACATTCTTCTCATCTTAGCCAGATTTTCAGATTGGTTTTGTTTTGTTTTGCAGTGAATAAATCAGCCTTTAGGAGAAAGCAGATATGGATACAGACAAACAACTCAAACACTCAAACTCAAACTCACTTGAATATCTCAGTCTATGCGTAAATGGTATTTCAGAGCATCAATTATCAAAACAGTCTCCATCTGCAACATCGCAGCTGCAATGTGTTAAGCCACTAATATATTTGGGAGAAAAAAGGAAAACACTCAAAAAAAAACCCCTAAGATGCCAATGAAGTCTTTGGCACTGTTAACGCTGAATAGTTTAGTTGAAAACTACTTAAACAAGTCTGAGAAATGTGCTTTTGGGAAACCTACCTTTTGCACTTGAACAACAGAAAAGCATTCCCTTGTTCTAATGATGATGGCTTTTGATAATGGGAGTGAAGTGCTGTGAGACTCATTCTCCAAAGAGCAAGGACAAGGTGAGAGGAAGCAGCTTCTTGTTCTTTCATAAACTGAATCCCACATTGCCTTATGCCACATTTCTGTGGCGTGAGAGAGAAAAGTACAAGCATTGCTTTAGGCACTTGTGACTAGTTTTTGGTCTCTTATTCCATAAAAAATATGACTCCTGGGAACTGGAGAAAGATACATAAAACCCTGTGACATACATTTTCATCCCTTTGTCTATGCAGGTGGCTGGGAGTGGAGCAGCTTTAGTCTTTCCTTCTAGATCTATGATTCTACCTTCCAGCCAACAGCTGTCTCCAGAGCCAACTCAAGGTTTCTCTGTAGTGCAGCGGGGCTCAAGGGGAAGAGTTGTGTGTTGTGGTCTCTGACACGGGCAGAGAAGAGGATGGACGGATTTTGAATTCTTCACTGCCCCTTTGTGTCCCTTTTGGCACTTCCTGCTTTCTGTATGCTATCTTTCAGGTCCTTTCCAACCCAAATCATCCTAGGATTTTAGGAATTACTTCTGGTTTCTCCTAGCCATGCTATGGCTGAGTGCTTTGACTGCCTCTGTACCATGGCAATAGCTGATGTCTGGTTTCTGCCACTTGTAGAGTGTTCAGCCATGGGATGGAAATTAAGTCTAGGACGCTCTAGGCCACAGAACAGTGGTCTCTTTAGTCAGACACTTCATTTATGTGACTTACTAGCAAGTTAAACCTTACCAGCATTCCTGGAAGTGCAGCTGCTGTATCCCTCCTCACATGTTCCAGCTTTGCAATGGGTTGGCTTATACACAGAGTCAGGCTGTCTTGCTGTGTTCTGTATTAGGTCTTGTGAGAATGGCACAGTGGTCCCAACTCAAGGGTAGCAGGGAAGGATGTCTGTGATGTCCTGCTATGTAGGTCACAGACTGACAGCCTCCACTTCAGCTCTCTCAGGTACAGAAGCCTGGCTGTTGCTTTCAGTGGGTTTTGGTGCACCCACTGGGTTACCACATGTAAAGCAAACACCTCTCATGTGCCCCTGAAGAGTGAAGGTTTTGGTACCTGCCCTTAGAGAGAAGCCTGAGTTTCAGAGAAGTATCCACTCAGACCTGGCCCAAAGTGACACATTTTGCCTACATTTGTGTTACCCCATTCTCAGATTAACCTGACTCTCCCTGGACTACTGTTCCTACCCACATTCCTACTGACACAGAAATTAAAAGTCCCGAGTCCTACCTGATCTTCTCTGGTTTTGGCTAGTAGCACCTTCAACACACCTTGCTTTTGTGCTATTTTCTCACTTTATATGATGCAAACTAGTTCCTTCCTTGATTTTCTATTTGCCCCTCATTACAAGAAATATACTGAGGTGCTGTACTGTATTCAGAGGAGGGCAACAAAGTGGGTGAATGGTCTAGAGCACAAGTTCTATGAGGAACAACTGAGGGAACTGGGGTTGTTTAGGCTGGAAAAGGCTCAGGGGAGACCTTATTACTCTCTACAACTACCTGAAAGGAGGATGGAGAAAGGAAGTGGCTGGTCTCTTCCCCCAGGTAACAAGCAACAGAACAAGAAGTAACAGCCTCAAGCTGCAACAGGGGAAGTTTAGTCTGGACCCTAGGAAAGATTTCTTCACCAGACTGATGAACGGGCATTGGAACAGGCTGCCCAGGGAAGTGGTGGAGTCACCATCCCTGGATGTGTTTAAAACCCACGTAGATGAGGCCCTTAGTGATGTGGCTTAGTGGTGGTCTTGGCAATCCTGGGGTAAAGGTTGGACTTGATGATCTTGAAGGTCTTTCTAACCTAGTTGAATCTCTAATTCTTTCCTGTCTGTCATCCTTTGGGATGGAGGACAACATCATCTTGTTTATCTGCAAATTACAGGGATATTTAAGTTACTGAAACATTACTTGGATATTGAATCTATTAGGGCAGATTCAAGAAATGAATGAGAGAAAAAAGGGCTCTGAATGTGAGATTTCTTTCATTCTGCAGACTGCTGTGTGATTATGCAAAGCTGTTCTCTTATGTTTTCTGCCAGACAAAATATGTAGACACTTTTCTTCCTTTTGGAGGGGAAATGCTGTGCATGTGCATAAATGCTGTGTCTCTTCCTTGAATTAAAATGACAGAGGTGGTAAATTGCACATTGCTGGGGTGAGCAGACTGGCAACTCAGTACTGAGCCTGATTTCACAGCACATTGCTTGTCTCAGCAGCGAGGCATCCTGGAACGGGCTTGATCTGGTTTTTGGTCTGTAACTCATTGTGTAAATGCCAGCCAAATTAAAGCAAAGCAGATGGGACAAGTCATTTGAAGATTAATGAAGCTACTTGTGTTAAAAAGTAACTTAGATATGTATTTTAATGAAAAAGATCTTGTCTAGTTCATAATGGCTGGTCAAAAGAAAAGGATCAAGCAGTGAAAAATCACTAAAGCTTGGCAGAACACACCTACAAAGAATTATTTGAAGTGATTAACTCTTCTCAGAGTTAATCCCCATTAAACTGACTTATCAAGTCAAAGACTTAATTTGTCTCTCAGGTACCTGCACTGCTTGGTGAATAGTACCATTTTTTCCTAAAATGTCAAAGTAAAGAAAGCAAACTCTGAGAAATTCTTTAGGGATTACTCATGATGCAGCCTTAATGTGTTCAAGTTTTCATTTTCCTTTGGCATTTGCAGTTTCCATCAAAACTTTGCAAAACTTTTCCTGAACATTGACATTTCCCTTTTTCTAACTGATTATACCTCATATGAAAGAGAAATGAGTATCAGGAATCAATACAGTGAACAAGTGATTTTTTGTTTTACCACTACAGAATGCAGCTCAACCTTAAAGATGCTCTGAAAGATGCCCCCCTGCTCTAAAGAATCTCTAAATCTTTATTTAAAATTTCAGCCAATCACAAAGTGTAATTGTAAAGTATTTGCTGTAGTGGCCTAAGCTCTGAGCTCAGTCTCTCAGGCTGCATAGGTGTTCCACAGGAAGAAAGCCAGGCTTGTCTCATGTGCCGCAGTGCTGCTTTCTGAAACTGCTTCTTTTTGTGCAAGTCCTTAGCAATGATCACATACTAAGAGTCTGTTCAACAGCATTTTAAATGCAGAGATTAGAACTGTATATGAGCTGTATATGTACATTTGTATATGTATATGAGTTGGAGGTACTTAAGATGCAGGGAATCGCACAAACACAAATAACTACCAGAGTATTGTAGACTGGCTCTGTAAGAAGCACACAACATTCTGCAAGAGCCAGATCAGGATTTTTGAGCTGTTGGAGTAATTCATCGTCTTTGTTTTTGCACAGAAATTGCCATATTCTTCTTCTGGAGTAAGACCCTGCATTTCAGGGGATAAGTATGTAACTGTCCAGGTCACAAGACAACTAAATGGCATCATTTAGAGATTGACACAGCTAGCTATCCGTGCTGTTCTTCATATACAGTCTTTCCATGAACAAAAATTAGAGGCTGTATAAGTGACTGAAAACTTTCTCAGGGATGATTTGCTAAAAGAAATGTTAGAAGGCAACTGTTCAACCCCTGCTTCCACTCCCCCAAATCCAAACCCTCTCTTCTGTGACTTTAAGCCACCAGATACCTGGTAAAGCACGCTTTGATGCACAGCTATCCCTCTATTGCAGCTCCAAACCAACTATCATCTTAGAAGATCAAGTAATTATTTTTTGACTCAGAAAACCTTTCTCTATCTGTTCTCTTTTGTTTTATAAAGAGCTTGACCCCCCATTTCAGTCCTTTGCTGAAGTTCTTTACTGAACAAGAAAGCACATAATTTCAAGCTTGTTCTTATGCCCCTACTAAATCTTTAAATGAGAAAACTATGAAACTTGGAATTGTGTATAACATGAGAACTAGATTTGATAATATTAATTTGAGTACACTGTGTCTGGGTCGATTACATATGGAGATGGGTTGTGAACATGCAGATTATTAGCTGTATTTTTGACATTTAGATGTCAATTATGCTGGCTTTTGGAACTGGATTGATTTTTACAACAGAATGTCATTATAGTGCTTGCAGTGACATCAAGAACAGAACTTCAACTTCTACAGAAGCTCATTAGAGATTCACATAAGAAGACAACTAACACGTGCTATTGCCATGGAAACAAGATGGAATATTATGAAGCAGTAGAGCCCATATTCCAAAATAGAGAGGACAAAGTCAGAACAATTATAGCACAAGACTGATAGACTTCTTAATGGCAGCCTATAGGGGTCAAAGCAAAACTTAGCTCCTGCTTTTTGAAATAAAAATTACCAGTGCAGTTGTAGGACTCTGGTTTCAACTCCTACTTTTCAAACACAGTAGCTCAGGTCAGTTAGTTTAGTTTACATTGTGTGCAAGGAAGGAGGCCAAATAGAGGCAGAGGCATCACAGGAGGTGTGTAGGTGTGGTGATGTACAAAGAACAGATACCACAGAATAGAGGAGTGAGTGAAGTTCAAGCCAGGCAGCAGCATACTGACAAAACAGAGGTGAGCAAAACCAGCAGAAGGAAAACATTTGGTATGTCATTAAGGTGCAGAAGAAAAGCTAGTTTCAAATGCACTGGCTAGCCAGTGTCAGCAGCCAGAATGCAAAGGGTAACATTTCTATGATTTGCATCAAATAGGTGAGTATCCTGGTTTCTCATGTTGCCTAGATAATGAAATGCTTTTGGACATACTGGACATACTGGATGTATACAATATGTAAGCAGTCTAACTTCCCAAGTTTCTGCTTGTGACTGCCTGGTCTGGAGATAGTTTTTGTCACTGTAGGAGTTTTGCCAATTGTCTCCGAGTACAGAGTGCCAGCTAGTGAGTATGAATGCATGTATTTTTGTGTGTTTGATTACTATACCCCAAATATACAAGAATTCTATGCTTAGAGAAGCAAGAATTTCATTCACACACTGGTTCTACCTTTAAGAAACATTTTTAAATTCCAGTCAAAGGTTTAGGAGCCAAGGGTCTATTGTAATCCCTTTGAGCAAAGCCACCATGGCTAAAAATAGCTTAGGAAAGATAAACAAAGAGTAATAGGGTTTTAAGGTGTATTCAACAAGCCTTGAAGGTTGTGCCATGAGTTTGCCACTGCAGAGCTACTGTGAGATTCAAAAACACTCAGGAGAAGGATAAAAGGGAAAAATATTATAGTACACAAAAGGCTTGTGAGTGCCTACAGAACCAGGCTTTGGGAAGCCTTCCAATGCCCACATATGAAAAATGTAGTATGCCACTATTTAATTATTACAAACTTCATAAACTGTCATCCACTTAAAGAGCTCATGTTTCTGCCAAGTTAAATGGTTTCAAAACTGATAGGTTACATTCACTGTTTCAACTCTGATTAATTCTTGAGTAGTTCTGTTTTGACTAGAAAAAGACGAGAAATATGGATTTTGGGAGAAGAATCCAAATGGAATATGAATTTTTGCTGCAAAATTTTATTCCATTAAAACATACAAACTCTAATAGTAGTGAGTACATTTATGAGAAGTAAATTACTGAACACTTTGCCAAGAAGAATAATATTAAATCAATTTTTTCACTAGCACTAGTCAAAGAGATAAAATGTGATACAGTTGACAAAAATACTAGAAAATAACGTTATTTCTCAACTTTGCATATAAACTTTCTTTCCCAAATTATTTAATATAATTAAGTAGCAACTACTTCTTTTTCCCTGTATTTTTTTTCTGCTTTTTTTTGATTGCATCTTGCTCTGCTTGCAGGGCTGCTTCCTGAGCTTCCAGCTCTTCTTGTTTTCTGCGCTTAGCCTCTAGCAGCTCATTGCGGTATGCTTCCCGAATATTGCGAATTCTGTCACGTCCTTCATCTAAGGATGCCTAGCCAAAAACAAAAAGCAACACCCCCCAAGTACATGAATCTTGGTTTCCTCACTAACAACTGCATTCTTCCTGTTGTGTTTCTCTTTGGAACTCTGTAAGTACAGGGAGTACGTATCTCCTCTTATTTTCATGTGTATTTCTATTGATTTGTCACAGTGACACTGCTGTATGTCAGTCTTTTCAACATGAAGAAGAGAAAATTCATTAAAAATCTTTTAAAAATTGCTGGCATAATAAGCTAATTGTGTGAAAGGAGGATAGGCAACAGATTAGGTACCTGTCTGGTCTAGTTCCTCTTCAGTTACAGGCTTGCTTTTTTATTCTAAACACGTCTCTTAAAAACTTGTTTTCAGAAATGCCTAAATGGCTAAGAAGTTCCAGTCTTTTAAGAGACTAAAGGAGCCAAAATCACATTGACTGTCAATGGGACTTTGGGCAAGTGGGACTTGGATACTTCTGAAAACTTCTTCCTTTTACATTTCCACCCTGGAAAATGGGAAAAGCTGGGTATCTTTATAGAGTTCTCTGTGGTCTAAGGATGAAAAAAACCATACAAGTGCTAATAAGCATAGTATGCATATTCACAAGTAACTCATTTTAAATTCATACTGTGAAACACCTTTAACGGGCATAATTTCTAGAAGGAGACTAGTAACTACTCAATAAAAATTTGTGCTTCTAATATGTGATATGTTAGTCACCCAAAATCATAGCAGCATCTGAAAACCTGGATATGCATTCTTACTGAGATCAATCAATCACTGTTAGAGAACTATGGCTCCTTGCAGACTTGTAGTTAAGTAATATAAACCAGACTGTCTGGGAACTTGTTAAGGATACGTTTTTGAGCGACTTCTGTAGTTACAATGGTTTGATGTAAAATTATTTTTACTGTCTCTTACCCAGTTTTAAGAGCTCTGAATAGTCACCAACCGATTGCTGGTGGTCATTATATCACCACTGTACAAGAATCATTTTGTTCCTGCCGACAATCAAGGGTAAAGCTGATTTTGTTAAGATATTTGTACTGATTTCATGTGCAATGCATTGTCTGAGTTAATCCTAGGAATGGATCCTATACTAATGCTACCAAATTTATTATTTATCAACACTTTTTTTTAGTTAATTATTCCATAGTTTTGTTTGCTGGCATCATGCATATTCCAAGAAAACCCCATTCTCTGACTTAAAATGCATTAGTGACTGTAAAATGCATTAGGATCAGCTCAGCCTCCTATGTAAATTAACTTGTTCTTTATTACTTTCCAAAAAGTTTTATAAAATTCTATAACCAAAAAAATAGCCAAACCAAAGATGATTTATCTAATCTGCATCTGGTCATATATGTGAAATGCCTAATTTATTTCCATTTATAATTTTCCATTTATGGTGATATTCTTAGTGTTTTTGCAAAGAGCTGTATCAAGAAAGTACTAAGAATATCATATTAAGGAAATTTTACAGTACTTTTTTTTTTCCCCTAGAACCTTTAGTTTTAACCTTTGTCCAAGCAACATTTCAAGCATGTTCATTGTTTCTCATTATTGGTACTGAATACAAAAATCTCGAGAATGGTTCATCAAGATATTCACATTAGTGGTGGATGTCACAGTAATAGTTACTGGAGATTAATCTTGAAAACCTACCTGCAGATTCTCATACATTTCAAGTATATTTTTCTTCAGCAGAGCTCTTTCGTTTTTTTCTTGTTTTCTTTGTTCCAAAACCACTTCTCGAAGTTCCTTAAAACGCTTGATTTTTTCTGCTTTACGTATCTCTTGCTGTTGAATGATATACTCATTTCTTAGCACAGGCTCTGACATTGTTTTTCTGAAGGAAGTGCAAAGATATTTGTCTCATTTCAAATACAGGTTTGGGTGGTGTATATTTTGCTTAACACCTATATGCATATATCTAGTTTATATACTGCAATGTCACCAGCATATGGTTAGACATGGTTAAGGAGTCACACTTTCTCTGCTTATATATATAACACTGATGAGCAAGTACACTCTGAGGCCAGGTCTTGTACTTGAATGCCTACTTTAAAAATATTTGTAAAATCATGCTCATGTTTGAGCATATGAAAAACTCCCACGTGTGACCCTTATTTTTAATTTGCAAGAAATATATTCCCAGAAGATTCTGATATTAAAATTCAGCATTGAGACAAATGTATTTTGATTTTTTTTTTTGCCGTGGCATAATGGCAGCTAAGTGAATAATATATTTTTATAGTTTGACTTAAATGACTAGTGTAAAAGTCAAGGAGTTAAGACAAATGAAATGCTAAGAAGACTCAAGCCTATGGAAATATTTTGCCTCATTTTCTACTGTTTTAATGTTATTCACTTCAATATAACACCACTTTCCTATTCAGTTTAAAATTAAATTTGGAGATTTTTCATCATGTTCTAAGGTCTTTTGAAAATCAGTGAGCTGCATAAATGCCACATTGAATACAAATGAACTTAAGCATGAACTGGTTCTAACTACAGCACAGCAAACATACAGATGCATGTTTATGAGCTAGGCAAGTTTACATCAACACAAGTAATAAATAATAGTTTTTTAAATAAAGAATATAATTAATATAATTATTTCAGGTATTAGCTATTATTATTAACTGAACTTCATTTGTCAACTATATTATACTGCATCCAATTACAGACAGGATACACGTGCATAAAATATATTCTGTTTAGTAATGCCTATGTATGAAAATCTTTAGTCAGTCTTTCATTTTAGTATTTCACTGGGAGTTAATTGTTCCTGCTGCAGTTTACCTCATGTAAGGACTAAGGTCTATAGGCTCCCATTTGTTTTGCTGCATTTGTAAGCTTGAGTCAGTACCAGCCTGTGATGCTTGCGTTCCTGTGGTAACATAATCTACAACAGAACACATTAAACAGATTAAACTAGTTATTCAGTTATGATAGGAGGCTCCATCTAAAATTAATTCTTTTGGCTCAGCAAAATGCATTATTACATGAGAATATGGGTTGGAGATGATATAGTATTTCTGCCTTTCTACTTTGAACAGTCATGATAGAATCAAGGATGCTGCAAAAAACCTGCATATGCTAGCATGAAATTAGTATATATATTTTAGCTAAATCCACAGTACTCAAGAAGGTGTGTAAACCTAAGCAAGAACGATCAATTTCATGTGTCTAAAGAATATAAGAACAACTTCTAATAAGCAAGGAATTCTTTTATTCAAAAAAAAACCCAAACAAAACCAAACCACCAAAGAACCAAAACACACACACACAAATCTGATTGTTCAGCTCTAGCTGTAGCTTAAAAAAATTATATTCCCTTTTGGCAGAGATTTATCTTAGGAAATACCAGTCTAAAGAAAAAAGGTCCCATGACAACCTAAAATTGTCATTCCGAAGTCTTAGAATTTCTTTAACCACATGGACAGCAGCCATGTTATGCTTTAATGTAGCATTCTCACAGTAAGATGACACATCTGGTATTAAGCATGATGCAGTACTGTGATTATTCCAATGCTTCCTCCTTTCCGTTCATGTGGATGTGCTGAAAATGCTTGTGAAATGTGATGAGATTTAATGATGACTGCAGTAGTTTGTTTCCTTAAGAACTCTCTTATTATACTACTTACAGTAGTAATTGAAACATTGAAAAATATTGCTGCAATTTTCTCACAAAAAATAGGAAAAACGGGTTTTTGAGCATTAAAAAAATTTACTGTCTGTATATTTACTGTCTATGACTGAAGTCCTTACCCATTAACTTAGAGGAAATGGTACTTTTTAAAGTTCCTTTGGAACGCAAGAAGTAACAAATGATGTGTTTGTCTAAGGCGTAAGGTGAGGATTAGTTCTACTTTAAGTTCTGAAACATTTCTAGACTGATTACTTACCTAACAAAATATCATAAAAATCATGGAATAGTTAGGATTGCAAAGGACCTTAAGATTCTCTAGTTCTAATCCCTCTGCCTTGGGCAGGGACACCTCACACTAAACCATGTCACCCAAGGCTTCATCCAACCTGGTCTTGAACACTGCCAGGGATGGACCATTCACAACTTCCTTGGGTAACCCATTCCAGTGCCTCACCACCCTCACAGTAATATTAATCTTAAGAATATTAATCACAGTATTAATATTAATCACAGTAATATCAATCTGAACAAATTATGTACTGGTCATAGGTTCTAGTTCCATGTACTGGAGCCATAACCAGATATTGTCACAATCAGACAGGGTACTATACTTTCCTTTTTGTGATGACTTGCTCTCTGCATTATTCTCAGAAGAACAGAAACAACAAGCAGCTTTGCACCCAGTGTGGATTTTCATCAGAGTCCAGTAATTGCCACAGAATATAAAAAAAGACTGCATAGAAGTTCTAACCATTAAATAAAATTAGGCAACACATAGGGAAGCTGCCAGGAAACTGATGCTACTCAGTATGCACATTTTGACACCTCACTTCCAAACACTGTCCATAAAGAGTTTCCATGAGCACTAACAATGAATACACCCATTAGAAGTACTAGTGTCTTACTGACATGCTATTTCAGCTCCAAAACTATTTTTTAATATTTCTACACTAATTACCTCTGGTTAAAACTTGGAGTTGAGGAAGTAGGTATTTTCCAGTGAACTTCCCAAAATTGCAGGTTATTTTAGGGTTAGAATTCTAGTACAGAAGGAATGGACAAAGTTTGCTTAAGGATAACTTAGCAGCCTCCAAGAATTGTGAAGCTGTATCTGTGTCACAATGCAACAATTAAAACAAAGAGGATGAAAAAGATAATTGATTAAGCATGCCATTATGCATTTGGACACCTTTTATTGGGGCTGTTCTATCCATTTACTATCAGTATTTAATGCAGAAGTCTTTTCAAAGGAGCTAGACATGATGAACATGATGAATCAAAGACAGAAAGTTGTACCCTTACCTCTTTCTCCTGAACTTGGTGTTATACTGGCAGTCTCAGTCCCATCTGTGGCCTCCTCTGAAGATCCCACAGGAAACTTATTAATAAACCGCATGCGTTCCTGAAAAGCCTAGAGAACAAAGTTTTAATCCAGATAAGAAAACTTCTACTGAATACTTCAAATTCTAAAGAATTTTAAAAGTAGAAATCTGTAATTGGTCAATAAGACAGTAAATCTTCAAATCCATTGCATTAGAGTTATGATGCTACTTCAGATTACTGGTGAGTATATTTCATTGATCTATGAAAATACCACTTCTGACAACAAAAATACTATTAGTGAACCGCTGGGGTGAAAAAACATATACATAAGAGGACCACATTTCATGTCAGAGACATATTCAAGCCACATCTCCAACAGATTTTTTTTTCTGAAATAATAACCTGTCAACATTAAACATCCAATTTTTCTAGTAACATTTTGGAACCTTGTTTAGTTTTAATGTCTTGTGTAAAGGAGAAGTAAATTAGCATCAGTACTTAAAGTTCATCCTTAATTTCTATCAAGTGTGTAATGCGTATGTGAATGAGACCCCCTAAGTAAAGCATTGTGAGATGGTACTTCAGTAAAATGAAAAGTAGGGAGTACACTTTGAATGCTTCATGCGTGCTGGCTATATTTAGTACACATCCCAAATGAGGCACTGATGCTGTCAATAATAGACCTAACACCAGAATGTAGTATGCAACTCTGCCTGGGGCTGGAATCAGAAATGATGTTACAGTTCTCATTGAATTAGTTCTGAGAAGCTGAATACTTTACTTATACTGAAGATCATCATACAGTGGAATACTGAAAAAACACTGACCTTTGGGCAGTTTAAAATATTTTTTGGATTTAATAAAAAACCCCAACAAACTATTCCCCCCCCCCCCCCCAAGAAAACCCCAACCAAACCAAAATGCAACAACAACAAAAAAACCCACCCAACAACCAAATAAATCACCCCTCAAAAAAACCCTAACCAAACAAAACCCCCCAAAAAACCTGAAAAACTGAATGCATGGTCAGAAAACATCCACCAATTGAACCTTCTTAGGGAAATATAATTTTCTCCTAGGAGCTCCCGAATTAGTATTGCTTCTCCAAAATGGTGAGTTCATACAGAGCAGCATGTACAAACTCGTGGGTAATCTGTAACCCAGAATGAATTTGGGAATCCTGGCTGCAGGGACAGTTTGACTGATGATATGGCCAAGTGTTCTTCAAGAGAAATCTTTTTGGTATATTTGCAACAGTGTTATGTCTCAGTAGAATCTGTTCATGCTAAACATTAAACACTTCAAAAGTAGCAACTTCGCAATTGCCTAAAGGTAGTGGGCTTTCTATGGATAAACTTTGTTTTATAAGGTAGAATCTAAAGTCTCAGTAATCTACAGAAGACTAAAGTAGATGGTCTGGATTCCTGCATAGAATTCATGCACAGAATCACTTTTGGTTCTTTAAGCTGTATAAAATTTCCTGTCTTCCACAGAGTGGTTTGGACAGCCATATGAAGTCAGGTCTCTGTTGTGGCAACTGCTCTACCACCACAGCAGCTCCTGGAACTTGTGAAGAAACATCACTACAAAGACTGCACTCTGATATTACCTTGATAGCTCTTCCTGGCTCTGCAGACTCCCATGCTTGTTTCATAGCTTTGATCTCATCTGCTTTCTCTGTGTCTTTCTTCACCTCCAGAAAGTCTGCCTCTTTCTGTTCACTAACTAGACGTAAAGTCCAGTGTGGTTTGTTTGAAGCAGCTTGCTGAAAGTGAGGTATCATAAACATAATGTATCCATTAGTATACATCTAACACCACTATGTAGGATGAAGGTATGTTTCCGTATCCTGGTAATTTTCCCAAGTGATACACATTTTCATTGGTAGACTTTGACATGCATGACTACACAATCAGTGGCTGCTGAAGAAAGATTACTTGGCAATGTCTAGATGCAATTTGAGGTATTTTCTTTACATGCTTCCCTGGCTCTCATGCAGCATGCTCCACACTTCCAGTTCTTCTGAACACTCTGTCTAAACAAGATATTTTGCAGTGATTTTCTCATCTTATCTTCCCATCCTTTTTCCTTTTTTCCTGCCTTTCCATTTTTCCTTCCATAAGCTTTTTACTAGAAGTCTTAATATACTTAACTAGGCTTTTTGTGTAGAAATACATCTCACTCTGTCTTATGAGGCATCATGATTTTTCCCAGTCACTTCTCAAACTCTAAATCACCTTAACAGATAGCTTCTCCAAAACGGTGGGGTACAAGCAGTGCCTGAAATCTAAGGGACTATTCTGCTAATGAACAAGATATTGTGCTGCACATATTTCTGGAAACTATCATCTGCAGAAGATTTAAGCCTAAGATTTAGAAGTAAAGACAGGAGTTTAGCTTTTATTTGAGACTAAAGGTGAGCATCTTCTTTATTTGTAAGCAGTCCCATCTCTAAACTTGCATCTGTTTTAGTGGCAGCCTGAAGAAATCCCAAGAACCAACATCCCAGAACCCCTAGTATATCTCATAACTGAAGCTGAAATCTGACACAGCCTGAATCTGCATTGTATTTCTATAGCCAACAATCTCAACTGCAGTCACTCAGATTGCTCAGAAAGAAGGGTCAAGGCACTGTTCTGGAGCTCTATATAATTATGTGTGGGTGTGAATCAGTGGGAAGTTTGCTGAACAGTAGGTTTAGTCAACAAAACAATTCAGTAGAGATTTCTCATGAAAAACTCTTTGGAGATGCCCTCCTCTTGAACTACCTGCCATCAGGCAGCAAAATTCCTAGCAAAAGCAATACCATTAAATGAGGAGCTGTCAGTTTCTCCTTTGTCTTCCATTAATCTGTTTGCAATCCATAAAGTCAATTATTCCTTTTAAGGCATACAGCCTGGCAGTAGCCTTTCAGTCAAGCACAGAACACTGGGGTTATCCCACCACAGGTGAGAATTTGTAAGCAGGTAACAATTTTTCTAACACTTTATATCTGCAAGCTAACGGCAACTGTAACATATGAGATGGGAACTGACTACAGTTGAAATACCTATTTCATCTCCCTGGGAACCCCTGAAAACCTCTACGGTGGGGGACAAATGGAACATGAAGATAGTGAATTCATGGAATTCAATAAACCTTCAGCAGAGACTGAAATTAGGTCAACAAAAAGAACAATTGATAGCTGCTTTATACATAAACAAAAAAATGTGCAATTACATCTCTAAACACAGGATGCATGTCTTTTACATGTGTAATTCAATCTCAGGTACAAAGCTAAAAAGGTGGCAGAACAGGGCATAGAGAAATGAAAGGGGATACGCTAGAAGTGCTAGTAATACTGATTTTGATACAATGATGGCATATTCAACAAATACTATTTTTGGTTTTGTTCTCACCTGAGATTCAGATGGAGAAACAGGCAGTAAACCTGATCCTCTTTCTTTATTGGACTTATCTTTTTCTGTCTTCTCAGATGGTTTATCTTTTGTTTTTCTGGTTGTTTTACGAGCACTTGCAGACTTATGTACTTCAGAAAAACTGAGCGTTAGAGGAAATCTGTGCTCCTCATGCTTTTCCCCATGTACTATTCAGATGTGGTTATGATGTATGATGAATTAGAGGATCCATTGTCATCCATAAATATATTTTCCCATATAATATCCAGGGTGGAGAAACAGCACAAAACAGCCATACAGAAAGACAAAGAGAAGTCAGTTAATTAGTTGGCACTTTGAAGTACTACACTAACATTTATTGTGGGACCAAGAGAGAGCATGGGTACAAAATAACTTTTAAAAACAGACTCATAAGGTGGTTATATTGTGACACCTTTACCTGTCCTAAATAGCACTTTACCCAGGGCTTAAATGTGAGCTTGGCATGGTTCCTGCATACCCATCACTGCATTGTTGCCTTGTGCCTGGGTCAGTCCAAAGATGGCAGTGTACAGGGTCACAGTCTGAATCTTATTTCTTTTATATATTCTCATACAATCTCTGTCAGTGTTATGCACTAGACTGGTCAAAAGCTCAAAATAGGTAAAAATTAATGTTCTTACTATCTCATATGCTTATACATCTGTAAGTGTGAAGAGCAGAAGGGAAGGTACACCCCACCAGAAATGCAAGGAAGTTAAGGCAAAGAACCATATCTGAGATTTGATGAATATTTAAGAAATTCAAAATTATCATTCTCAGAACTATCTGAGAACATTTTGGATTAATTATTTTATCTGTACATGTATATGCTGTATGTATTCCATGTATGTGAATTAAAGATACTGAGAATTGATATTTGTAACACTTATTCTGCACTGTCTTAGCTGGGGGGAGTTGTTAACAACACTTGTTGCATATAATACTCTTGTTAAATTAGTAAATAAGCAAGTAAATAAATAAATAAATAAATAAAGCAAGTTATATTAGTATATAGCTTTAACAGCATAAGGAACATGTCAACTGAAACAACCTGGAATGAACCCACACCCCTATGAGAAAGATTAAAGATCTGAATCTGAAATCTCTATTTCCCTCCAACTTCATACTGCTTGAAACGTTAAACAAATGCTGAAAACCTAGATTTAGTGAATACAGTAAACCAGGGGATTTCTCATAGAAAAAAGAGGAAATGAATGGCTGTTTTACAATTTGATAATAATAACAAGATATTTTTCCCTTAATGCTATGCTTTTCTAATTTCTTTCCACTAAGGACAAATCATTGTACTGCATGATTAATGAGCTTTGGACCAGATCTGCAATGTCATGGCTGAAGTTATCTGGATATATCAAATTGTAAATATTAAATATATAGAAACATATTCATAATACACATATAACTACACAAATATGATATAAAAGTGTATTACATCATACATTATACATGTGCTTATATATAAATTGTATTATTCCTCCTGATGCTACTTAAATAATGTAAAATGGCACCAAAGTGCTAAGCTTAAATTGATTCAATGCTACCACAGCATACATTAAAGAATGAAAGCAAAAATTAAAGTGGTCTCCACAAATATTGAAGGTACTAAAAGAACTCCAGAGGAAATGCAAATAAGTTATAATATCATTACATAAATGGCTTTCCATTTACTTTCACATTATCATAACACATTAGCACCATAACTCAGGCTAGTGTACATGCATTATTTAGTGAATTATTAATTTTTAAAGATAAATCATTTGCTGTTTATAGAAACACTCAAGAGACATCCAGTGTTATTAGCTAAATGATATCAGACAAAGACTTGCTATGTTATGGGATACTACAAGCTTTGTCTGGCTTCTATATTCTACATTTCTGAATTTTAACATTTTGATCCTCTGGACTTATTCATACACTGAGAAGTTAGTAAATAACAGTCAAGCATATGAAAAGACAGGGATCTTATGCATACACTGAGAAGTTAGCAAATAACAAGCACATGAAATAACAGGGCTAAAATGAGGTATCCTGCTTTAAATCCAGAGGTCCTGTATACAAGCACAGCTACAGGCTGCAAGGACACTGGATTGAGAGCAGGACAATTAGGAGGACAGAGGGGTGTTGGTTGACAAAAAGCTCAACATGATTCAGCAGTGTGCACTTGCATCCCAGAAAACCAGCTGTATGCTGGGCTACATTAAAAGGAGCCTGACCAGCCATTCTCCCCCTCTGCTCCACCTGGACTAGTCTGTTCAGCTCTGGGACCCCCAATATATGAAGGATGTCACCTGTTGGAACAGATTCAGAGGGCCACAAAGATGATCAGAGGGCTGGAGCACCTCTCCTACAAAGACAGGCTGAGAGAATTGGGCTTGTTCTGGCTGGATAAGAGAAGGCTCCAAGGGAGACCTCGTACTAGCCTTAGAGTACCCAAAGGGTGCCTTCTAGAAATTTGGAGAGGGACTTTTTACAAGGACATGTATGGATAGGACAAGGGTGAATGGCTTTAAACTGATGGGAATATTTAGATTAGACATTAGAAAAATATTCTTCACTGTGAGGGTGTGAGACACTGGAACAAGTTGCCCAGAGAAGTTGTGGACACCATATTCCTGGAAGTATTTAAGCCCAGACTGAATGGGGCATTGAGCAACCTGGTCTAATGGCAGATTTCCCTGCCCATGGCAGGGGGGTTGGAACTAGAAGATCTTTTAAGGTCCCTTCAACTATTCTGTGATTTATGATTCTATGATATGAAGGCTTAGTTCCTTTAGCTAAAAGTTTGCTGCACCGCACAGGTTCCCCCAGCCCTCCTCCCTCCCTCAGCAGAGCAGGCAGTCTCCCCAGTTTTGCAATCATCCCCCAGGTATTTCTGGAGGAGCACTGGCTGCAGGTTGGCACTATATCATGCAGCCCAGGAGAGAGTTGACTGAGGGAGATGCGAATAGTTCCTCAGGGCTTTTCCAATAACAAAGCCAAGCAACTGCTTCGTATGCAGATGTGGTAAAAAGAATGGGATGTGGTAAAAAGAAAGGAAGGCAGGAAGATGATACAGAAAGTAAAAGGCCATTCCAGCTCACAGCTTATGCAACCATCATCACAAACTCTCAGTGGCAGTTACTGCACATCTATGGCACCAAGAAAAGCTTGGGCATCACACCAGTTGACAGTGATGACAAACAGCTGATATCAACTCCTAAAATAACTTCTCTACCATTTTTCAATAATTTACTCAGAGATTCACTTAGTCTAATGCTGGAAGGGGCCACAGTGATCATCCAGTCTGATGTCTTGTGCATGACAAGCTGAACAATTACACTAAATGATTCCTATCTTAAATTTATAACTTCTGATTACAGATTTAGATACCACAATTGTTTTGTTTGGCTTTTTTTAGGCAAGATAGACCGCTACTCCTCATTTATGAAATTCAGATTATTGAAAATGTATGTTATTCATAGGTAAAATAAAGAGGAGTCTTTTCAAGTTTTGTTTTTTTTTGAGAAGATACTATGCTCCCAGTATTTGAAATATAGCATTGAATATGAGCATTTAGTGGTATTACCCAGTAGATGGCAGAAATGACTCTTACCTGTCCCATGAAAGACTTTCAGATTTGGTTACGAAATGATTGAGAAATTCAGATGTTGCTTTTCCTGTTTCTGACTGGACCCTCAGTCAGAGATATTCTTAACAGACACCAACATCAAGAATCTTTCTAACGCTGGGATCATCCAGACATTAAGGTTGCATAAAAATACACCAGGAGAGGAGGAAACTACTACTGTGGTTGCAGTAGTAGAGTGGGGTTTTATAGCATGGCTTCAGGGTCTACAGGTTTGTAACCTCTAGCACCATCAAATATCCTCAGTGGTCTACTTTTTGATGTCCTGAGCTCAGCAGTAGCAATTATTTTTCTCCTTAGTAGCTGGTGCAGAGCTGTGTTTTTGACTTTCAGCCTGGGAATAGCACTGGTAACACCAACATTTAGTTGCTGCTCAGTGATGTTTACTCTGACCAAGGACTTTCTGAATCTCATGCTCTGCCAGGGAGGAGGGGAAGCCGGAAGGAAGCAGAGACAGGACACCTGACCCAAATTAACCAAAGAGATATTCCATACCACAGCACGTCATGCCCAGTATAGAAACTGCGGACAGTTACCTGGAAGAGCTAGATCACTACTCAGGTCTGGCTGGGTATCGGTCAGCAGGTGGTGAGCTTGTATTCTCTTCCCTTGCTATTTCCCTTATCATTATTATTATTGGTCATAGCAGCAGTGGTTTGTGTTATACCTTAGTTACTGGACTGTTCTTATCCCAACCCATAGGAGTTACATTCTTTTGATTCTCCTCCCAATCCCTCTGGGAGCAGGGGGAGGAAGAAGAGGGGAGTGAGCAAGAGGCTGTGTGGTTCTGGGTTGCTGGCTGGGCTTAAACCACAAGTGGTGAATCACTACAGAGAGGCAAGCTGGGAAAGAGAGAGGAAGAACTGAATACCCTGTTAAACATTCTGTGAAATCTTGCCCTTGGCATGAGCCAGCAAGTTCGCCGGTGGGAAAAAGAAAACCTGTGGGAGAAAATTTCCCATCTTTGGAGCTAAACAAGGAATATTCCAAAGGATATTACCTTTACCTTTTCAAGCCTGCCTCTACTACCTGAGTTGGGCACCCTGTTTCCCTCTACTATTCCAGGTGGATAAACAGCCTTCTTGTATGAACAGCTAATACTCTTGAATTAGCTGAAGGCAACACACTAAGTACATGCTGCAGACAGCATTCAGCACACACTGATAATTCAATTCTGGGTTGTGACAGTTGTATAATAAAACTTCTGATCTTACTACAAGAAAAGTAAAACCAAAGAACCCCAAAAGGCAATAGCTAAAAGCCATGTATACAAAACAAATCTTAAAATAATTTTAAATAATTTTGTTCACGTAGTCAAATAACTTAAAATGCTATCAGCAGTTGCAAGATTCCTTGGTTTTTTTTCCACTTCCACACAAGAATTATGATCCAGGCATTAGGGTTTTTCTAACTATTTTTCCATTGAAGTCTTACCCCATTAACAGTTCCCAATGGAAGTGAAAAAAAGGGACAAAATAATAAAGACTGTATAAATAATAAAATATCTGGCACTTTCTAATTTCTGTGTATTTGGGTTTTCCTGCTTAATGCCTTTTTAATGTTTTGTGTTTGCAATGAGCTCTTTAATAAAACATTTAATGAGATTTCATGTATAAAAAATATGACTAAATATTAGGAATCAAATAATGTTTGCTAACACAGTTCCTTTCAAAATTATTGCCAAACAGCAATATTACAGATTTTGACCAAAGAAAAACCCTAAACATCCATATGGACAGAATTATCACAGCACCTGTATGCCAGAAAGCTTACTTTCTTCAGAAATGCTCTTAATAAATATTCTTAATATTGGTGAATACTGACAGAATAATAGTATGAGTCTTCATTTAGATGGAGACTAGTCTAAAAGTCTTTAGTAAATGCTAATACAAGGCTGGAATATACTTTTGCCATGACAAATTAGCTTTAACGCAAAACTAACTCCAGATGGCACTGTCGTCTTACATGAAACAGTGACAACTGAAATGGTGAAAATTTGTTGGAGAAATTTTCCACCTGGCTCATTGCAGCTTTCCTAAAAATCACACGGTGAGAAGATGCCTTTTTGGTTACACAGCAACACTGCTACTATATGAATTGTGTGTTTGACAGCTGGTGCTGGCAGCTTTAAATGATAAAGCTCAGTTTTCAAATTGCTTTAAGACTACTTCACACTCAGAAAAAAGATTTAAAGATTGAAAGAAAATTTAAGGGTATCAGCAAGTGTACATATATAGAAGGAGGACAATACAAATAATTTCTCCTTATTTCATATTTGAAAAATTGATTTATAGAACTTTAACATTGATGAGATTGATGATATTGGTAATTTAATGAATAGTGGAAAGTAGTATTTTAGGTTCTGCAGGAAATTTAGGAGTGAGAGCACAGGGGAATTAGCTGCGTATGTCCATGTGTGTGTGATATTCTGCACCAGCAGCTGGAGTAGGGCTGCAGCTGCAGGAGCCACTATGGGATCCACGGAACAGGTACTGGCAGACTGGGTGTTTAAGTCCAGCTGTTGTAAGGATCCACCTCATATACACATACACACACATGCATATATATAAAAACTCTCTACTGGATTTCCATTCTGTCCGGCCAGACAGGGAAGCAGGATGAGGCCATTGGCACTATCCGTGTTTGTGTGAGTGTTCTAGGTATCTGTCTGTGATCTGCATGGCTGGCAATGTATATATGTATGTATGCAGTGTGTATGTGTTCTTTGTGCATGTGCCTGCTGTGACTACATCTCTAGCATCTCTCATGGCTGGACATGGAGTGGCAGCTGAGTCACCTCAGGCTGTTTGATCCAGCATGATAAATTTTCCTCTAACATAATTAAGATCCAAATCATAAGGAGAAACAAATATGAGACATTTATCTAATTTCCAGAATACTGACTAGTATTCTAATGGCTTTTAATGTATGTTGGTTCAGGGGTTTTTTTGTTTGTTTGGTTTGGTTTTTGTGTCCTTTTTTTTTTTTTTTTCCCTGTCCCTTAATGAGAAATGCTAAGAGAATCTACAAAAAAAATAAAAACTTTAATTTCTGTGTCCCCTGCCTGGCTTGAATACGCAGCCTGGCCTCAGGGCCTTTACTAGTCTTGCCTCCTGCCTAAATTCTTCTGCTAGTAGTATGGAAGTAATACATATCCTGAAACAGGTCTTTTTCTTCTTTTTACTTTTGTCAGTGCATCTTCTTCAATTATCAGCAAGCGTGTTTGTCTGGTTTCAGGAGGAATTCTGTGTTTGGATGTACTTTGTCAAGGCACTGTGCTCTTACATTACACTTCATCAGTCTCTGACTGTAGAAGCAGTCATACTTCTGTAGCTGTTCTAGATCCCTACTTAAAAGTTAAGCCCTAAGAAACTCAGGTGAGTTTTGCAGTGTATTCTTTGCTTTCCTTATAAATTGTGAACTAAATATATAGAATTATGCAATCAAACTTTATTTCTATAAACCACAGAACAAAGAGCTTTATTGCTTAATTATTTCACTCAAGTAGTGAATAAAAGAAAAAAATCATATGGTTGTGGCTTGTAGCAATACAACTTTTTTTAATTGGTAACATGACATATTTGAATAAATACATACACTGACCTACCTTTGCTTTCATTTTTCTCCATTTCTTTCAGTTCTTGAACAAAGAGAAACTGACTCTCTTCACGTGGCCAACTATTATACAGCACCAATGCTTGTATGATATACTTGTGAGACTGAAAGAGAATCCAGCATGTTAACACACTTCTAGTAAGCATTCAAAAGTTCTGTAGGTTAGTGACCTATCAGCTCCTGAGCTCAGCAAATAAAACACATAATTAATTTACAAGCTTGTACATTATAGTATTCACAGGAATCTTAAAAAAATCAGTGCTAATTCCAAAGATTTTAATTTAATTCCTGTGAAATTAAACAATTACTCGTGTGTTTTATCAAGCAAAACTAAACTGGGCTATACAGCCTCAGGCTGCACTGGGGACATTTAGACTGGATATTAGACACAATTTCTTCACAAAAAGTGTTGTCAAGCATTAGAACAGGCTGTCCAGGAAAGTGGTGGAGTCACCATTCCTGAAGGTATCTAAAAGACACATGGTTGTGGTACTTGGAAACATGGTTTAGTGGTGGCCTTGGCATTGCTGGGTTAATGGTTGGACTTGATAATCTTACAGGTCTTTTCCAACCTAAAAATTTCTATTATTCTATTCCTTTAAGATTTCCATGTAACTTTCCTATATATGCCATGTGCAAAAAAACGGAAACTTTTGTCTTTGATTTTAAGACCTACTACAGTCCTTTGAGCCCTTATACTAGCACTCCATAATGTCTTAATTTGAAGCAGAGATGTCAGGGTCCATGGGTTATTTTATAAATTGTCTGCACTGAACATGAAATGATTCCCTTTATTTTTTTTTTCCAAATTCTAAAGCCATTTCTGAGTCAAAGGAACAGTGGAATTTATTTCTTTTCTTTTTATTATTATTTTTTTAAATTTTTGAATATATTGATTTGAAACATTGTTGCACCTGAACTCAATTATCTCAATTATAACTGCTTTAGAAAATAAATGCTGTTGGTTTTTTTTCTAAGATAGACAAATATTACTATAAGATGTCCAGAAAAATCCACACTTTTGACATCCCTCTCTGAGAAACTTGGCTCAAGTAGCAGCTCTTCTGTGTGTGTTACTAAAGCCTTCAGGTGACTGTCAATAGGTGTTTCTCTATTAAAAATATGAAAGATAGCCTTCTTTTACATCAAATTTCATAGAAAACTCATATGGAAGCATCAGAAGTTTAACTTAATTTCTGGTAGCTTTTGGCCCTTAGCTGAAAATTATGCTATACTTGACTTGGATTTGGCAAATGAAGACCACTTAAAAATTGAATGCGTCACTTTGATTCGAAACCAAAAATGACCCTTTCTTATTTGTTTACCCATACAAGTACATTATCCCTCAGGATACCAGATCTGCATTTACCAAAAGAATTATCAATACCCCTTAATTGCTTGTTTGTTTGTTGTTTTGGTTTCTTTTTTCCCCAAAATCCCAGTGATTTGGAATCTCTTACTTCTTGCGGAGTTCCATCCTTTTTTTGACATGTTTCCAAGACAGAAGATTCATCTTGTAATGTAGGTGGACCTTCTCGTACATGTCCCGCCTTCAAAGAAGTTTTGGTGTCCTTTGAAGATGAATTATGAGCTTTTTTTTTTGATCCTTTCACTTCTGATTCCTTCTTTGTAGTACTTTGACTAATCTTGTTTGCTGCAAGATTAAATATGTCGGTGTTAATTTTCAGAAATACTACAAAATGTTGGTATGAGGTAAATAGATACCATAGTCAATATTCACAGAAGTCACACATAGTCAATAATGCTCACAAGGGTCCAATTGAAATTGTTTATTTCAAATACTATCTTGATTTTATTCTGCATGCAAATCACAAATCTCTTCAAAGCAAATAATGAGAAATTTGAAAGACTGCCTATATAACTGCTGTTACTGTTTATAAAGTGCATCATTTTACCCCCTTCAAGCCCCACACTACTTTCCTACACTAACCATGACAGCACTATGCTATGTATTACATAATACAGATACCTTTGGGCTCTCTATGATGGGGTCTCTGTGAAACTAATCTAATTTAATAAGTTGTGGACACCTGTGTAAGGAGGGGAGAGGTGCATTGGCCACAGTTCTGGCAACTCCTACCCTTACAGAAGTCTCTGATGTCAACCTGGCACAAAGGTCATAGCTGACTGAAGTTTAGAAAAAGCCATTCTTGAAAGGAGCTATAGAACTATTTGTGGCCTGTAATTTATAAAGGTATATCAATATCTCCTAAGGAAGGTATATAGGAAATAACTGAAATCAGGAATGTGCTAAATAAGGGCTATCATGGAAGTATTAATCCAGAAAGTGTATATTTGTGTTCATTTCTAATGTAACTGAACACTGAGGACAAGAAGCCTTTACTCTTCCCAAGGTATATCGAAGAAGCCAAGGATGATACTGTATCATCACAAGACTTCAAAAGAAAAACATAGTTTCACGTGTTTTGACAAAACATCCAGGAATTAACAGAAGCTGTCAGGACTAGCTGACCAGATTCAGCAAAATTTACTGGTGGTGTGTCAGTGTATAAATGCCAAATAAAATGTTAAATGTGCCACTAGAAACTCAAATGGACTTATGAAATATTGTTTTTTATGAAAGTCAAACGCCACAGATAACTTGCTATCTCATCTTTCCTCTGTATAAGGCAGTGCTCCCTTTTTCCTAAGAAAACCAGAAGTCAGGAAATGAAAATAGCAACTTTTGCAGAAATGCTTTCTTTAAGATACCTTAAACTCCTAATCCCAAGCTATGACTTGCTCTTCTGCATGACATTCAGAATGTTCTTTTCTATCTCTGTGAAAACCTGCTGCAAAGAAATAATTCAGATTCCAAATGGAAGAATAATGCTACACACAGACATATTCTAAACTGATAACTTGCCTTTAGGCAACCATTTGCAATATTTGCATGCAGGTTTCTAGTCAGGAAGGATCTTCAAGGCCTACTTGAGCACTGTTATCAAGGAACAGTGCAAATGATTTACAAAAAGGTAGCTTTGAAGAAGTGAGTCCAAGTAAATGTACTCCCTCTTGTAGTCAAGAGAGGTGAGCTCCCTCCATAAGGTCAGATGTCTGGGCTTTGGGAGCCGTGTGCTGCTGTCTGAAAGAGCGTACCTCTACCTATCAAGGTGTGTTTCAAGGGAGGTTATATTTCTTTGGCTACGATCAGCTTTCACTGTCCTTCTCTCTCTCCTAAACCTGAAGAGCTTAAGAATTAAAAAAATCTATAATGGTTTGCCCAGAGGAAGATCTTGCCATGAAGATAGCTCAGAATGGTGGAACTCTCCATAAGGATTCTGCTTAACAATCCATGCATAATCATTCTGCTTTCCATGCTGCAAAGATGACTTGCAGAAGTTCCCAAATATCCATCAATCCAAAATAATAGTTCTAGCAATTGTCAACAGGTGGTGCTGTGGTACCAAATTACTTTTCTTCCTACCTACATAAATATCCAGTCTTGGTTTTCCTAAGCAAAGCTCTGATCAGAAGGAATGACTATCTACCTTTGGATCCAGATTCAAACACAAGATTTCTGAACATGATTTTTATACTTTGACACTGTATTGTACCAGACTGCTACTATGGAAAATAAAAGGATTATGAGCATCCTCTTCCCCATCTGTGCTTACAGGCCTGTTGCACTTGTACCAATAAAATGAGTTGTACTGGCAACATGTTAATATGTAACTTCTTTATTGACAAGCAAATGTTATAGGTCCATGTCATAGGCTGCATCTCAGAGAGGTAAATATATTCAAAATCAAGTGGTTTAATGCAGTTTTTTAGCTATAAAAGATATATAGAAACCATTTGTGACCATAGATGAATTAACAAGTTATGAGTGGGAAAGGGGAATAATATTTTATTGGTGATATTTGCACAATAAGGTCACTTAATGTCACTTCTGGCAACACAGTGATCAATTCTATGAGAGACAGAACATGTGATTCTGAATAAATCTCAAATATGAAGATTGACTTTCCTAACTAACAATTTTGGTGCTGATGATATAGTGGTTTCTGATTATTCCGATTCTGTGAAAACACTCTTGTTTAGAGAACAACTAGATGCTAACAGTATCGATCTTGTATTGAGTGTCAGTTTTCCAAATCCCCACCTGAATTTGGCATTTATGGAGGTCCCTATCTTTTTATTGTACTGGGCAAAATTTCCTCCTGCTGTTGACAATAGCAGAGAAACAAGAAACATGCTTTTACAACTATAAATGCTATAAATTGCTATAAATTGCATTCAGCAGGCTGAGTAATATGATGCTGTCATATTGGTTATACTGAATACATTCAATCTTTTCATTTAGTTTGGAAGCTCTGAAAAATTTGGAATACCTACACAAAATGTCTGCTTTGTAATAAACAAGATACCTCATATAGGAAAAGAATTTAAATGTTAAGGCCACTTGGTTTAGTATTGTAAAAATAACAGTAATAGTAAAAAACCCCAACAAATTGTGACAACCATTCTTTGCAAATGAAAACTCTCTATACACTCACACCCACTTAAATGGAATCAGAATATTTGTTTCACCTTCAAATACAGTCTAAAACCATTAAAACTTTTCTTACAGGCTCCACTGCTGAATACAAACCTTAAACAACAACCTTTCTACTTTCAATCAGGTTAATGTAACAGGTATTTCATTGAATGATTCACAATGGATTAAAGTAACTTTAAATTATCAGAAATTATTTGTATCATGGCATATAAGAATAAGACATAGAAGCCTAAGTGCGTGTCTGTTTTCTGAAGATATTTTGTAAAGCTCTTCTTGCCTATGTCCTCTGCTAGTTTGGCAAAGTCAAAATGTCCCTCTTAAGTATTCTGACCCATTCTTCCCATTCCAGCATCTGTTGGAACCCATTTATATTCTCTTTCACCTTATCATGTTTCGGACTGTGATCTTTGCCAACAAGTCAGTTTCGTGAAAGAAACTTTCTCCACTTTAGTGAGGGTAATGTGGCAATTTATTTCAAGAACTATGATGCTGACCCTAATCTGAGCTATTTTACAGCCTTCCTGCTGTTATTTTCATCAGTTTACAAATAAGGCTATTAATCCATTCCCACATTCCAAAACCAGTACCCAAACCAGCACCCAAACCAGCACCCAAACCAGCTATTGATTATCTTGGTAGCTCAGACAGAATTATGACAGCTTATCCTTGAGTTCCTTTAAAACTACAACATTGTCATCTAACGAATGATTTCAAGAGCATGATCTCCACAGTACTTAATTTTGCAATTCTGGTTATAAGGTGCAGTTGAGACAGAAATCAAGATACTTCATAAACATGATTAAATTATTAGAAATAATGCAAAAAAATGGAAATCTAGATGAAACATTTTTCTAAAGGATGTTAGAAAATGACACAGTTCAAAATAGTGGTGATGAGCACATTAAATATGCTATTTTGGGCTCTCCTGAAGCAATCAGACGCAACATTTGAAAAATTTGTCTTTGCCTCAGGTTCTGAATATACTCAAATGGGCAGAAACTCATAGGTCTACAAAAGATTTATTGTATAAAAGTCTTCATAAAAGGACTGAAGACTTTAGTATCTTACAACATGGATGTATAGTGGTGTCCACGGAGAGTACAGTAGCTGACTTGTTTATAAACAACTGCTTTACTTAATCAAACTTGTAATGCTTATGAATAATATAATTTTCAAAATGAAGCCCCATTTATATAGTGAAAAATTAAAAATAGTATACTCTCCTACAAATAAAATGGAAACAGCTTAAGAAGTAAAGTGTATAGAAAAGAGGGAAACAAACTAAAATTATGAAAGAAGATGGCATGGCAGTAGTATCTGCAATCTATTACATAAAAGATGGTACTTCATTTTTGTTAAAGATTACTTAGATACCGCAGGGACATTTACTGATACTGTGCCTAAGAATTATGTACCTCATTTAGCTGTATTTTTTGTTCCTGAATAGTTGAATTAAACAGTGCTTCAAAATCAAATGTCAATCAACTGTCCGAGAGTACTTTCATATGACAAAATGTTCATTCCTGTTTTGTTTAAGCTTCTTTTAAAAGCAGCTAAAGTTAAGGCTTTTGCTTTAGCCCCAACTTTATCAAACAACAAAAATGCCAGCAGCAAACAGCTAATATTATCTGATGGTAGCTCTTGAGTACTGAGTTCATTAGAACTAATTTCTGACAGCCTGAAGTGAAGCATGAAAGAGGATGGCTGGATAACCTAACTCTGCTGCCTGGAGTGTGCAGGAAGTTACCTCGCTACATCGTAGGGGGATGATGGGAGAGTATTGCTACAGTCTCAAGCTGAAGGCTCTCTCCATGAAGTCCAGTTGTAAATATATACCTCCTTAGTTGGACAGCATATCCAAGGAAACTAAATTATTTTTGTATCATCAAAAAACCCAAACTTTAGTCTTCTCTACTAATTGATACTACGGGATCACAGGAGGCTGAGTGAGGCTGGAAGACACCTCTGGAGATAATTTAGTTCAATTCTATTGCTAAAATGCAGGGGTCAGATAGGGCAGGCTGCTCATGGCCATATCCAGATGGGTTTTAATTATCTCCAAGAATGAAGACTCCAAAACCTCTCTGGGCAACCTGTTCCAGTACCTGATATCCTGAGAGTAAAAATAAAAACCCTAACAAAACTGCAAACCAGGCAACCCCCACCCTCCAAATCAGCTTTTCTAATGCTTAAATTGATTTTCTATTTTTCAGGTTTTGCCCATTTCCTCGTCTTGTCACTGTATTCCACTGAAAAGAGTTTGACTTCATTTGCTTTACCTCCTTGCCCCTTATCCTGGTATTTACATGCTGTGAGGCTTGGATATAAATTCAGAATGTTAGCTTGCTGAACTACAGGGACTCAGTTTTAATTGGTGCTAGCTGAATTTTTCTTAGCTACAGTCACAAGTTTCGAAGTACTTTGAGAAAATACATGAATTTTAGCATACTTATGAAAGGTGACCTTTGAACACAAACTGGTTCTCACCTTCAACAAGAGCTGAGCTGACAAGACTGCAATGTAATAAATAGCAATTAAAAAACAAAGAAACAAAAAAACCTGAGTAAATAAACTTATTGGATTCAAATGTTCAGCCAAAAATTATTATTTGCTGTAATTTTCAAATAAATTTGTCACAAAAGAAATTTTGTTTAATTCAAGTGTTCCCATAACATATAACTTTTTTTCAGTATTTCAGTTACTATCACAAAGAATTGACAACAATATAATAGCAAAATGGGCATTTATGCCCTTTATGCCAACTTTGCAAGAGTAGGGAAAGTAGCTCTTCCTTCAGTGTCTTCTATGAATATCATGTGAAACCACAGCAGAGCTAGTCAAAACAGTAGTGTTTTTCTCTAAGGATGAATGTTATATAATTTATTAAGTCTATTTTTTTCTTGTACTCTGGGCCTCATATGCCGGATGACAAGCCAATAAAATACGTGCTGCTGCTAAAAGGAGTGATGCCCAGGACAGTGCATTTAAACCATAAGGCTTTAAACCTGTGAATTACCTACCATGTTCCACGGTCTGGACATCTGTTTCCTAACAGCCAAAAATTTTTGAACCTTAAGATCAAACAAAGGCAAGCTCTTGAAAAATAAAACTTATTTAAATTCTCAAGGACAAGACAAGCATATGCATAAAAATTTCAGAAACCAAGAAGCTACTTCAATTATCCACAAAGTCTTTAGTCAGTTATAAAAGACAATCAAAAGACAGAGGAAGAAAATAAGACTGGACACCTTATTTCAGTCAGTCTTTTCAGTAACTTTCCCCATTGCTGAGAATGAAGGACTCCTGTTCATTGCTTAAAAATTAAGCCAATTTCACTCAATCACAAAGCAATTAAGGATTCATGGAAAAAGTAGAAAAAAAAATTTCTGTGATTATCTAAAGATACTGTAAGAGTGCATATCCCTCAGTAAATAAAATTATCAAACACAGAATACAATACTTACACTGAGAACTCAAAAGCATTTCATTACTCAAGAAATTAAAAGCAGGGATGACTGCCTGTCCTTTTCCCGTGACACTCAGAATTTCCTCTTCATTATCTAGAACTTGTAGTTTAATAAATACATCTGATTTAGAGGTTTGTACCTGCACTGTAGCAATATGTGATGCTGTGGCTTTTACTGAATACCTGAAGAGGAAGAAAAAAATTATAGCAATATAACCAACTATCCAACTATGCCAGAACATTCTTTCTTAGGAAAGTGCCTAAATGCTGTGCTGACCTGGAAATAATACTTAAAATTGAGTTTGCAGTCAATGGTTTTCCCACAGTCTGGTGTGCTAAACTTCCTGTAGTAAAGTCGAGTGAAGTGAATTTATGATAAAAGTAAGTGCTGCTGCAAAAACCAGGGTGGTCTTGCCATTTCTTTTTTTCACTGCCTTATCTAATAACCACATATATATTTTCTCTCCTGTGTTATTACTGTTTGTGAAAAACATGGTTAGCCAGATTAGGGAATATTTAAATTAAATAATCCATTAATTAGAAATATTGGTACAAATTGTCAGGAGTCAAAGGAAAATATTCTAGAATTAAACTTCAAAATATATATGTGTAATCAGCTTTAAGCATGGGGCCTGTTTTACTATAGAGTGTAGTCTTTTGTGGAAAAGTAAGTAAATTGATTTCGTCAGAGTCAGTTCTGAACTCAAGCTCAGCCATAACAAACTGATTTTGATAAAATTTAATAAACTAAAAAAAGACTAATAAAAATTAAATCATCACAGTTTAATTAAATATGTTGTCCTAAAAGAATCAGCATGCTAAAATAAAATCTATAAAAAAATTTCCAACACTGCAAGATGGAAATTGGTCTGATATATCAGAAAAGAAAGTGGTTTATTTCTGTATTATTTAAAGCTTTATCTGAATAACTTAAAAAAAAATAAATCAAACTTGATGTCTCCTCCACATCTGCAAAATCTTGATTTTAATATATTTAATCCCGCAAAGTACTATGGAGTTTCAGTAATTGACATATGGATATGATAACAAGATTGAACTTAAGAGAAATGTAAAATACTGTTATTATGATTTTAAAGTTATGGCCTGTGTACTTCATACCTGTTCTTCATTAGGCAGTAGCGATATTTCAGAGAATAAGAAATGTTAAATTTCATATTGCACACCGATGGCCCAAAAAATTCTGATATTTGCCTTACAATCCTCCCATTCTAAGAAAGAGAAAAGAACATACTTTTCTACAGGTATGGTCCATATAAAAGGCAGAATTTAATCATTCTTCTCTCAATATTTACCTGAACATTATGTGCTTGTCATTGGGTATGTAATACTCTTTAATTTCTTTAATAGAATACACATTATTTACAGCATCACGAGAGAGAAATGGGAGTGGACTGTAAGAACCAATGAGCCGGAGCCTCCATCTTCCAGCTGCCACAGGCAGGTCACCAGTACGTGCTTCAGCCATAAATGTGTATCCTTTCTGAAAGAAGAAAACATGACATTTTTACTTGGAAATAACACTACTCAAAAAGCATTCCATGACTACATGCAACACACGTTCTGTCCATGTTATGCTTATTAATATAACAAGCAAAATACTTATTGCTCTATTATAGTTTAACTTATGAAAAATCTCTTATTGCAGGAATTTGCATTTGGTAAAAAATTACACAGCAAGTCAAATCCAATCTCACCTAACTTCAAAGGTGGCAGGTACAATAGAACTCCTGAGGTAATTTTCTAATCACATTTCTTGACGATTCTAAGTAGTTTAAAAACATCCAATTTAACAAATATTAATGAGCTCTTACTCTTTTATTTAAGCCTGTGCAGTACTCTAGTCTGAAAAGTGTTCTTGTAACATGACTGGAGTTCAGTAAGACATATTTATTTAATATATTTTCTTGCTTTGTACATCATATGACTATGTAAATAACTCCTGAATAAAACATCCGTACATCTCTAGCTTCTGTGATATTACTATTCTTTGTCCTGTAAAGCCATTAGCAATAATATCAATCAAATTCTTTTCATTTGTTACAAAACATTTTTCCCCTCTTGATACCTGAGCAAAACTATATGTCTGATGATGACAGTAGTAGCAGTAGCAATTGCAGTAGCAGTAGAAAGAGTTAAAGACTGCATAAGTGAAGAAATTCCACTCCAAGCTCTGAGACAACCATATCAATCCTATACTATTGCTGGGAAACAACTGGCTTGTATGCCAGATGTAAGAAAGATGTGTATTGTAATGTGTTGATGTATTTGAAAACTGCACAACAATTCTGAGGTTACAGATGTTTTTAACTGCAAAGGTTACCACAGCTGAATATAAAGAAACTAATATTTTGGCAATTTAAGCACAAGACATTCAGCAAAAACTAGCAATCCTCACATATATGAAAGAAAAATAGATCAAGATAAAATGTAAACATGAAAATTACTGCATTCACTGATACACCAGAGATTCTAAAATGCCCCTTCATGCTGTAGGCAGTGTGAAATTATGGGTGTATTTAGAAATTTAGAGATCAGATTAATTCTGTGTTCAAATCTGAGGTTAAATTAACATCACCCCTACTTTCAATAATGTTATTGTAAGTATAGTATTAAATATCAGGATATTAATCTCATTTTTATGAAGATGTTGATTTAAGAAAAATATCTGTATTATTTAAACAAATAAATTAATTAAAAATGGAGCACAATTAATAACCCTGATGCAGATTTGTCTGCTCTTTATGAATTCTGTGAAAGAATATGGGGACAAGAATACAATTACATTTAATTTTATTTTGCATTTGAAAAAAAAAGGCAATATATTTCATTACCTGAAAGGCAGAGGCAGGAAAAAGGGATATGGTGAGTGCAATATCAGTTGAAATATAACAGGAGAACTCAGGATTAAGTCTCTTCTTCAAGTTCTCTAAGTTAGCCATACTAATGAGCTATTTCAAACATAAAATTTCATATTCCACCCAAGAAAAGTCCAGATCAAAATTCTTTGAAAGGTTTTCTCTCTTGGCAGTGTTCAAAATTTCAGTTAAAGGAAATCAGCATTTACCAGTAACAAAGCTTTGCTGAAAAAAATTTATAATAACTATTCTATGATTCTATGGTTGTGATTTCAGGACTACGCAATAACGCAGGGTTGTAGCTTCAATAATACTGAAAATTTAGAATGGAAGTAAAAGAAATTACTCACGATTCCTATTTGTGCAGTTGTAACTGCAAGGCACTTCACACCCTATACTCATTACAAGGTAATGGCAACCATTCAGTTATGATTCAGAAGAACTCACTTATTTAAATAAGTTAGTTAAGTATACAGTTAAGTCCTCTCTGTTCATAACAAGTACACATGAAAACTGAAAGGAATCTAGGCAGATATTAAAATTATTTCTGACAGCAGAGCAAAGCACTTTATGCTGTATACCTGTTTATAAAGATAACATTATGCAGTCTTAATGCTCACTACAAATACGCAGAAAACTGAAGATAAAAAAAAATGTTTGAGTGGGCACTTTCTGAATACTGTAAGGAATAAGGACAATAACTGAATTTTGCAGCTGTTAGGAACACTGAGTAATTATCAGTCACTACTATTAAGTTAGGAAACAGATCTAGAGAACACCATCAGATTTTACGCCTCTTTCTCAAAAACCTGTGAAAGGTTTCATTACATAACAGCAATGAAGATAAACTTGCTATAATTGGTAAACTTGTTACCAATTGTAGGTAACAAGTAAACTTGTTACAATTCACTGTCTCTAGAATCAGAAAGGGTTGTTATCTAGTATATCACTTGCACTACTGAAGGACATCCAAGGATCAAAAAGCAACATCACTATGAACCCTTGGCTGACACAAGCCAGTTACCCCTGTGGTAACTTTTCTGACACCTCCTGCTTAAAACCCAAAAAAACAGGATTGTGAGGCCCTGCCTTCATGGTCAGCTCTTCCTATCATTGTGAAGCAGAATTCACCAAGCATTGGATTGTTCACCCACTAATAGGGAACATGAGCTGGGTTTAGACTGTCATGAGACTGGTTAGTATTCCCCTACTGATGTGTTGTTGCAAAAGTAATCCTGCCCAGTACGAGAGGAACCGCAGGTTCAAACCTGTGGTGTGTGTGGTTGGCTGAGGAGCCACTGGTGCGAGGCTACCATCTGCTACCAGGCTTATGACTGAGGGCTTCTAAGTCAGAATCCCGCCTAGATGTAGCGATACCACAGAGCCGCTGGTGCCTCAGTGGGCTCACAATAGCGGTTGCTGGAGATTGACCCAGGAAATGACAGTCTTGCTCAGAACTTAGGAGAAGGAAAACTCCTATCTTCAAACCTGGGCTGATGGAGCTCATCCAGCCTTGTAGGTTCTTCTATCTAAGAGAAGGGCACTCTAATAAAACCTATGACCTGCAGACTTTGCTGTCACTGTCCTAGCTCACTAGGCCGTGGCAGTTAAACCTCGAGTGTAAAGGGGTGGGGGGCGGGACACATGTCCACACAGGCTGCACTTCACCTAAACAATCCACTGCGCAGGCTGGAAGGGCTTGCTCTCACTTGTCGGTATAGACAGGCAAGGGTCGAACTGGTAGGTGACAAGGTACATGGGTAGCTGCAGATCCAACCTTGCATGCAGGCGGACCAGCGCATGGGTAGCTCGGGATTACTCAGCAGATGACAGTCCTGGTTGGACACTCCCTGACTGCCTAAGCACCCTTTTTAAAACAGATTTGCATATCCCACTCGCCCTTGGTCATCGTGCTTGAAGTAAGCGTGGTTAAAGCCCTTCCCAAAATCTTCACTTGCGAAGCCAAGCCATCACTTACACTAACTTTCTGGTAAAATTTATTTCCATATGTCCTTCTATGACTAATCAAGACAAATAGCTGATCAGCGTCCTGATCAGTGTCCAGAATTTGACTTCTATTTTCTAAACTAAATATGTTGTTAATGATGATTTCTTAAAGTCTTACCCTGTTAGCCAGCTGAAGCTTGAGAAATACTTATCTCTATTCTTTCTACAGTCTGTTCAAAGGCATATATATATATGAATGACAAAGAAAGTAGAATTAAAAAAGAATCAACATAACAAACAAAACACCAAACAAAACCCAACACCCTCCCCCCCCAAAAAAAACCAACCCCCCAAAAAACTCCAAACAACCAACCCAAAGCACAAAACCAAAACAAAACAACTGTATCAGCAGTAAACAAAATTACCATGGAAGAAGAAAAAATTAATACCAAAAAATTCAAAATAATGTAAAGCAAATAGTTTCTGTCTAGATCATAATGTCTGCAGAAAGAAGGTAGACATTATTGTTAGTGTGCAAATTTTATACTTATTGTCAATCATTCTGAAATGAACTTTAACGTGTTCCAGGAGCATCTCTGCAGCAGAATAACAATATCTGTTGATAGGATTTCCTTTTATCTCTGTTGTAAGTTGCTGAAATGTAGTTTTGAAGCAGAACAACTAGTAACTATTCTGTAATAATACTGATGTTTAGGAATTCAAGCATACTGCATAATTTTTTGCTTGATGTATTGTATCGTTGACTATTTTCACAAAATACCGTTAAAAAGAAAGGTAACAGCCAGATTAAAATAATACCACTGTATTTTTCTTTCATAATAATTTCATAGCATCATGTCAAACATCAAGAGAGCTCTCAACAGCTTTTGCAGGTCCACTGAAACTGTGAAATATTTACAACTAGGAAAATCAAGCTAAATTGTACAGTATAAGGTTATGTCTTACTGAGAAACTCAGTAGCAGTGGTTAAGAAATGTAATTAGAACAGTTAGAAAAATACAGCATACCTGCACAATCCTGTTTAAATACTCTTAAACCAAAATCACTTTTTTACTGATATTAACCACATTTAATATTATAAAACGTAAGTTATGAGTTTAAAGAATAATAACAAGAATGTCTGCTTTAAGAGGGGTCTTCCTCAATAACAAAGGATAGGAATAAAATAAAAAGGGACACTATCATTAGTTAATGACAAAATAACTGAACTATCATGCTGTACTCAGGAAAAAAAAAATGGAATGTACCAGGTGGGGTAACACATAACAAAATAAACATTTCCAATACTAAAACCACTGTACTGCATGAAGTGTTGGTAAGGTCTTATTTAGAATATTGCATATAATTCTGACACCTTTAGCCTAGAAAGGTATGTGTTAATGGGAGGAGGTGTGAGAAAGAATTAGTAAAATCAGGGAAACTGAAAACCCGTCTTGCAAGGCAGAACTAGACAGTTTTACCCTGCTAAGCAAGACAGATTCTGATTATGAAATCTGAAGTAAATCTGAAGTTGTGATTGCTCTTTCCGCAACCCATCACTTTCCTTAAAAACTGTAAGTAATGCTCACCGCTGAGATTTCTTTAAGCATCCTGCAACTTGCCATTGTCAAATGTTGAATTTTCCTGTCTGGTGGAATCTACACTCCCCTCTAAGGATCCCAAATTAGTTTTGAGAGCAACCCTTCTTATTTAAGCCTATTCCCCCAGCAGTAGCAGACACATTCAGCTAATATTCCCTATAAACACCAGATAAGGCAAGTTCATTCTAGTGCAAAAAAAGAAGAAAGGTCTGATCAAACTGGAAGTTACAAAAGAAAGACAAGAAAACTGCTCCTCCTACAGTGTTAGACTATAAATGACATCAATTCCTTGTTATTGACAGATGATACTGTGAAGGCTGAAATTTGAACATGTCTTCACTAAAAGATCAACCTGCGAAGATGTGGCTAGAATAGTTAATATTAGCAGTAATATTACAGAGGCCAGAGGTAAGCCAGAATAGGAAGAGAAGTCGTAAATGATTTTACAGGTTTTGGATTAGTTAGTCTGATGATCTTCTGAACTGTCTGAAGAATATTAAATTAACAGATTAAATGAATCACAAATCTTTTAAATTTAATTATGTTAAATTATGTTTGATACCTGATGAAGGACAGATAAGGCTCTGGAAGAGTACAGAACTGCAGTGTTGTATTTTTAGATGGACAAAGTTGTCTAAAAATTTTCAGTCAGCATAGCTCCAATGGCTGAAAACATAATGAAATAACTAATAAAGCTCCTTGCAACCCCCTCAACGTAGCAAAAAGACCGAAAAAGCAAGTCCTATCAAACCAATCAAGCTTCCTTCTGTAGGAAAGCACAATATAGGAAAGGAGGATACACCTGCCCCTGTCTCTGATCATTCCTCCAAGCCTATGGAAACGATGTTATAATGAAGAAACCCTAGTTGGATATCACATCCAGAAAGTACATATTCAAGGATCATTTTGGAAGAGCAGGATGCAGTCAGTGAGATTTCAAAGATCTAACCTGATTCCATTCAACATTTTTATTACTAATGTGGATGGTGAAATGGAGAACATACATGTTTAATTAGCTGATACCACTAACTAAGGAGGACAGTAATTTTAGACAAGGGAAAATAAGAATTCAAGATTATTTTAAACTAGGGAAATGGTCTGAAAAAACAGCATTAAAATCAGTGGTGAAATACACTATATTTAGTCAAGAATAACAAATTACAGGATTCAGTTCTTCAGGAAAGCACCTACTGTTACATGACTCAACGATGGTGTTGTACAATAAGACAAGCATCACAGCTGGACATATTAGCATAAGTAAAGCCCAAAAACATGTAAGCTTATCATTCCTTACTCATTTGTATGGCCACAAGTTAATCCTTGATGTAAAGTTTAGTGTGCTCAGTTTGGGCATAATAAACAAGAAAAAAAACAACAGCAATTGGAAAGAGTCCAGAGGAAGGAGGAATAAAGAGTGCAGAATACCTAACTTGCAAGGAGAGACTCAGCAAACTGTCTTCTTTAGTCTAAACATAAAAAGGCAGGAGGACAGGAAGCCGTGATGACACTTTAAAAATACAGTTACGCTTTTAAAAGCAAACTACACTCATGCTTCTGAGGTAACATAGAGGCTTTGAGGGGAGCACATCTATATTGCAAACAGCACAGGGAAGTCGGATGATATTCCTCCATTTAGCATTAGTAAAAAACATTAAAGAAAATTAAGACTATTCCTTCATTGTAAAACGTTTAGCACAGATGCAGATCAGTGATAGTCTCTGTTCAAACTTGCTAAAAAATAAGAGCCACTTCTAAGTAGAACATTATGATATAGCTAAAAATGTCCACAGAATTTGGTTAATTGTTATTATTTTAAAAATTATACTTTTCACAACAACACTTTGTATTACCTTATTTTTGGGATAAACACGAGGTGCCACTTTGAAAAAGACATGGGGCATTTCCTCCAGTGTGTCATTATCAACAACATGAAGTCTATAGGAAGGGATAGTAGTATACACCCTTGGCACTATAAGCATGTCTTCTGGAACAAAAAATATTTCTCTAAAAAATAATAAAATTATAATTACTTCACAAATAAAATGACTTGTAAGACAAAGTAAAAGCATGTATTTGAAATGGACTTATGTAAAATCACATTTTTGAACCAGGTTAGTGAAAAAACACAGTGTATCACTACTACTTCCTCACAATAATTCTGTATGAAACTCACCTAAAAAGCACAAACCATGTATTTGGTGGCTGATCAGTATACGATCCATTATAGTCAGCAAAAGACATCTTACACCATTCATCTTCATAACAAGGAAACCTTTCAATTGACTTACAGTTTCTTTTAAACATTTCTCTGGAAAGCATAAATCAATATCAATATTTGAATCTAATCAGGAGGGCATATATATTTTGACCTTAATTTATGCTAAGCATGAAGAACACTGCTTCATGCATGAATGTGAAACAATGATCTAAAATGTGTTACTAAAATTCCTCTAGTAGCTGTTTACTCTCAAAAAATAACAACTCAGGTAGGAATCAGCTCTTTAAGATCTAATGGCTCATAATGGCCAATACTTACAAATATTTCTATCAGCCAGTCTAACCAGAAGTATAACTGCACTGAATAGCCCAAAATATTATGGCTCCTACAAAACTTTTACTTCCTTCTTTTTTAAATTATTTAATAAATATCAGCTAGAACTTCCATTTATGTATATTAAGCTGTCATCTTAAAGCTGTGGCATCATTAGGAGATCAAAAACCCCTTTATTTAATTTTAAAATTGTTTTGAACAAGAAAGGAATAAAACCAAACCCAAATAAGTTTAAAATGGAATGAAAGACACTCCTTTCACACAAGAAGGAACCTAAGACTGTAAATTCAGAAGTTAATTGTAAGGTAAATAAGCTCAGAAGTGTTACAATGTTCTGCAAAGTTAGAGCTAACCTCACTGGCACCTGACACCATGAATTTTTATTTAGCACATGCAGCATCAAAAATTAATGTTTCTCTGGACAAAGCAATGTGAAGAACAGCTACAGCATTTACTGGCATGTGAACAGGTTGTTGGGTGAAGGACAGATGATGGATAACAGATCTCACTCAATCTTTTGGCTCTTTCCAGTGATTTTCTTTGGAGACTGATTGAGTATATTCCTACACAGAGGTGAAGAAAAGCATATAATTTTCCCTGCCATTCCTTCTGTCTTGCATTATTCTTTAACTACCCAATTTCTGCACTAAACAGTATTGTTTACTAAGTATGTGTTTTGTGCTGTCTTTTAATTGCTCTAATTCAAAGTTTCGTTTATATGATTTACATAAAAGAGCTTAAAGAAATTTCACAACATCCATTTTTGGTGATATCTGTCTTTTGTGTCAAGTATGAACATATTCAAATTGTTCTATTGCAAAAGTTTTAGCCACAGATTTGGACAATGCTCCTGTGATGTTCTTTTATTTCTATATAGGGATTGGAATTACAGAAACAATCTCCACATTCATGTTTTCAGCAATGGTAATAGCTGACCTTGACATTTAATTAAGGTGAGTCACAGAGTGGATGCAAGTACTGCCAGAAGTAATTTCAAGCAGAACAGTTTGAAATTTTAGACATGAAGCCTGGCAAAGGTTCCTTACACCACTGATAATGAGCACACAGACAGAAAAAGCCCCTCAGAAACCTCAGATTTTTAATTCATTGGAAATGATCGTGGGAAAAACATGATGATCTTACATGGGATGCATAATGAGAAACAAGTGGTAACCCTAGCACAAACCGAGGTTTTAGGACATTTTAAACCGGTGTCTGTGTTGTAAAGTAGTACTGCTTCTGGCACCCAGGAAGTCTGGGGTCAGAAAATAGGAAAACTTCCCATATTACTGAGCTTCCAAAATTCCTGCATGTGACTTTACTGGCCAAGGTGCTAGCTTGTTACATCAAAAGTAAGTTTGCTGGCAGTTAAAAAATGAAAATTACATTAGTATGGTTTTAACACTGAAATATAGCCCCAGGGGCAATGCCTAGGAATCAAACCCGTAAGTTTTAGACTACTGTATAAAGCAGACTAAAAAATGGATTAGAAAAAGGATAAGAAACACTAAAATGTGAAATAAAATTACACCCCATATGAGTGTTCCTGAAATTGCTGGTTATGAGGAGTAAGGATTTATACCCACAGCCAGTAATTATTGCCGGTTCTCACTCCTCACCCCTGGCAGAACTAATCTACTGCTAGATCAGTTGTGTGACACTTGCAGAGAGACTTTTTGAAGGACTTAATGAAAATACATGATTCCCCAAGTGTGTCATGCTTGCAAATGACTTAACAATGTTGAAATCAGAACTGTTACCTTGCAAAAGTTGTAATTAAATGCCAATGAAAGCATCTTCTTAGAAATACATCTATCAAGCAAGTACTACAAGCAAATCTACTGATGTTATAAACTGGTATAATTACATAGTATAGCTACCTCCTTCCTAATGTCAACTAGGATTCCTTAACAGTGTGAATCAAAATGCTGCTTTAAAACCAACTGGCTGTTTATCTAAGGAATCAGTATCAGATTTATACTTATGAAACAGCCTTTATGATATTAAAAAACTAAATGCAGGAGAAAGGTAACAGTTTAGCTCGAGCTGTACAAAAAAAGCCTTTAACACACATACCTGTTACAATTAGATTTGCTACAGTTTTACTCATTTAAGCCCCACATAATAAAGCACAGGATGTCTCCACTAAAAACAACAGAATTTTGTAATTTTAAAACTAGCAATGCTCTTACCATATTTATTTTGTGAATCAGCAATTTATGGCAATTCTATGGTACTGCTTGCAATAAAATGGCTTATTTCATGATTACCTTAACAACATTACAGCACACTCTTCAAAATTTAACTCAATCATAGTCCACAGGTTTTGCAATGTTTCTTTGACATTAGTGTTTTCTTTAGTACCTGGAAATAATAAAATAAGTTAGAAAATAAAGTATCTAACTTTTGTATTGTTCTAAATATACACCTAACAAATACTTGTGAAAAATGCCACTCGTTCAAGTAAACTGTCTTATGAATCACTAGTTTTTATTTGTCATTTTACAGAAGTCTCACTGAGATGAAAACTAATTTCTCCTTTGACAGAGGAAATGCTATTCATCATCACCTTTGTACTTTTCAGCACTCCTACAACTGCAAAAATGATGTGGCCACTATTTTCTCCAATTTACAGTTTTTTTCACTGTAACATGTTGTAGTGATATGACATGATCTCTGTCCTTGGAGAAGATGCTGTTCACCTCCCAACAGCTTTCATTTGCAGATACTATGAAGAAGCAGGTATGTGCCTAGGCAGTCTGTGTAGCTAAAAAGAAAAGAATTGGGCAACTTCATCAGGTAATCCATCCCACCCAGTTTTGATAGCTCTCAGATGACAGGGTGTGTCATTTCAAGCTACTTCTATCCACACGACACAAATGAAGACTGGACAAGTTTAGACCTATTGTTTAACTTTTCAAGACTGAAGTTAGGAGGAATCCTTCCTTACTGTATGACAGAAATCGAGGGAGAAAAAAAAAAAGAAAAAATAGAAAAGAAAAAAGAAGGGGGGGGGTAGAGTAATAACACTTTATTGCAATAACAAGTAAAAAAAATATATATATATAATGAGGAAAAGGGAGATGTGGAGACAGTGTTCTCACAGGAGAATGAATATTTGGTACATGAGCTCTGAATAACTCTGAAAGATACAGCAAGGCTGTGAGAGGCCTGAGGGAGCTTAAGCAAGCAAGGTAAGAGGAAGCTGGAATTCACTGAGTTATGAGAACTGTGGACTGCTGGCAAGCGTTCGAGGTCAAGTTCTCACACCTGTGCTTAACCAATTATATGCTAGTCACTAAGGGTCTTCAAGACAAGTATCCAATCATGATATGCCAAATTGCCGTACGTGTGTAAGCAACATAAGGAGTTAATCCTTTGCAATAAATAGCTTTTTGTCTGTTCATATTGATCTCTGACTGAGTCCATTCCACGGCAAGGAGAATAGACTGACTGAAAAAAAACCCAACACTATAAAGCAGTGTGAATATAAAATCAGAAGTAAAGGATTAAAGGTAATAAAAATATTAAGAAATCAGAAGAAGACAGTCACAGACAATAGAAGAAAAGACTTGGGATGATCACATAGTGCTCAAATGACAAAAAGCTAAAATCTAAATTTCAAAATAACAGCTTCTGGCACCTGGGATTTGTAGGAAAGTACTACTACTGGAAGTTTACAAAAATTTCTATGTAAATAAAAATAGAGGGCACTAGACTACTTAGCAGAAAAGCTTAAACAAGACTGGGCTACAGGTGATGGTTTGGAGAGAGGCAGCACCAGGTTTACTAATGAGGAGACGAATGTATAAAAGACAGCTTGAAGAGATCATCTGCTGCAGGCTAAATATATAGGTGAAAAAACTCAAGCAATGATGGTATATCAAGAAGCATACAGGTTGGGGACGGCTTACTAAAGAGGTAATATGTATCTCACAATTGAGCAGTTTTCTTTGTCACAATCCTCAGCTATTCATACACTGTGAGGCTAGAAGGAAATGCTGATCTAACTTCTGTGTAACAATCCCATAATATATCAATTTCTATTTCATCATGTATAAATCACAGAATAATAATCCTCTCCAAATTTGACGAGTAACTGTTTGATTTTAAAGTTTTCAGTAGTACAACACAAATTTTGGTTTATTCCAATAAATACCTTACCCCCTTTAAAATTTTAGTTTAATATCTACAAAAATCTAGGAAGGGTTGTCTTTCCTCTACTTTTTAGTACCATATGTGCCAACTAAGTCATTAGTTGGCACATAGGAACCTAATCCTCTTAGTATAAGAGATCAGTGATATACATTGCATTTCAGTTCATTTTAACTAGACATTAATTAGTAAAAAAATCTTTAGAGTAAATATCTGAATAAGATGAAATATGAAACATTTTTAAAAGACACACCTGGTTTTCTGCTGTTCAATACCTTCCTAACATAGGTCCCTCTCCAGAGGGCTTGAATTTTAAGAGCTGCTGCTGCTTCTTCCGAAGTGGGAATTTGGCTCTGCCAACTACCAAGGTTATTCTTCAGATAACTCTCTGAAAGAAGGAGAAAAAGCAACATCAATAAAGCTGGAAGTCCTGTAGCTGCCTGCAATGAAGTTAAAAAGAAAAACTAAAGCACAAAACAAGAGCACTATACACCAGAAACAGAGGTTTTTGCATAAAACTTTCAGTTATGATAATCACTTTTGAAATTTTGCGCTTATCATAAAATTAGACGAAATATACTCTGCAATTACGCAAAGTCATAATGCAACTACTGTGCTAATTCCAAATACCAAATCATTGAATTCTTACTTCTCTTTACAGACAGCTATTGCAGTGCACTTTTTAAAATCAGGTCTCCAAATGTAATTTCAAAATATCCTTTCAAATATGAGCCAACAGGATTTGATACATTAAAGAGTGGCCCTGAATAAAGCTTAAAAGAGTTTCACAAGATTTAAGTCTCTCAGTCTAGTAATTTTATTAAGTAATAATTTAAATACCAATGTTCAAACATTGCATTCAACCTTTGCTAAGGAGCATTGGAATAAAGAGAAGATCTATAATGAAGTGAGAGTTCATCTGACTGCAACTTTCTGTTATCAAGGAGTTTTGGAGTAGAACAGAAATTAGTAGGTTCTGACAGGTTAGTAATGAGCTCTTTGAAGGCATCCTGGCCTAGAATTAGCATCCTGGCAGCCATCAGCAACAGGTTTTAGAGGGAGGGTATGGAAGCAGCACTACAAAAAGCCAGAGTCAGGGAGCCAGTTTAGAACTGCACAGATGCAGAGATACAGAACAGGGGCAGTGAGGCAGAGTAAAAGGAACAAAACAGTGCTCCAAAAGTATGCACCAACAAACAAAAGGAGAAAAGTGAGAAATCTGCTGGAATAACTCAGACCACACTGCAAACTACCTTAAGAAAATATATTGCTGTCATCAGACAGGAGATGACACATTTCAATCTAATCACTTAAATTGACTTTTATTAAATATGGCTATGCTCCCAACTATCATTCCTCCTTATTGTTTCATTTCCAAACCTCAGAAAAACTATTTAATCCTTAGTGACTCTGAAATGTTACACAAGACCACTGTGACAACAGATTAGAACTCAACAATATGAATGGCACAACCACTTTTATAAAACGGAAGCATATAATCACAGAATAATATAGGCTGGAGTGGACTACTGAAGTTCATCTGGTCCAATGCCATATCCAAACCAGGATCAACTTAGAGCAAGCTGCTCATGTTCTTAAGTACATATTTACATAAGTAAATTTTAAATTGCTTCTGAATACACAAACTTAATAACTTGGATGCAGTGCCATACAGAAAATTATTCATAGAAACTGTCAAAAACTATCCCAGATCAGGCTGAAAACCAGAAATGCTGAATGTTTTGTGAAGTTTTATGTTCCTAAAAGCTTAACTCTTTTTTTCTTCTCTTTAAAACAATGCCATAAGAACAAAAAAAAATTTCTTTGCAACATACAAGTCAAAATAATGAGGTCAAAATTAAATATTCTGATGTTTAAAGGTCTTTTTGACTTAATGCTTCTTAATATTTTGTCTTATAAACAGAGAAGTACCTTACTATGGAATGTTTTAAATGAACATTCCATATACTAGAAGATATCTTCATATATATATGAAGATATACTAGAAGATATCTTAATATGTATGAGTATATATGTATGTAATATTTATATAATATTTATTTAATATACAAATATACATGAATATATTATATATACTAGAAGATACTTCAAATTTGACATTATGACTGAAAACTTATTCTTCAAAAATTTTTGACATTTCTTACTCATTAAACAGAAGATACCCTGCTAATAATAAACCTGAAGTTCTTAAAGCAGCCTAGCAATACTTTGTTCACAATCAAATCACCCGCAGTTTTCTTGTAACAGTGTGGATGAATCTATTGTAGGCAAAGTAACATGATGCTTTTTTTTCCCCCCAGAAAGATCTATTTTGCATATACTGGAGAGGCACTTTAGCTATTCAACCAAGTAATCACAAACGTTCCCTCACTCTTCACTGGAACTCACATTCAACTACAAAGTGCAAGAAACAAATATCCAGAATTATCTCTCCAGTCACACAAACCAACTATATCATCACTGCTCTTAACCTATGTTTCTGGAAGAAAGATAAGTTTGTTCTGGAAAACAAGAGGGCAGGAACAGGAATTATCAAATATGGTTTACACACATAAAACAAGCTTAAGAGCTCACAGCTTGACTTCTAGACAACATTAATGAAGGTTTTAACAGAACTGCACACAAAAGTTACTCTACTTCCAACTTTAAAGTTGGAACTTATCCATGAGAAAGAAATGCACCCTTTGAATTGTGCCTAAATAACTGTCAAGTGCCTGAGACTCTAAAATCACTGCCACAGACCTTCAATGAGTTAATGAACTGAGTTGGCTCACTGTGCAGGTCCAGTGAAACCAGGACAAGGTAAACAGATGAAATGTTCAAAAGAGAACAGGCAAGCAGTATTGATCTGTCAAGACTGTGTCCCCTCATCTTGCATATGCTTTCTTTCCCAGGAAGCATCACATACATCTGTAAATTCAGCATCTCATGACTCAAAAGTTTTGCCAGGTCCCTTTATCTAATCTCTTCCCAGAAGACCATGCCATGGAGAAGCACTCAGCTTCAGAAACTTCCATCTTTTTGTCATGTGTTCACATGGCATGGTCTTCCACTTGCTTATCATGGTTCAAGTGCTAATTGCTTCATTGGACGGATGGTATTTGGCAGACAAATAAAGATGATTAGATCATCTTTGGAGTGGTTTCTCAGAAATTCTACCAGGCATGATTCCTAACTGCAGTACATCACAGTATCCTTGCCCTCAGTAAATCTTGAGATGAATTAAGCAGAGTATAAAATGAATATGCTAATATAAAATCAAGGTGGCATTTCATGAAAAGCTCAGTTTGACCTAATCTTCTCTCAGACACAAACAACAAGATTTCATTCATCTGTTACAGCAGTCTGATGACTGTTAAATCCCAAGGGGTTATAATTCAAGTTTTAACAAGATCTCAGCAACTAACTGACAATGCATCAGTACTAACATAGGCCAGGCAAATCAGGTGATGCCAGTCCTTCTAGGCTTTCCTTATAATGCATTTTTAATCTGTTTTTATCTGCCATCTACCCTAATTTTTTCTTGACACTTCACTTGATTTATGCTGTTTAAAACACAGTTGTCTCTATTTCTTTAGAGTTCAGTGACTGGATCTGAACAAAAGCATATATTTATTCCAACGCAACCTTTATTAAGTAGGGCAAAACATACATCCAAGGTCAATAAAGCCAAAGGAAAAAAAAATCACAGTCCAGTTTGACAGGAATCTCTTATAAGATTAAGATTTTTTTAAGTCTGGAAAAGCAACTAAATTAAAAAGAGATACTGGACACTGGAGGAAATCAAACTGACATATAACCTCCCTCCTTCATGTATTCCACCTTTTTGATTCATTCCTCAAATTCTGAAAAATATTCTGCCACAGTGGATCTCATAATTCAGTAATATACATGAGGTCTTTGCTACAACCTGTCAAACGTGCTAATTATTCAAATCTAATTAAATAATCTCTTTCCTTCAATTGTTGACAATTATTTAAGGGTTTTGGGGGGAACACAGAAAACAGTAGCACAATCATCTTGAAAAATGTGTCTGGTGCTGGGGACTTCCAGTGGTGTGACAAATGTCAACATGCTGACCCTTATACCCTTGCCATAGGATATAATTCTGTGAAAAATACAAAGAGTTCTGCAATCATTCTGGCTGATCCCTTATCTCCAATATCTCACAGACAAACAGCTTTCACAAAAGGGGATCTGGACAAAAGTACCCATTAAAGAGTAAGATACAAGTATATGTGCTTTCTTAAGAAACAAGAGTATTACATCATTTTGTCAGTAAAGCTATCTGTGTAAATTTTAATGAAGTTTTTTTATACTATTTTTTTAAAAAAGCTGACAAATTAAATGAAACTACTATCATTCTCATTGACCAAGGAGAAAGACTTTATACTGTAAGTTCATAATAGCAGAAGGAAAAGCTAAGTCACCCTGAAAGGACTTTAGATAGTGATGATGTATCTTCCTGCCAATTTTTCAGATAAATTCTTTCCCTGTAATAACATAAAATCATATACATAAAACTTCTATTAATAAATTAAAATATTATTAGATATTAATAGAATAAAAAGTTACTTAAACTGCAAAATAACACTCTTAAAACAGAAAAGAGCTATGTATCTGGATGCTAGGGAAACTTAATTCTAAATGCTTATGTCTCCAGCCTGCATGCAAAATGAGGCAAAGAACCTGTGGGATGTGAATTATGCCTGCTTATAACAAATCTGCCTTCTAGTAGCTCCTCCCACAGTACCTTTGGATGTACAGCATACCCTAGTCACAGGCCAGAGAAGAGGTTGATGGTGCTGTAACTAGTTTCCCACTATGTGTATGTGACTAGCCAGCTAACTAGCTAGCAAACATGATTATTGCCAAATAATAGGCTTAAAAAGCAAGCTAACAAGCAAGCAAGCAAAAACCAAATTACCCACAAACAAATTCCCTCAGCCCATCACCAAGAAATAGTTGCACTTCCAGAGGCACTAATTTGATTCCTTCTTCACTCTCATTTTGTGAACAATATATGCATGTAAGGTCTTTTCAGCAGGTAATTTGAACAAAAGCCATGATGCGTAGTACATCAGGTAGAAAGAGCATCTGTAGAGATACTTGTTAGTACTTGTCAATACAGACAACTGCAAGTAAAGGAAGACAAAGGGCAATTTTATACACTTGAAGTGATTAGCAATACCAATACAGTACCTGAAGACACAATGGCATCTTCAGAAACCTCGGTGTTTTCAAAATCCAGAGTGAAGGACCTGAAGGCAAATTTACAGCTGTAGGAAGCTTTCTTGCCTAATACATTTTTGATCAAATACCAAAATACACTATTGAAAACCTAAAATCAAAAAGAGGAAAAGCATTCAAAGAATGATTCATTTTAAAATGCTGATTTATATTGTTTCTCATTATTTCAAAAATTTCTTAATCTTTTCTTTTTTCAATGTAAAAACTAAGTCTTCCTATATATAACAAATATACTATTTTCTACTATAACAAATACAGTATCTGAAAAATAGGCCCAACTGTAGAACTATAATGCTTCAAGACAGCAATCAAGAGAAAACCAGTTTCATGCCCAGCTTATTAAATATAGGACTGATTCCACAGTAAGTTTTTATCATCCAAAAATATCTTAGTTTTTGTGAAGTGAGTTGATGGTCTCATATCAGAGCACAGAACACACTATAATCACCATCATGATACTGGCATACTAATTAAAGGTTTCAGAACAGAGTTTGTGCTTACTGAATTAGGAGGTGGCACCCAGGGAAAAGTAGAAACATATTGATGGTCAAGAGGGGAAGATTTGTTGTCCTGTTTATACAACTAAATGGATGGCTCTGTTTTTATTCTGGATATACTGATGATCTTTAGAGAGCAGAAAACCAGTGTCTTTTCTTCCTTCAATAGATGGAAATTTTAGAGTACGTTTTTCAGATCTTGTTTCGTAATTTGAATTAAAGAACAGTAACAAATTACTGGAAAGATAATTTTTGTCTTTAATTGTCCTTCTTTTGGATTTTTCTGCTTTTGGAAATGTTTTCTCCTAAATTATATTTTTTAATATTAATAAACACTTCCTTTATTTTGAAAGACTTAAGAATGGCAAAGAAAAGATCTACTTTAGTATATTCTTATGTCCAGAATAATTTTTACTGTTTGTAGTAGATAGGTAATTTCAATATTCTTATTCTTGAATCTCTGCCAGCTCAGTTCTTCTCATTTATCTAATTTATGTTTTTTTTTTTATTCCTGTGTAACTATACTTAGTCTTCTTAGAGATGGAGAGAGGAAGAGACATGTATATTCACGCCTACTGAATTTATCGTAATGTCCCTCAGTTTTACACATATTTCATATGAGCACATACATTTAAAATCTGTATTTTCATAGAATGGTTTGGGTTGGAAGTGAACTTAAAGATCATCCAGTTCCAACCATCCTGCAATGGATTCTGTTGCTCCAACAGCTTCAAGTCCTTACGCTGAGGACACCAGAACTGCATACAGTACTCCAAGTGAGGTCTCACGAGAGCAGAGTAGAGGGGCAGGATCACCTCCTTTGACCTGCTGGTCACACTCCTTTAGATGCAGCCCAAAATACAGTTGGCTTTCTGGCCTGCGAGCACACACTGCCAGCTCATAAAATCATAGAATCATAGAATAGTTAGGGTTGGAAAGGACCTTAAGATCATCTAGTTCCAACCCCCCTGCCATGGGCAGGGACACCTCACACTAAACCATATCACCCAAGGCTTCATCCAACCTGGTCTTGAACACTGCCAGGGACGGAGCATTCACAGCCTCCCTGGGCAACCCATTCCAGTACCTCACCACCCTCACTGTAAATAATTTCTTCCTTATATCCAGTCTAAACCTCTGCTGTTTAAGTTTCAACCCGTTAGCCCTTGTCCTATCACTGCAGTCCCTAATGAATAGTCCCTCACGAGCATCCCTGTAGGCCCCCTTCAGATACTGGAAGGCTGCTATGAGGTCTCCACACAGCTTTCTCCTCTCCAGGCTGAACAGCCCCAACTTTCTCAGCCTATCTTCATACAGGAGGTGCTCCAGTCCCCTGATCATCCTTGTGGCCCTCCTCTGGACTTGTTTTAACAGTTCCATGTCATGTTAAGCTTCCCATTGACCAACACCCCCAAGTCCTCTGCAGGGCTTCTCTGAATCCCTTTTCTAGCCACACTGTAGCTGTGTATAGGATTGCACCAACCCAACTGGAGGACCTTGCATTTGGTTTGGTTGAACTTCATGAGGCTGTCATTGGCTCGCCTCACAAGCATGTCAAGGTCCCTCTGGATCCCATCTCTTCCCTCCAGAGCATCAACTGAACCACATAACTTAGTGTCGTTGGCAAACTTGCTGAGGGCACACTCAATCCCACTGTCAATGACACTGACAAAGATATTGAACAAGACCTGAGGGACACCACTTGTTTTTCGTCTCCAGCTGGATGCTGAGCCATTAAACACAACTCTTTGCATGTGGCCATCCAGCCAGTTCTTTATCCACTGAGTGCTCCATCTATCAAATTGATGTCTCACCAATTTAGAGACAAGGATGTCATGTGGGACAGTGTCAAATGCTTTGCATAAGTCTGGGTAGATGACATCAACTGCTCTGCCCCTGTCCATCAGCTCTGTAGCTCCATCACAGAAGGCCACCAAATTGGTCAGGCAGGATTTCCCCTTAGTGAAGCCATGCTGGCTGTCACCAAGTACCCTGTTGTTTTTCATGTGCCTTAGCATGCCTTCCAGGAGAATCTGCTCCAAGATTTTGCGAGGCACAAAGGCACAAAGGTGAGACTGACTGGTCTGTTTATAGTTCCCTGGGTCTTCCTTCTTTCATATTCCCCTTCTTGAAAATGGGGTTTATACTACCCTTTTTTCAGTCATTGGGAACTTCATCTGACTGCCATGATTTTTCAAATATGATGGACAGTGGATCAGTAAGTTCATTGGCCAGCTCCTTTAGGACCTGTGGATGGATTCCATCAGGTCCCATGGACTTGTGTACATTCAGGTTTTTAAGATGGTCTCGAACCTGATCCTTTTCTACAGTTTGCCTAAAGTCTTCATTCTCACAGTCCCTGCATCTGCCTTCCAAGTCTTGGGCAGTGTGATCTGAGCACTTGTTGGTGAAGACTGAGGCAAAGAAATCACTGAAAACTTCAGCCTTCTCCAAATCCAGGGTAGCCAGTTCTCCTGATAGCTTCTGGAGATTACATTATCCCTAGTCTGCCTTTTGTTTGCTACATACCTATAGAAGCCCTTTCTGTTACCTTTCACATCCCTTGCCAGATTTAATTCTAACTGGGCATTAGTTTTCCTGACCTGGTCCCTAGCTTCATAGCATCCTAGCTTCCCAGGCAGCATCTTCCCAGGCTGCTTGTCCTCGCTTCCACCTTTTATAAGCATCTTTTTTTCCCTTCCAAGTTTCCTCAGCAGCTCCTTATCCATCCATGGAGGCCCCCTTGCCCTCCTGCCACATTTCCTTCTAGTTGGACACAACACTCCTGAGCTTGGAGCAGGTGATCCTGGAATATCAACCAGCAGTCTTAAGCCAGCCTGTGCTCTAGGGCTATATCGCATGGAAAAAAGTCTGTTCTCTTGAAGTCCAGGGCTGCGAGCTTGCTGCATGCCATTCTCACTGTCCTGAGGATCTTGAACTTAATAAAGAATGCCACATTTGGAGCACATAGGAGATAATTTTTTAAAAGCATAGCCATTCATGTGAAGAGGATAACAACAATGTTAAGCTGTAATGTTGCTTCTGTAGCTTTTAGATATGTGTTTATTAAAATTGTTCACCTTGAAGTGTTCTTCAGCCATTCCAGTACCACGGATGCTAGGAGGACAGTGAGTTAGTTCTAACTCCTTCAAGGATTTAGAAAGCTCAGGCTTACTGCTGAAATTATTTATCACATTTCCAATAGCTTTCAGGATAGCTGTGGCCTGTTCTATAAACCGGTAGCTCTCCTGGAGAGAGAATAAAACCAGCCATTGTTAGAAAATTGCTTTATGGCTGTGACAGCATACAAGCATTTTTTATGTGAAGTACTTAAGTAACGTGATTGTTATTAAATTTTAAACTATAAAAATCAATTGGGTCTCTGGTATTCGAAAGCATACAAAAATTTCATGGACTTTAGCTATTGAAATAATAACATTATAACACTATAACAGGCACTGTAACATATACCTGCCAAGGATTTTATTTTTCCTGTACCATTAGCCCTAGGACACTCAATAAAAACCAAAATGCATATGGACACTTTTTTACTGCAGTGATAAGAAGAGTGTTATTAGCTGAAATATGCAGCACCTCTTCTATTATAAGAGGACAGGTGAGTATTTGTATCCCACTGAAAACAATATCCAAATAGATGCTGCCTAAGGCACCATTAATCTTCATCAGGATTTCTGTGCAAGAATGTGGACACTTCCCTGTAAATGATACTCCACAGAAAAATTGCTGTTTCCAAAAAGTGCAGAGTAGACCTGAAGATAAAATTCTGTGTTATTGTCTTGATGAGGAATAGCTTTTCATTCACAACCCGAAGACAAGGGGATAGTACAGCCAGAAGATGTTTTTAATAGCCCAACTTCTTGTATTTAAACTTCCTTGCTGCAATAAATTTGCACAAGCTGCTTTAAAGTCTTATTATTAGGACCCTTAATATACACTGCTATGTAAATCTGTGTAACACTCACCTTTAAAACTAGTTTTGCACAACTGCGCTCTAGAAGCTATACTTCTTCCTCTCAGTGCCCATGACATATACTTGGGCCTACTGCTTTCCAAAGAAATCTTGAAAATATGGATGACAGTAGGCAACAAAGGATTGTAGGCAACAAAGAACAAAAGCTATAGTAATTACTCCCCTGGGCCTCTCATCTCAGCTATGAAAAAATGCCTGAAGCAATAGTTCATTTTAGAGACAAAAGTTGCTATGGCATGCAGTGAGTAATATGTGATCCCATAGGACAAAACAAACTATATTGATGTGACAGTTAATTTTCCTACGTGGATATTTTTTCATTATTAATTAATATTTGTACAAATATTTCAACACTTCTACCACATGCCTCAAAAAGAGAGCTTATACACTACCTCTGACCTGTATTTCATGTAAAAGAGTACTTTTAACATTCCATTTTATGCTGCTGTTCAATGTAACCGGAATACTACTTACATATTTCTGTAAGACAGTTGTTGCAATAACCATCTCAGTGCCCACTGTACTGTAAAACACATTACTTTTATGCGCTCATCCATTTCAAACTGAAATTAATAGTATAACATTAAAATATAGCAACTATAAACTAAGATGAAAAAGTACTTCACTTTAAAACTAAATAATAGTCAAAAACATCATTATTAAAATGCTTGACTAGTCTGGTTATGCATACCTTTTCAAGACATGGTATCACAATATCCTCTTCTCCAAACACACATGGCACCATGCTACACAGATGAATATGGTGTCCTATGGGAGAACTTACGGTGAAGAGCAATATATGTCGCCTACATTCCAGCAAAAACAAATGAAAATACAAACATAAAGCACCTTAATTAAAAAAAAAGATAAAAAAAGAAATCACAGCACTTCTTAAGCTTTTCTTTTCATACATTTGCTAAAAATGAAATCCTTTCATAGATGCCTGGTTCTTCAAATCCTGCATTTCTAACTCTTTGTTTCTCGAGGACCTCCAAACATAGCAGTAGGTATGCAAGCAGAGAAGACACTATTATTTTATTTTTAGTTTATTAGTTTAGGGTTTATTTGCATTTTCTATAGCAAAATAGGTAGCTTCACTATTTCAGATGGATACAAAAATCAAATCTTTTTTTGGTCAGGATTATAGTTAGCCATACTTAAAAATCTATCTACTTTTAGAAAGCTTAAAGAAGTGTTCTGGTCATACATTACTTAGATTATACTTTCCATGTTTGCATTGATAAAGCCAGGAAAATTTAATCCATAATCGTGTCAGGCTAGATCAACACTACCTTTATGGACTATTTTATGTAGCAACTGTGGGCCAAACCACACAACTGTTAACTCCTAATGTAGAAAGCAACAGAAATTCAGTATGTCTTACTGCAATACACTCAGCTCAATCTTGTTTGCCTGTTCGTACCCTGTAACAGATTCCACTCATAGAAGAAACCATTCCTAGCTATAGTTATACAACACTGGAAATTCATGCTTTTCTTTCCAGCAAACAATGTCTTGCATTCCCACTGAAACACTTGAGGAGCGTGCTGATATCAAAAAGTGAAGCTCCATGGTCTTTGTCAGAACAGCATTTAGTTGGTCACAGCGTCAAACTGTTAACCAGAGATCCAGCAGTGAGAGGAAGAAAGGAGAGTTACCTCTCCACACACACTCACACTTCCAAAATTGCATCTTCTTGCAAGCAAAATCTGAAATGCCCCCTGGCCTCTGACAGACAGAGGGAAGAAAGTGCCTTCCTGGCTTAGCAAGTAATTTCTCATTGGGAATGAACTAGGGAAGCAGTCAATAAGCCCATTTATTTCCCACATCTTCTGCAAATTAAAACTTTCTGAAAGCCTGCTGGCTCTGCCTGGAGTAGGGAGAATAAAAGGTGAGAAGCTCATCAATTTGAGCTACCTGTATCTCTGGTAGCTTTGAAATTTGCAGGGGCAAAAAATATATGTTTTGGTTTCCATACAGGACAGAGATAAGCAACTCTGGAAAATACACTACGATAATACATGTAGTGGCAGAGCTAATAAACAAACACTATGATAATTTTTCCACTTTTATTCTAAATACAAACAAATAGTCCTATTGAAGATCTCTGACTTAGTATTAGCCTGATATTATTGTGGTGTTTTCTTTCTACGACTGTTTATTTGAAACCTTACTTGATTGAAAAAAACCCACCATACATTTTTGTCTCATCTCCTTGAGATTAAACTGGTGATTCTCTATTTCTGGAAAAGCAGAAGGCCTCAGTGAATTAGTCAGCAAGTTTATGCTTACAGCAGGATATGACAATGTCATCTTCCTTGTTTCACTGGAAGCATTTCCAGAAATTAACAAATAGCAAGGACTCTCGCCTTTTATCTATTTCTTTCTTTAAACAGTCAATGCTCTACACTGAATACTAGAGTTACATGCAAAAGAAATAAATTGTATTAAGTGCTATGTGAACATGAAGTAAGATATGCAAACTTTCATGGATAAGCTCAGAATTTCTCCTATTATGTTTTGTATACCTTGTTTCACAAAAAAAAACTATAAAACTTCATATGGTATCACCACACTATCATAGTTCCACTAAAAATATTAATTCTTTAATTTTTGTTCGTACTCCAGGGAAAATCTAAAAATAATTATTGCCAGAAGAACTTTTAAGCAGAAATTTATATTTTAGTCTAACTTTTAGCAAGTCAGTGTGATTTTTCTTGCTAAATGCTCATATTAAAAATTTTTATAAAGGTTTTGGTAGTTATTTCAAACACAAAAAATTTGCAGTCTTACCAAATCCTAACTATCAACCAGTTTGATATTCCAAAAACTTTTTTTTAGTAAATAAACCCTTAATAACTGTATAAAGTAAAAAAATCATCTCAACCCTGAAGACTAAAGCATTAGGACAGAAATGAAGCCTCACACATACCCAACAGGAAGATTTAACACAGTAGCTTTGGTTGCAGATGTATGCATCTTTAACAGAAGTTCTCCAGGACTCAGACATTTCCAAGAGAAACGTTCAACTGTCAGCACTCCCTTTGAAATGCTAGAAGATTCTTTTTTAGTATCTAGATTAAGAAAGAAAAAAATCAAAAAAACAAAACAAAGCAAAAAAAAAAAAAAAACAAACAAACCACCCCCTACCCCTCCCCCCCCAATTGTGTGGGAATAACAGCAATATTATGACAAATACACTTATGCAGAATCTGTAACTACCTCACATTCATTGATGTCTTCATTTAGACTTTGATAACTCAGAGAAAAGAGACAGTAATTTAAAATGAGCAAGTGGTACAGAATATGGCTTATTTGTAATATTTACTAGAAAATAATGGGTAAAAGAATGTGTCAGGAGGATGTGTAAATCAGGCATCTTCCAAGTCACCTAAGGCCACTCTAAAACTACGTAAAAATCCACTCTGTCCATATGCAAAGGAAGCAAACAGCAAACAGCCATACAAAGCTTATATTTATATTATAGTTTAATTATTTTAATTGGATGGTTAGTTTGGGTTTTTTTCCCTTTCTTGTGTTTCTATCTGCTCTTCTCTAGATGCACTAAGATTATGTCCATACCCAATATCTAAATATCTGAGTAACTAAGGACAACTGTCATGACATGCATTACCTTTTCTGAATGCCATTCTATTATCTTCATAAAATACAAGTAATTTTTACTTAAACCATCCAAGCTATTGTATCTTCAAATAAGCCAGCTGTATAGTTTAAAATATATGTTTCAGTTTAAAACTCACTTAAAAATATACTTTCGTCATATTGCTGACTTTATTGCCTCTTTATCAGCTAAGGTATAAAGTAAGCTACAAGAATGTTATCTATAGAAACAGAAACCCTATGAAACACAAGAAAATCTGTACTAGAAATACACCAATTAAAAGCTCGCAGCAAATTGTAATAAACAGTAAAGGGAGGGATCCTTTCAAGAAAACATTCATCACCAATATGAAACAACTACAACTCTCAATCTGTGCTAAAATACATCACAGGCAAACACAGCAGCACAGACATATTCATGAATGGGAAAACACATTAACATGTACTCTTCTGTGTTGAACTTACCTCCAGTATCATACCAGCGCACTAATGCAGAAAAGCTAACCAGGATTTCAATGGGCATCAGACTATCCACAAGTAAGTAATAGAAGACTCGGTCATCAGAAAACTGCATAGAAAACCAGACATTTCTGAATCTTTCATTTTCACAGAATGCTGTCAGCCTGGGCTTACATGAAATAGGACTAAGATTTTGGATATTGTGACCCTACCTATGGTATGGCAAGTAATTAACTGTCATTACTTCCTACAATTTCAGATGTGTCAGTTAAGCCCAGAGCCTCTTGCTGCATGTATAATAATATTCAATTAAGAGACAGGTAAAAGGAAAAAGTTTCCTGAATGAGAATATCACCTACTTTTAATTTATATTCTTCATATGTACCTCAGTTTAGTAGCTCTTCTTGACAAACAATATTCAACGGAAGACCAAAAATCTTTTGTGCTGAAACTTTCTGATTCTAATTAATTACAGTAGCTTGAAAGAAGTACTTTTTAATTCGGAACACATGACTAAGTCTGCTTCTTCTTCTTTTTTTTTTCTTTACAAAAATACTATAGGGAGCGTTTTTCACTCTCAACTTTAATATATAATTCCTATGCCAATATTAGAAGCTATAGAATGGTTCCCAGGAAGTCTTCAAAATTTGAAGGTCAGTGAAGTTCTTAGCTTCCAAACAGTTTTAATACCTGTTTTTGCTACATTATCCAGAGTCATATCAATAAATTTTTGGATTTGATCCTGGAATACCACCCCTATTATCTTCATAGCATGATATAAAAGTGCTCTTTTATAAGTCTGGTACAGAATTTACCTAACAGCGTAAACACCTCATTTGCATCAATGTAAAAAAAAAAAATGGTTTTACAACAAAGGGTTAGGGTTTTGGCACAATAGCACACACAGAGTTATGTAATTTTGATGCTGATTATGGCTTGTGCAAGTTATTGTACAGTGACTGGGAAAATTTCTTGTGATGTGATTACAAATACAGAGAGGTGTGAAATTATGGGTATACTACAATTATGAATCATAATCCATGTAGTTAATCTTTGCAGTACAAGATTTTAAATAAGTTAATTTTACATAAAGTTCATGCCTGGAGTTTGTGTTTCAGTATTCTACAATTACACTTCAGTTACAGTATAAAACAGGAACACGATATTCAAGCATGCTGAATAACCTTCTGATAATATGAACTAATGGCAGATTTAAAGAAATACAATAACTTCTGTGTAACTAAGGGGTATTTCTAATCCTGGGAAAAGAATCTTTTAAATTGCTAAAGGTCTTACCATGTAAAGAAAATTGGAGGTCTCTGCTATAGAGACTCCCAATTCAGATTTTAGGTGACAGGTAAAGATGAAGAAGAACTGAAGGACAGATTCTGCAGCTGAATCATTTAATTTAGTCTCTACACTGTTATAAGGTAGATTTATATAAAGATAATGAGAAGATGGAGATCTGATTCACTCTCACTAACAACCTGCATGACTAACATATTCAGTTTTTTATTATTGTGCAGTAGCATTCCATAACATTTTGTCTTGTCTTAAATACAATTAAATACTTCTGGATATTTGCCAGAAACCATTATCTTTGTATTGACTACAGTAATATTAATGCATTATTATTTTTTCAGTAACAGCAGCTCTATGTGGTCTACTAATACCGTTCATCATATATGTATTAATTATGTAACACTGTTAACATTAAAAAGCACATAAAAACTCAATACAGTCAAATACCTTAATATCCGTCTTCAGATAGTTATAAGCATATGTATGTGGCTTGTGGAAAACATACAGCTTTCTAGGGAGAAAATGAAATCAAAATGCTTGTAGGAAAATAACTTTAGTATAAATGACCTATTTCATGTAAATGTCTATTTCATAGCACAAGATACAAATTTTACTTTCATAAATCATACTCCCAGCTATTTCGCAAAAAAAAAAACCAATGTTTTTAGTTTCATTAAGGATGAATACAATTAATTTCCAGAGAAAGCAGCTGACACTAATTTCTATCTTTGCTGCATTTCTACAGTTTTCCATTGGAGGTCAGGCCACTAATCTGTTCACTTTGGAGCTATAAATGGTAATAAGCTAATACTACACTAAAACTTCCATGCCTATCTGAAAAATATTGTAAAGTACCACTATAAGGAAGAACACTTTTGTACAGTTTATTATAGTGTTTTTATAATTCTGTAGAGTCTGCATACCTTCAGAAAGCTCTTTAGATCCTGACAACAATTCTTTCTAACCTTGATTAAACCTAAGGCAATATAAATGACTTTAGCTAGAATTAACAGAATCAGATGTTAACTTCAAAGTTTTATGTAAAATAAATGTTTTGAGTTCTTTGAAAATTCACAGGGACCCTTACCTATTGCTGACATATCAATCCCTGCAACTCAAATTTTCCTGATTAAAGTTAATAGGAACTCTGGACATTCATCTTATTTTCGCTGTGTCTGAGATGTAGACATGTCAGTCAAGAAAATGCTTTCAACAGAACTGACTGGTAAAATGAAAATCTTAGGTGCCTAACTTCTTTTGAGTAATAAATTCTTCAAAGGTAAATCAAGATATATTGTTAACAGCTACTTTATCAGTTTACTGTGAAAATAAGTATACTCTCACCCATTTAGTGACAGGAATAACAAACTGATGAATGCTCTATACCTTAATGTTAGTGGTCTACAAAAGGTCAGCAGTACTTTAAGATTTAACTAACAAGTTAAAAAAAATAATATTTTACATTCTCTCTGTATAGCAATGTGAGCAAGACTTTGAAAGAAAAAGACTTTGATTGTGATGTTTTTTTCTGAAGGCCCTATCTTCCTGGACCTGGGGCTTCCTAAAAGTATTCAGGCAAAACAAGGTCTAAAGTGATCTATGATCTTTTGCTCCTAAAGTTCCTGTAGTGCTGGCTGGCATAAAAGTTAGACATTCTTCCTAATAAAGGAACAGGGTTTAATATCTGCTCAAGAAAACTTTTGAAAATAAAAGCTTCAAAGAAGTCTCAGTTACAAAATCAAATGAAAAAAAAGGTGAATTTTTTTCCTCTGATGAAATTATTCTCCTCAGCAATGTCAGATTCTCTGAAGGATTTAGATTGCATGAGACTTCTTAAATCTGAAAGACAGTAACTTACGGTATTAGTGCTACAACTACACTAGCTTTTTTATTTTTCAAGAAGTATAAATGGCTTGGAATTACACTGAAAAGTAAGCACCTAGTTGATCAAGCTGAGCTATCCTGATGGCAATACATGATTTCAACAAGATTTTTTGCCTTAGAATTGTGTTGTTCAGATGCAGACATGTATGCCAGGTGGCTGATGGACTGGGTAGAGTCCTGGGCTCAGCTGTAACAGTTATTTTTCTCATTCCTGGTAGGTGGTGCAGTGCTGTGTTTTGGCTTTCGTTTTAGAACAATCCCGGTAACACATCAGTTTTTTAGTTGTTGCTGAGTAATGCTTACTCCAATCATGGTCTTTTCAGTCTCTCCTGCTCTGTCAGTGAAGAGGGGCACAGGAAGCCAGGAAGGAGCAGAGACAGGACACCTGACCCAAACAGGTATTCCATACCACAGCATGTCATGCTCAGTATATAAACTGAGGGGAGCTGCTCACAAGGCCCAGCTCACTGCTCAGGTAGGGCTGGGTGTCTGTCAGTGGGTGGTGAGCAATTGAATTGTTCATCACCCGTGTTTATTGGTTTCTTTCCTTTCCCTTTTTAGTTTTATATTCTCTCCCCTTATTATTTCTCTTATCATTATTATTAGTAGTAGCAGTTTTATACTTTGTTTATTGAACTGTTCTTATCTCAACCCATGGGTTTACATTCTTTTGATTCTTCTCCCCATCCTGCCAGGAATACAGGGGAAGAAGAGGGGAAGTGAGCAAGCAGCTGTGTGGTTCTGAGTTACTGGCTCAGCTTAAACCATTACAGGTATGTGAGTACTCTAATAGGTGCACACTCCACAACCTCCCATCTTCCACTCACGTTACAGTCTAACATATGCTTTATGAAGCTGGTAGTTGTGTTCTCCCAAGACACAGAGTGGGTCTGCACCTACAGACTCACTGTCAACAGGGACAGTAAGTCTGTCCTGAAAAGACGCTTCGGGACTACCCTGAGAGGCAGTACAGCTATACAACGAAGATGTGTTGAGAAGACAGTTTTTACCCATCACTTTTCACATTTTACCACTGCTACACTGTTCATTTTATGGAATAAAACCTAAAACCTCTGTTCCTTACTGGAAACAAACACAGAAGTCTTCAAAACTAATCCAGATTTCCCTGGAAACAGAAGTCCTTTGTGACTCAGTTTCTTCCTTTGATTTATCCCCTGTCTGGATATTCGTATTGGTATCAGCGCTTTCTAGTTTTCGTTTTGCATCAAAACCGATATTCTCATCTAATTCTGCAGAGATAAGGAGACACACAGAGCCAATACAGTGACAATATGCACATTAAAGTAGTATTGTTCTTACACTGAAAAATTATCATATATTACCAGGATATTTTCCATACGTCTCAGAGTTTAAAAATGAAAACTAACCCACTAACCTAAAAAGATCAAAAGGTAACTGAAACAACTATATAGATATTTGTTGTTTCCATTTGCAACCACTTAAATATTCTGCCTCAATATACTATCACATTTTAAACTGTGCACTAGAACCTTTAGCATGTTACGTAAACATATATGAGAATTCTGCAAACCTAAACTCATCTATATAAAGGAAAATACAACCCTCTTGTGAAAAGGTCCTATTCAGTGAAAAGCTGATAGGGCAGTATCACAAAATTTTTACAAACAATAGAATATAAAAAATGCACAGAATTGTGGCAGACACAAAGACCTACCCTTGCCTCTCGTACTTAAGATAATACTTCCTGTGATGCTAGTTACACAGATCAGTCTACTTTTAAACAGAAATAGATTTGAACTATATTATATTAATTTTCTTGAAGGAAAATCAGAACTCCTGTCAGATTCACACCAAAATATAAACACAGAAATGTAATCTAGACACATTTTGCAATCATTTAATAATTTTTGAAGTTGTGTTGTAATGTCACTTCCACCGCCTTTACTCTCTGAAATTCATACAAATAGTTCTTGAAAATGTTTAAACTGCCCTCCCCAAGTTTTGAGAATAGCTCAAAACAGCTGAGAATATAAGAACAGCATAACTCAAACATGAACAGCTATTAACTCAGAATGTTTGCTGATGAAAAAGATGAAGTAATATTCAAACAGACAAAGTATAATAAATGAGAAAGCTAATTAGAAAGATACCTCATGTATATTTAAATGTGCTTTGTAATATTTCATTATCAGCAAGACACAGTGATGTGATGGATAGCTAATTTTATGATACAAGTGGCTCTAACTTAGTTTGCAACAAGAACTGAAGAAAATGTAACAAAAGAATATGTACCAAAGACCTTTTTCTCTTCCTTAAACTATGGAAAAACTGCCTGAAAGCTACAAAATCTAGGCTTCTCTTGGATTTAAGTTAACATGGATTTTAGGCCTCCAGTGAAATAAACACAGTGCGTGGCTTACAACTGCATATCACAGGCAGAATGATGAAGGGGCCACAGAATCACAGAATGGTTTGGTTTAGAAGGGACCTCTGGAGATCATTTAGTCCAACTGCCCTGCTAAACCAGGTTCACCTATAACCAGTTTTTAATGTCTCCAGAAAAAAAAAAGACTACACAACTTCTCTGGGCAGACTGTTCCAATGCTCCATCACCTTCAAAGTAAAGAAGTTCTTCCTCATATTTAGATGGAACTTCCTGTGTTTCAGTTTGTGCCCACTGCCCCTTATCCCTGTCACTGGTCACCACTGAAAAGAGACTGGTCACCACAGCAGAACTATGCCCAATGTCATCTTCTTCTGTCTCAGTGTTCTTCTTTGTTCATTCTGCACATGAGTATTATCAATAGACCTTCTTCAGGATCAATTGGGTCAGTAGATCTCTGCAGCCTTCAAACAGAATATATGCTGCACCCTATTTAATAGCCAATACATAAACATTTCTGTTGAAAGGCTGGGGTCAGAGGGAAGACAGCTCTTCTAGTGCAGCTAAAGGAAAGCAAAACCAGTGTCAAAATGGCTGAAGTTTCTGCAATCCTCTTTGAAGAAGTAATGAGAGGTAATGAAAATCACGTGAGAATGTCATTAAAAAGCGTATTTTATCCTTTTTGATCTATGCAGTTCAAAGATGGTGCTGTTCAGAGCTTCTGGATACAATTATAAGATAAAAGCAAACCAAACTTCTAACTATTGTTTACATTCTATGCAAGAAGTACCATTTCCAGCTATATGAAACTGCAAACATTGAGTGATATAATGAAGATATACTTTATGGAATAAAATTATAAATAAATTTGAAGCAAAATTTAAGAGCTGCTCAGTATAAAACAGTATTTTAAAACTGACATACAGAAGTTAATTTTAGTAAATAATTTTTCTGTAATTATTATATAATTAATTCCTTCAATAAATGCAAATCCTAATCAAACACACAGGGATATAAGCTTATTATAAAGTTAAACACTGCAGGGAGCTTCAGAAAAGGGAACAGCATATCTGAATTCAAGAACTTTATGCTACTTAGAACTCAAGCAACAAAGATTAATGTTACAGTCAAGCCCAAGAGGAAAAATAACTTGATGAATAAGGGAAAACATTGAAGTACAGATGTAATAACAAAACATGCACTGTAAAAAATCCCAGAAGACAAATAAAACCAGATCAATAACTAAGAGCACAACAGCATACAAATTAGAATAATTAATCCAAAAAGGAGAAAAGAGTAGCAAATGAGCACTGATTAGAGCAGTTTATCACAAAAATAACTATTTATATGGTAAGAAAATACTGTACTATAATAAAGCCCCCAAAATTATTAGAAAAAGAAATGTTCTTAACTGAGAAGATACGGTTAAGATAATTTAGCATCAAATTCTGTCTTTGCTTTTGGTAAATGCTCATCATTCTTCAAGCAGTGGCTCTACTGAGATGCTTAAATGGCAATCAAGCCCCTCATCAAACTTTTGGATAATAACATTTATTCAGTATCTGGATGCTTTGTATCTGGCTCTTTATAGTCATGAGCTAGCTCTTTAGGAGAACACAATAAGAAACACATTAAAATGTTTGCTAGCCAAGTAAATTAAAAAGCACAAGAAAACACTTCCTTGTAAAGAAAACTTTAAAAATGGTTCAAAATTGAAGTAAGCTCCCTGTCTCGGTTTTCAGTAAGGAGGGATAGACAGGCTGGCTTACTGGACTAGAGATACAAACCCAGAAAATTTCCAGTTTACAATAGAAATTGGAAGAACTTAACATGTCTCTGGACAAATACGTGAAACAGCAAGATTTCTGTGAGGTAACAGGTAATCATGAGAATAATGTGATATGAAAAGCAACTTCCATCAGATCCAATATCTGCACAAAGAGAAATTGCAAATCATAAAGAAGCACTTCATCTAGAAAATATAACTGCTTTCTTGTAAAAACAACTCAGAGTAAGTCTAAAGGAACAAATTTTCATTTTACAACAAGGCACAATCAAATTATATGTTTAAGAATTTTTTTTTGTTCTGGTATATAAACATTTCATTGCATTTGGTGAACATCAACAGTGCAAAATCTCAATGGACTTTAGCAGTCTCAGTAATTTAATAAGAATATGTAAAATTTACTTTTTTTTTTTTAGCAAACGTAAGAGGACAGAGATTCCCAAGCTGAAAGGCAGAAATACTGAAAAGCAATTATCTATCCAGGAAAGGATTTGTTTATATGTGTGACTTTACTTTTAAAGTAGCACTGTTCTCAATAGGAATGTGTTTCAAATCCTCTTCAAGTGAACAGAAAGAACCGTCCTGACATTACACTATTCATTTATTTAACTAATATCTTGTAACCAGACTCTGAAAATATAGTTATTGAATTATCATTCATATTCCTTTCAAAAGTTGAACAACTTTTAGCCATATTAAAAAGTGTATCAAAAAAAAACCCCATACTCATGAATAAAACCTTTTTAAAAGATTTCTCTGTTTCTCTCAGTTTTGGATCATGATTCATGCTTTCAGATATTCTGCGGAGTTGAAACACTCATAGTGAACCACTTAGAAGTGATAGTAATACAAAGTAACTCTCGTAAGTTACAGTGCATAGCACAATGAAAAGCATTCAACCAATATATATAACTAAGCCTTGCTTCCCAATTATTTTTCTTCCTTAATTATTTTTTTTGAAGGTGGGTTTAGTTAATAATTAATTGAGATATTACAAGGAACTGTATCATTCAAAGAAAAATAATCATACTTCTACCACCTAATAAGACCATACAGCTCCAGTCTTAGAATCTTGCAATGACTAGAAATATTGTCTAAGTAAAGTTGGAATAAATGGGTTTTGCGTAGAGAAATTACAACATTTGGGTTGAGATGGCCTGGAAACTGTGAAAACAACCTGAGTACAAAGGTTTTTGTTGCAGTAGTAATGTGAATTATTAGTATTATAGGGGATGGAAACACATCCTTTTCCTTTGTGGTGCTATGGAGTATTTTCTTCGATGATTATTTCCTAAGTATACTTTTGTGTAAGCAGAAAGAACAGCAATCAGACTACTGACATACACTAACTTCAGAATCAATTAATAGTGACAGCTACAAAAATACTCCAAAATTCCAATTTAAGGATTAAAGAGTCATCTTCCAGTCTCTGAAGGGGGCCTACAGGGATGCTGGTAAGGGACTATTCATTAGGGACTGCAGTGATAGGACAAGGGCTAACGGGTTGAAACTTAAACAGCAGAGGTTTAGATTGGATATAAGGAAGGAATTCTTTACTGTTAGGGTGGTGAGGCACTGGAATGGGTTGCCCAGGGAGGTAGTGAATGCTCCATCCCTGGCAGTGTTCAAGACCAGGTTGGATGAAGCCTTGGGTGATATGGTTTAGTGTGAGGTGTCCCTGACCATGGCAGGGGGGTTGGAACTAGATGATCTTGAGGTCCTTTCCAACCCTAACTATTTTATGATTCTATGATTCTATCTACTGCAAACTACTATATTTCTATTAGGTTTTGGCATTGAGCTGGGAGAGAAAAACTGAAGCATATATTTCCAGCTTATTAACTTTAAGGATTTCGATAGTGAGATTCTTCTAATTTTATTTTTTTTTTAATGGAATGATATTAATAAAGATAGGGATACATAAGAAAAGCCATTCAAACAACATAGTACTTGAATGGCAGAAGTCTGAATATAAACTTCAAACACACTTACCCTTATCACGGGTCTCTGCATTTTGCTGCTCACTGAGGGTGGTCTCCTATATAGTGGGAAAAAGACAACAGAACAAACAATGGTGCAATGGTGATTATAATCTTGCATAATTTTGTTAAATACTTTGCTTTGGGGAGGTCCTTCCTGAGATGGAGAAACAAATTAGTAAGTTATCATTGTAGTATATATATTTTTAAAAAGAAAAATAGAAATAATAAAATTCACCATAATACCTACATATACATCACCAATAGACTGATGTTTTTCTAGAGATGTACATGTGAACTAGAGTCTGGGATAACAGCTGTTCATATGCCTACTCCTCTGCTATAAGAAAGAAAATGTTCTTTGCTCTTACTGTTATATGACAATAAAATAAGTTCTATTCTAAGAACGAATTAGTCCTATTCTGAAACGAATTCTGTTCTTTTCTATTCTACATTTCCATTATTGGAAAGCACATGGAGGGATGCTTTTCCAACAAGCATTTCTTACTGTGAAAAAGTACCTGACTGTTGACAGCCGCATGCCTGACTGTTACAGTTTTTTGTTGTTTTTTTTTTTTCCTATCAGCTGCATAAACAAAAAGTAGCCTGCTCTTTTTCCACATTTTTGGCAAACAGCTTTATCCTGGTCAATCCCATTTCCAGGCTAGAGCTGCTGACCTATTATGAATGCAATATCCACTTAAATTTAAAGTTGAAACCAGATTACCCAGCCTTTCAAAAAATTCACTTAGTTTCCAAAGTCAGGGTCCTTTTATTTGAGAGATTAAAATCCTTGAAACTGATCAAAATGTGTGCCTTGTCATCCTGTCTTTCGACTGCTCTTTTATCTACAATATGACATACTCTGCACATGACTCACTTGCACTTCTTTCTGATTTCCACAGTTTCCAGCTTGTTTCCTATTCAAACATGGTACTATTTATGGGTTAACTGTCTAGCTTTGCCTCTGCAAAGACAAACATTAAAGCCTAAAAAACCTATTGTAAACAAATTTAGAAGCTTCTTTTCATCTCAGGACTCCCTTTAACAAGATTTCTCATCCATCCCACCACCCAAAACTCCACCTATATAACCATCTTTACATGCATCAAAGGTGCTAATGATGGAACTCGTAACATTGAACTGGCCAACATCTGGATACACAGAGTGATTTTCTGTTCTGCATTTCAAAGAGGAGTTGTTGTAGCTCTACTAACTGGACCTGCTTTTATGCTTTCATGCTTTCACAATACAATCTAAGCAACTTTTGAGGGGTAGAATGACATAATGTAAAGTCTTAGTAAGTTTGACTGGATGGTCCGTCTCAGCAGTACCTAAAGCTTGCATAAGATCATTGTACTGCAACTCCAGGTCTGCCTCAACTATCATATTACATACTACTGTTGCATACACAATATGAAAGGACCTGTAAATGTTTCATTAGAGGAAAGCCTTATGGCTCTCTACGTCAGTTCCTAGCTGCAGAACGTCTTTCTGCAGCATTTATTCTACAGGACTTCCACAGGCCTTTTAGGTGTTTGGTCTTTTCTTAAGTGAATAAACTATGCATTTAAAATTCTCTGTCCCAAAATAGGAAGTACCAAATAATTTAATGTTTATAATTTAACTGCAGTATTGTTTACTGAGAGAATTTTAAAATCCCTTTTTGCACAGTGCAAATTCTAAATTCTATTCCAAATCTAGCATGGTTTTTTAAAGAATGTCCATGAATCAAAGCTGAGACAGATCTAACATAAAGAGCAATTAAGAGAAAAATACAGACATTGCTAAAATTGTTAACAGTTGGGAGAACAATTTGGTACTTGAAATATATTATGTCCTATATGTCCATTTTTAAATTAATTTCTTGCTTTTCTAGGGCAAATGAGCTGAAAAGAACACAATATGATTTTGCAATTGTCCGTGTAATTCAGCTCCTGCTTCCAGACTTCTGTACACACAACTGTGCAAAACAAAAGGCAAGCTGTGATCACTTGTCATGTGATGCTGATAGTTACACCTCAACAATTGGGTCTGGAAAATCTCTACTAATGCATGGACTATCTTTCCCCTTTAAATTGGGACTTCAGAAGTATGCATGCATAGAGCTGTCTACATGGAGTCTACAACTTGCAAGATTTCAATATTGCCAAATTTCCTCTAAGAGCCACAGTATTTACCAATTAGGTACATGTCAACACTACCAGGCTTCTTCTCAAAATCTTGTGCATGTCCAAGGTATAAAAAGTACCAGATCTACTGTACAAGCCTTGGAGACTGTAATGTTTGCACCACAAGTCTAGCACTTTCTGCCAGACTTGTAGTTCACGGACAGTACACATGACTTATGTTTTTTAGAACAGACATGTGGTAGCTTACTATAGGGCCACTTTGTTGGTTTTAGCAGCTGGCAGCAGGAAAGCCCACAGGGATATATAAAATCCTCAAAAGCTGCTTCAACAAAATTTCCAGTAAAGGAGCACGTACCCCGGAAAATCTAAATGATTAGAAATGTCACTTTAGCCAGCTTGAGCTGTGAAAGCAATCTAATGAAACTTGTGTAGAAAGTCCTGTAGACTCATTTGCTCAAGATTCTGGAGTGCACACATAACATAGTCAAAAGCTGTCTGCTTCTCTAATGGTATGGGATGTGTCTATTACCTAAACCTCACTGATTCTGAGACAACTGGGAGTGTCAAGGAAGTTCTCATTCTGTTATGCTATCGCCTCAGCCACAGCGGTTAAGACATTGGCACAGAAAGAGAAACTGAAGGCAATTTTCCTCCTTAATGAACACACACTGTCTGAAAGGTCAGCTCTGATGCCACAGTATCTGATAAAGAAAGAAAGGAAAAAAGACTTGAATCCAGCTATGAAGCATGAAAGGCTGCACACAGTTGAGAGTCAGGGAGAATTTATTTACTCATTGTTATTCCTGCAATCAATGGGAAATCTGAAAGCAAAATGTGAAAAAAAAAATTAGTGGTTGACTTAAAAATCTAATTTATAGTCTATTATATGTTACAATTATTAATATGTAACTTTAGAAATAATGACAATTCATAAATTTATAACTACCTCATACCTGATATTTTTATAAAACCAGTGTCCTTTTCTATGTAGAAATTAGGCATGGCAAAACTTTTCATACGAGTTTTTCTGTAAAAAAATCTAGTCACCTTCCAAACATAAGTTCTCTGGATATAACCGCAGGTGAAGGAATAAAGCTTCAAATACATTATTAAGATTAAAAATACATTTTAAATCTACCTCCAAAATGACAAAAATTACTAAAATATTTCAGATCCAACTCTGTATTAAATTTCAAGGGCTTAGGTTGACTTTTGCATTGATAGTCACTTAGACACAATCTTTGTTACCTACTCCTGAGTCACTGTTTTCACCAAATCAACATCAGTTCTCTTTGTAGCTGTGATGTGGGAGAAAGTAAAAGGTGGGTTTTGATACAAGGCAGTGGAACAAAAGAACAACTACAAAGCAGTACACAGAGTGAGGTATAGGAATTGCTTAAAAATACTGGATTATCAACTCTGTTTCTTTTTTATTCGGTCTCTAATGTTAGAACTGTTCCACTCTCTATAAGCAAGTAGATATTTGTAAGAAATATCTACAGAAAGTTACCACAAATGTCTAAATGGAGGTCCCTCTCCTCAAATCCCTCTTCTAATTCATGTGCCTCATATCTCATGTATACTTTTATTTTCCCCTAAAAAAATAAGCAAGGAATTTTGATTTTGTGCAGACTCAATAACTGTCAGAACTATAAAATTTGTAAAGAAAGTACAATTTTTTATTTTCTTTCTAGCCCTCCTGTTGACTCAATATGAACTCACTGGGCTTATGAAATATATAATAACAATGATTAGAATAAGAAAACGCTTTTTATGACACAACAGGCTAGAAAGTTTATGGGAAACATGAAAAAAGCACACAGCAGAGCATGCAAATTAAACAGACTTGAAGCCAGTTGTAAATCAGAGGACTGACCTTGCACATATAAAAACATGGCACTGAAGTAAGAAAAATAAAGTAAGCATGAACATTAAAGAACAAATGTACTGTGTTTATGTCACTGCAAGAGAGGGGCGGTCTTAACCTTTCTGCTCTAGAAAGCAGCATTGGCAACCAGCTTAGCACTGAAGAAGCCACAAACAGAAATCAAGAGTGTTCTGCCTAGGATCTCTGAATACAGCAGACTATTAAAATATCAAGCAGCCACTGCAAATTCTGAAGGTAAACATATTGGGATTAGAATTTTGTTCCTTTGTTACTGTTCAACATTTCCTAAAAAAAAAAAAAAAAAACATAAAGAGCTTTCTTCTCAAGAAAGTTGGAGACAACTTGTATTAAAGAATTCATCACAGTGAAGAATATTCAAGTAGGCTTTCGAATAGAAGAGCTCCAACAAAACACTATTCCAAGATAATAATTTTCTCAAAAATTTGCCAGAATTACTGTTCCAGGAGACTGCAAGATACTATGTAACTTACATATGATGACCTTTCTGCTTTTTTCCTGACCACAAAAATGGATAAGGAAAAAAATGAAATAAAAAATCAAGTTCTGAAAACCTCCTAGTTCAGCAAGTGATTATTCCACAAATAATTTTCTCCAGCCAAATGGAACAAGCATATTTCAACATGACTTACACATATAAATTGCTTACCTTACAACTGAAGAATAAAAGTGAGCTTTTCCGTTAAAGAACTAGGCCTATTTTATGGAGTTTTAAAACAATGAAAAAAACCCAACAACAAAACATATAACAGTGTGATTCAAGATCAATTTAACTACCAAAAATGCATACTTTTAAAGATACTTTTCCTAATGCACATCCACAAAGTTTTTAGAACTGGTAAAATAACAGGGAATGGGAAATCCAGGGCAAAAAATGTTTGAAAAATTCAGTACTAAAACATTTCTGTTCTTTGGCATGGGCAATTTAGGGACACAAAGAATACCATGTCTTTCAACTTAAGAAAGGACATCCAGCTCCTAAAATTTTAACTTATATTTATCACTAGTCTGTTTCTGTGACAACAGACCTTTAGGAACTGTGAATCAGATATTCACTGATGTAACTTCATACAGTTTACATTGGAGTGAACTGAAATATGCCAATTTAAATCTGCTGAGCATCTGGCTCAGCAGCTGACTGAATTTCAGTCAGCTTAAAGCATACAATTTCTGTATCCCAAAGATATATCAAATCTGCACTAAAGGTTTTAAAGCAGACAACTCCTGAACAGCAGTCACACAATTTAAATGGAGACAAAGTTATTCACATTTGGTATTCTACAAAACAAAATTACAGCAATTAGCAATAACTTGGTCATTTGTAGATATCAAAGTTTCTCTTTCAGTGCTTGCTTTTTTAATCACTAAACGATATTGTTACTTTAAATTTTAAAGCTATTGAAAGAAAGCTTTCCAATAACGAATCTCCCAGAGGTATCCACATAATTTTGTTGATTAAAAGACTTAATATGTGAAAGATTGTTCTGCAAGTTATTTGCTTTTGCATTCCATACAAATGCAGTCCTACTTACATACTGCAACTATTAACTGGCATAGCATTTTTTCAGCTGAGATTTAAACTGAGGCAAAAGTAAAGCTCAAGTGTAAGTCCATTAGCTGCTCATGACGTCTTACATTTCATGTCTGAATCAGACTGCCCTCAGACTATGTCACATTCATGTCTTCTCCCAGTCATTTCAGATTTATCAATGTCTGTCTCTTTTGTATTTTCTTACTTGCTCTTGCCTCTTTTTGACTGCATGTCCTACTGTGACAGACCAACCTTCTACAATCATATATTTCTTACACTCTTGGACTAGAGGAGAGAATCAAAGTGATGTTCCAAATTACTTCTATGTTTCTAGCACATAAACATCTATTAAGATGTAACTAACTCAATCTGTATTTGTACAGCTAGAGAGACTGAAGTTATGCAACCAATAATTATATATTGTATGATGCTACTTACAGCTCCTTATTACTTTGCTGTGTTTGGAATGATTTTCATAAGTTGCAATTTTTAAAAAGACTTTTAAAAATGAAGTACTAATTAGACTATTGTAAAATGTATACAAAATTCAGGCTAATTAAAAATATATTTTATTGCAAAGAATTTTCCTTCACTACAGAATTGGCTTATTTTAAAATCATAAATACCTAATCACTACACATCCACATGTACATTTTCTATATATACAATAGATATAGAATGATTATAGCAACTGAATTTAAGAACTGAAATATAAAAATGGTATAACAGCATACTCTGAAGAAGAAACATATAAATAGACACTCCAAAAATTAAACAGGAACTTATTGCCCTTTTACTTCAAAATTTAACAAACTAAATTTTATTTTCTGTGTTCATGAAGATATCTCATAGCATACTATTCTTAACAGTATGTCTTTGGTCTTCAAACACATTTTATAACTCAACTGGCAGTCACTATATAACAATCAAATACTACATTTGTAACCCACAAGTATACTTATCAGTTGGCCCCAGAAAAGGACAATAATAAGGACAGTAAAGCCAAAATATTTCATAGTGTTAGCTACAGGACTTTTAGAATTTGAGGAATAAATTATTAAAAAATAAGGTTAAAACAAAACTTGATGTGAAAGATATCCCACCCAGCACACATCAATATAACTATAAATTGGAAAGGGGGGGGAAGTTACTTAAATAGCAGGGAAAAAAGCTCACTGAGAAGTCTTTAAAATCCTGTATTTCAGCAGTAAGTATTTTCTGTTTTGTCTCACTATCCTTTGGAATATAAAACTAGGTCAAATTAAAATAAAATTAGGAAAATTATTACCTGAGAATCATCTTTTGCATTTGAACGTCTCACACTTTGATTCATAGGCACATTACTGTCTCTCACATTTTCATCACTTTCAGTAACAGAAGGGAGACGGGACAGAGAATCAAATCCTTTTTTGAGGGTAGATTGTGGAAAGTGGCTAAATAATAAAAGAAAACTCAAACACTTTAATCAATACATTTACTTTCAAAAAGAAAGTCTTCATAACTAATATGCTTAACATGATGTTGTCAAAATAATTTGTGACTCCTTTATTTTACAGCCTAGTAGGGCAGCCAATATCTATATATGCTTATCTTTCTGCCTTGGCACTACACACATATCTACGCTCAGAAGACCTGAACTAACCTGCCTTCTTAACTAATCCTCAAAAAACCAAACCCAAGTCAGCTGACAAAAACTAGATGGTAATGCTAGAAGTAAATAAATTTCCATGTCCTCTAGAAAAAAAAAAAAAGTGGAGTAGTTAAATGGGGGGGGGGGGGAGGGGAGGAAGTGTCAGAATAATCTTTTGCCTTTTCCCTCAAAATGGGTCTCCATAGCTACCAGACTGCTAAAACACACGATAACCAAGGAAACCTGTGCAAGGTCTATTCTGGTTGTAGCAAAAGAAAGCTTTGTTGCTGACTTAGTGAAGGCAGAAGTAAAAACTGATGGAAATACAAATAACTCTTTGCTTGTTAAGTGAACTGGGAGAACAAGATCAAAACAATATTGCACACACGCCAATTAGACATAAATGTGTAACTGTGTTACTGCAGCAATAAAGAACAAAGAAAAATGTAACATGTTATCCAGCCCCTTTCCTAAGACTGAGATAATGAAATATCAAGATTTTTAGCAGTAACATAGTAACAATTATCTTGCCTTTGAGTGATTCAAATATTTTATTAGAATTAAAGCAAGAGATTAAAAACTCTTTCAGTCCCAGTTGTGTATCTAAGTCCCTTATTTTATTTAGGCAGCTATATTACTTTAATGAAATGCTAATACTTGCTATATATTTTTGGTTACTACCTGTTAATTAAATCACAAGAGATTAAATTAGCTCATTGTCATGGAAACTTAGCACATTAAACAAACTGTCCTTGACAAAATTTAGTAAGTTGACCATGAAACAATCTATTAAAGATGAAAAAACTACATAAAATATGGTAACATGCAAATAAGGAAACATCTTAATTATTAGTCTCTCGTTCTTTTAATAACCTATTAATGGATATCGCTTAGAGCATTTTTATGTATGTCTACTCCTACTATTTGAAAACAAAAATTAAGTAATTTAATGTATTTTTAACCAACAAAATGCAACTGTATCAGCAAAACAATACACCCAGAATATTCCAAGTTAATTTCTTCCACTGAAAAATGCTGCTCAATAAAAAAAAAAAAAAATCAACTCAGACTGGTTTCTTACCAACCCATCCAATCATCATGATCAAAATACGGAAACTGCCATGTAATTTGTGCAGTTTACTTAGAGACGTACTTAGAAAAAGGTATACACACCTTAAAAATGATACACACATCCAACAGTTTACAAATTGTTGTTGGAGTCATTCTCAAGAAAATAAATATCCTTCAAAATAACATAAAACTTTTGGTGCTCAATTGGTATGTCATACATGCAATGCTTCCTCTGTCAAGATTTCAGTCAGAATAAAAGTGAGGATATTAATAATTCTAGCAGTTGTTGACAAAACGTTCAACATCTTCAGCTGGAGTCTGTAGAAAAGCATTATGCAGTGGGTCATAGGAAAAAAATCCAAGGCCCTGATATAATTAATGATAATCCTTCTTTTCTTGTCTGCAAGCAAGTATTATTCTGAATATTCAATGCTGACTAGAAGTCATGTATACATTGATTTCTGAAACTCTTCTCTAAGACACCCTGTATTTATACAAGGGTTTTTATATATATTTATACAAGGTTTATACATATATATTTTCAAGGGTTTACGGGACTTCCAGCCTTTAACATGAGGCATTTATACAAAGGTGTGTTCTGAGCATGAGCTTCCTCACCTGAACTCTCAGGTTTCTTGTAATAACTATAATGAACAGAGAACAGCCTGTTTTATTCATAAAAATTAATTGCTCCATGCCAAATATGTGATGCCCATGAAAGTATTGACTGGCCAGTCAATGACTTCCTTGTTATGTGCAAGAATTGAAAGGGACCAGTAGTTTGAGGAAAAAATAGAAAGACAGCAGAGAATATTCCTATTTCTGGTGGAAGCAATCTATTGAATATTCACTGTGCCTACTGAGTAGAGAAACTGGCAGTGTTTTGCCCAACAGAGCTCCCTGCCCTTCAATGTCAGATGCCCTGAGAAGTGTGCATCCACCTAGGGGACTGTTCATACAGGGTGTAACAAGTTGGAACATACCCCTCAGGTGTGTGCATGTCCACCTCCTAGTGGGCTTTCTCACAGACATAGAATCACAGAATCATAGAATAGTTAGGGCTGGAAAGGACCTTAAGATCATCTACTTCCAACCCCCCTGCCATGGGCAGGGACATGTCACACTAAACCATGTCACGCAAGGCTCTGTCCAACCTCACCTTGAACACCGCCAGGGATGGAGCATTCACAAAATGCATGTAGATTAGCAGATTGTAGGGAACAGCATATAAAATTTATAGCACCCCAACTTGCAACTCCAACAGAAGGTTTGTACAAACAGAACAACCTGCATGCCTAAATTAGAAGGTGAGCTATTAATCCTCAATGCCAGGAGAGCATATAACTGCATGTGTATGCCTTTGTGTGCATGACTAAAAATTCTTCAGATTAGTTATACAAAGGTGTTCAGAAATTTGTATGTCTGTCAACATTTGGAAGCATCTAGAATAGTTGTTTATCTGTTATATAGATGACATTGATCATAAATATACAGTTCATTGACTGACGATTAATTATGTGACATCAACAAATCAATAAAGTGCTCTGATCCTAATTTGCTTTCAACTACATAATCTGACCAGTTTTTCCCTGTGACAGAAGTAAACATAAGCCATTGCACTTTCACAGTCAAATGGAGGAACGGTACAAAGCTAATGCTGAAACTACACTGAATACTTACATGTCTGTGGGTAGTGTAATAACATTCAATTTGTAATTCAAAAATAGGCTAGCAATCTCAACATGTTCTTCAGGTTTCTTTACCACAGACACTGGAAAAAAAGCAACCTGTTAAACATTTGTTCATAAGAAATTTTTAACACTAGAACTTCGACAAATAACTTCCATGGGGGATTCACCAAACCTAAATAATACTCAAACTATAATAGCATACATTTGAATCAAAGAGAATAACCAATGGTGGCTCTAGGTGACATATCATGAAAAAATACTGCTCAGAGCTCTGATCCTCAGCCTGCAGAGTGTAAAGCGTGCTTAACCTATGTAAGGTTATCCAACTTAGCTTAGAAAAGCCATGACAGTACACTGCTAATTTCCTGTTTATCTCATTACATATTGCTAGCTTGCCTGAAAGACTTTCATATTCAAGGTATCTCATATCATGCATTTAATTCCATTGTGCAGTACAGACAAACCCCAGTACAAGTTTACCTCTAAAACTATGAGTTTTTGCAGCAGTACTACTCACATACTTCAAACGTTTGAAAGGTGTTTAGAAGCTTTCATAGCTCTGCATGAGAGAGCTTCTGCATTGGTTTGATAACACCCCCTCTTCATTTTCTCAAGTAGAGTGCTTTCTAGCCTGAAATTAAGACACTTCTCAAAGTGTTTAGGAAATAACAGGGCTAATGGGAAGTAATACAAAATTGGTAAGAGAAAAAAAAACAAAAAAAAAACAACAAACAAAACCAAACAAAGTAATCCCCAAGGAAGTTCTATTGAAATTAAGCAATGAGATGATAAATATGGCCCTGGAAATTTATATATTTGCAATAATTAAAATGTTATTACACATTTATTTTGGAGGTTTAAGTAGACAAACCTTGGGGTCCAGATGACACAAGTGTTTCCTTTTTCTGACGGAAAAGCTTCCAGCGAGGAATGGGTGGTGGTTGTGGTGGTGCTACCAGAGGACAGGACCTTGTTCTAGTGATCAGGACAGGATGGCTATATATGTGGGAAAGTCCATACTGCCTTAGTTTCTCTGAAGAATCAACCTATGAAACATAGAAAAATAATCCGGCTGTGTCACACCTCCTTTCTCATCATATTTCTGACAGAAAAGAACAGTACGCACACAAAAGCATCTAACAGCTTGGGTAACATATGAAACAAAAATAGCTCACCTGACAAGGCTATCCAAAAACATTCTAATTAGAATTTGTTAGCAGAAAAAGTATAACTGAATAATCGTGTTTACATGTATTGTACTTCTTATAGTAGATTCATCACTCTTTTCAACTTATTTATTTAACTGAATTCTTTTAGGTGCTACAGAAAATACATACGTGAAGCAGAATTAATATGTAAAACAACAGCAACAACATTTTGTTTTAAATAAACATATTTTAAAACTTTGAGGGAGAAAGTCTTTATTTCATGCTGAATTTATAAAGTGGCAGAATTCTGTAAGCAACTGGTCTTTTAGATACTTGTGAAATCTCCATAATGTAATATCACTTTGAAGCAATACATCATTAAACTTTTCATCTGCTGGCTAATTTAGAGAACGTATTAAAGGCACTGCAGCTGACCTGTATACCAAATCCCTTAGCAACAGATTTAAGAGCAATTTTAGATGTGGACATTGAGTGGTGCTCTTTGAATTAAAATAATAATGGTGTAGTGCTTAACATTTTTCATTACTGAAAGTTCTGTTACAAGATTTGCACATCCTTTGTATATTAAAAATACACCTCCTTTTACTTGCTAAATAAATCACACATAATTTAGTTCCTTAACATGCTCATCAGCAAGGCTTTGATTGCTCCTGCTCATTGTCAAATGTTCCTGAGGTTCTGCATTTATGAACTTTGCAGAGAAGGATGTAGATGCATTTGTGATTGTCAGTTATTTGAAGGAAGAACAAATTTAACACAATAAGGTTGTCCACGGAAGTTATGGCTACCCCATCCCCCGAAGTATTCAACACCAGGTTGGACAGAGCTTTGAGCAATCTGGTCTAGTGGAAGGTCTCCCTGACTGTGGCAGGGGGATTGGAATGATCTTTAAGGTCCCCCCCAACCTAAATTATTCTGATTCTATGAAGGTATACAAGCAATGTAAAGGCTTCACTTGATCTCTGAATTTATATAGATATATTACAGGATTGGTGACTGGGTACATACATATTCAAGCAACTTAAAAATGCAATTTAAAACATCTGAGATTAGAAAGTATATTGAAGACTACGAATTAGGTGCCATAAACAAGAACTTGTCAGCTGCTGAGTAGGAGACATACCTAAATGACTCAATTATGCATTTTTTTCCATGTTATTTGAGGAAACTTAAGGCAATTAAGTTCAAGCCACATCAATCCAAGGACATACACACTAGAAAACAAAGCTAAAAGGTATACTGCAAAAATTCTGGAGGGAAATTATGGCACAACTGTAGTTAACAATACAATTTTCTAGAAATTTAGAGAGCAATGATTCTGCCAATGAGTCAACTCTTCAAAACTTCAATTATTTCTATCAGTGTAGTATATCTCAGCCCTCAAAGAAAGCTTGAAAATGAGCTTTTTTAACCCATAAGAAACCCACTACACTTCTATCTTTAATTTCTGTCAACTTCCATTTTTCTATCAGTCTTTACTAAAACACTGGTTTAGACACATAGGTCCATCTGCCTCATCCTATTTGGCATGCAAAGCCTCTTTTTCAGTACTCTCTATAACCTCACAGTCTGAAGCCAAGTTTGAGACTCAAGGCAGGAAAAATATAACCTTATGTCACTGTTTCTAGTTTGCTGTCTGATGACTAGCACTACTTCTGAGGAAAAAGACACTACTGTCTGAGACCTTAAATTTAAATAAAAAAATAAATAAACCATAGAGAAAGAGCTAGTCTTCAAAACAGCATAAAATACACAGCACAACTCGCAAAAAGAAAGTGCAAGAGTTAAGAGCAGTAAAGCATAACACCTGCAAACCATTTCTGGAAATTTCTTTATTCTGTCAAGCTTATCAGTTTCCGGAGTAGGCAGCTTAAATTTTAATGTTCTAATTATGGTAAATATGATTTAAATGTACAAAAAAAAATCTAATTAATAATCAACTCAAGAAAGCCAGTTCTGGCATTATAAATAGCTTTCTGTAGAGTGTGAGTGACTAAGTGGAAATTTAAGCATTGTTTTTACCCCAGCTGCGTGAAGTGCTGCACTCTCTCCAGCTGCTTTCATCAGATACAACACTAATGATAGAAATGGATATAAACATGCTATGTCTTAAAGAACAACGCAGAGAATTCATGTTTTTCAACTAACCCCTAAAATAATTAGTCCTTCCATTCAGAAGTATCTCATTATGATACATTTTTTAGTCCCCATCAAGATTCTCCCAAGAGACTTCAGCTCCTGGGATCCAGAGGAAAGTGGAGTAAAACTGATAAAATGAGCAGACTGTGGCACAAAAATGCAGAAAATGCACAATCAGAATACAGAAGTACCAAAAATATAAATTTAACTGATAATCACTACCTAATGACTATTTCACTATATTGATTTTATTATTTTTGTTGCAACATAGTTGCTACAAAATGAAAGTCTCTGATACTAAAATAATGCTTTCCTGTCCTGAGATCACAGACTCTTACCATCTGCTTTAACGAAAAGACATCCTTTTCAAACAAATGCAGCGGTATACAGCCAGCATACACGACCATTTCTGGCTGGGTTGGCACAGATGATTCTACAGAGAAAACATCAACATGCTTTAGAACAGCATAAACAGTAAATAAATGTTGCTATACCTCACCCTAACTTATTCTGCTCTCTTTGCCTCATTTTTGTTATTTTCTTTGTCTCATTTGAAACAAGAGCTCATTGTAGAGTACTTATAAGATTCCATGGATGGCAAAACCATGCTGTTTTAATCTTTACCTATTTTAGACTATCAATGACTTTTGCCTATTTTACTTCTTTTACACAGATGAATAAGAAAAACTACAACTTACAAATGCAACAGGTCAGAGGTAGCTCTAACCATTGTTCTATTTTTCTTCAGATTTTAGTAATACTAGATACTAGCCTGAAGAACACAATACACATCATCTGGGCAGATGAAATGAAAACATACTGATTGGTCAATGTTACCTGAAGGCTTCACACCAGTGAAAGCAAAGTTTGATCATACTAACAAAAGGATCAAAAGCCAGAGCCCTGGACACTCCTAGCAATGGATATGAAGAATAAGATTAGTTTGGGAATCAGAGCATTTGTTAACCAGGGTTATTGCTCTTACTTCTGTCAAGGAGATGGAATAATGGAGGTAATGTCAGCTGTTTCTTAAAGCATGAGGGGGTAACCACATAGCTCTTACCCTACGTGCCTTACAGAAACTTGTTTTCCTGTAATTCTGCCACAGACAAGGTGTAAAAGCAGAGACACGTTCACTTGTTATTCCTAGAAATCTGTTGCACTGGGCAACCACGCAACCATCTCATACTTGTATCTGTGGAAGAAGCTATTGTTGATACCCTAATAATGAAGAGAAATCAAGGCTGTCTGGGTGACAGCCAGTTTATTCATGTTGAAGGGAAATTAAAAGTCTAAAAAATTTATTAGTAGAAATGTAGGTCTAAAGGTCAGCTCAAAAAGAAGGGTATTTATTTCTCTTTATTGTTCCTTAGTAATCTAAGAAAGTATGTGAAGAGAGGTTCTCAGCACAGAGGTTGTGAAAAACAGCACACCTGTTTTTCATTAGAATGTTTTGTCTTTGCTCCCTTCAGCTCCACCTCAAATATAGGACAATTTCTACGTTTCCTAAGTGTGCAGCTGGAAGGTGCTCTAAGAATAGGTATTTTCTGTGAAACTGAATAAAACAATGTTGTCTGCATAAAAAGAAAAAAGTGTAAGGAAAATAAAAGGGAAATGAAAGATAGCAAGTGACTGGAAAATACAATTTATCAGACTTCAAATTGATTGTCGTGGTTTAAAACCAAACTGCACAGTTTGTTCACTCACTCCCCCCCTTGTTCCCCCAACTCCCGGAGAGTTAGGAAGGAGAATACAAAGAATGTAGCCCCCATGGGTTGAGATAAGAATGGTTTAATAGCTAAGCTATAACATAAATCACTACTGCTACTCCTATTACAAATAATGATGATAAAGCCAATAACAAGCGAAAAGAATACAACACCTCACCAGCCACCGACCCATAACTCACCCCACCCTGCCCGACCGAGCACCGACCGATACCTCCTCCATCCCCCCAGCCTCCAGCCCTTCCGGGTTTCTCCCAGTTACATCCTGGGTATGACGTGCTATGGTATGGAATACCTCTTTGGCTAGCCTGGGTCAGGTGTCCTGTCTCTCCTTCCTCCTAGCTTACCCTCCTCCCTGGCAGAGCATGAGGCTCAGAAAGGCCTTGGACAAACCAAACATTTGAGCAGTAACTCAAAACATGCTTGCTATCAGCAACCGTTCTCAGCCCGAAAGTCAAAACACAGAACTGCAGCAGCTACCAAGAAGGAGAAAAATGACTGCTACTGCTCAAACCAGGACACTAATTTATTTAGAAGTTACACAATAGTTTCTTCTTGAAAAACTAAGCTATCTTTGCATCTTAAATATTCTTCCAGAAATTCAATTACTCAATTAAATGGTGGTGGTATGTCAGAGTTTCTTTCCAGTGGATTCTTAGTATTTCCCACTGCACATTTGTGATTCCCCTGTTAATCACAGCTGTTGTGTTAGCTATGGTTTTCAACTTATCCAAAAAGCAAGCCTATAATCTAGGTTTGATCTCAGTCCCTGCTGACATATTTAATCTGTTACAAATACAAGTGTAGAAGCTACCATGTCCTACACATTACAGAACAGTTCATGCCACAAGGTATACCAGTATCATTGCTTGTGAGAAGTATTTCTCAATTAAAAGTATTCCACCAAATAGCAGGTGGAATGTAAAACTGTCATATTCAGTCCAGATGGGTTATGAAATAAAATGTCTGCAGGGCAGACAATAAACAGCAATGAACAAATTATTAGAGCATGGAAATGATTAACCAGGCACACCAAGGCACACCATATTCACTTTAATAATACTATTACAATACTACAAAGATTTGGTACATTATGCCTGTACCTTTTAAAAATAATGTATTATTTGATCCTTTTTTACTGTACAAAAAATGAGGAGGACGTATACTCTTCAGTGCAATCTGTATGGTGCTATGGTTTAGATATGCGACCAAAACAGTGCTCATAACACACAAGTGTGCCAATTATTGCTAAGTAAAGCTCACAGAGCATTAAATCCTTCTGTTTCTCATTCTGCTACCTCAGCAAGGATGCTGGGGATAGACAAGGGGTTCAGTCCCACACAAACTAGCAGGGGTGTGTTACATATCACAGCATATTATGCTCGGTATAGCAACTGGGGTGTTTTCTGCTCAGGGACAGGCTGGGCATCAGTCACTGGGTGGGGAGCAACTGCATTGTGTGTCACTTGTTTTGTACATTCTAAGATCATTATTATATTTTACTTTCTTTCAATTATTAAACTGTTCTTATCTGAAACCACAGCTTTTATCATTTTCCAGTTCTCCCATCCCTACCAGAGTTAGGGTGAGGTGGGCTGGGGAGTGAGCAAGTGTCCGCATGGTACTTAGTTGCTGGCTGGGGTTAAGCCACAACAACAATGTAATGAACATAAAAGGTTTTGCCATTTTAGAAATAAAATATAAATGGTATTAAAAGTAGTTAAAGACCTCTTCAGAAATTATTCAGATTTATCACAGAAAGAAGCCCTCACACTCAAAATGTAGAGTGAAAACTTACAGTAAGGAGCTAAGCATGTTTATGGTGCTGGAAACAAAATACTTGTCAAGATACTTCCATTAAAAAAAAAAAGGCAGAAAAAAAAATAGAAAAAGAGTTGTTGCATCAAGTAAAGTCATTGTTACAAAAATTCCCAAGACCAATTTAGAAAATTTTTGCAACTACTGCTTCTGGAGTCTGACTTTAAACCTAGCCTTAGTTTCTGGTTCTACTGTCCCAGGCCATTCTCTGCAGACTATGTGTTGCAAAGCCTGCAAGCTTTTTCTCCAGTGGCTATAATCTCATAACAAAAATACATTTGAATTCGGTATTATTTCTAATTGCAGTTCTCCTTTCAAAAACAAATAAAAGCAAAGTCCTATGTTTTACATATAATTTGTTTGTAATTTTAGTTTCAAAAGAATAGGACTTACTTTCAGTTAAGGCCTGAAAAGAATATCTGGTTTCAGCAGACTGAAGTGCTAACTTGTGCTTTTCTTTATCTCCATCTCTGATTTTCTTCTTTCCAATTTCTTTCTGCTCTGCTTTTTCTATTAAGCAAGACAAAGATTGTTTTTCTTTTTCAGGTAAAAACTTCTGGCCAAGAACTAATGTCATTCAGTTGAAAAAAAAAATTCTTAAGATGTAAAGGCAGATTTACTGAGAAGCAGCCAGGAAGACTTTGGTCTCATCTTCTAGTTAGTGCACAACCTTCATGTCCCTACTATAATGTTTGCAACTCCTGAATTCCTGGCACTGTGACAAATATTTTCTTGATGTTTTTGCTTGTGTGCATCAGTGATTTCCAATAGAATCTAACACAGATGAGGCACAGGTTCCCAGTGGACACAGAAGAGTCTCCCACAGTCAGAACTTTCTTTCAAGCCTCAGAACTTAAGACTATAGGAAAATATATTTCTAATGAAAAAATCCTGAACATTATTAGAGCATCCAACAAGAGTTTAAAGCTCAGAGCTGGAAATTACAGAGCTGCAGCATAACAAAATGCTTCCCTAATTCTTAGCTGTTTGAGTTACTAACAGAATTTCTAAGTCTTGGAGGTAAAATCTACAAAGTTTTTGGGGAATAAGTTACAGCACCCTGTTGGATGAATGACAGTGCTGTTCCCAGTGGCTGCATCCCTGTGTGTGTCCATTCCAAACTTTGAAACACCTACTACACTGATAACAGGAATTCCTAAGAACAAAGAATACCCCACCCCACCCCCCCCAGCCAGGTCTCTTCTAAAATTTTATAACACTTTCAACATTAGAATATATTATTTGAGATTTAAAGTGAGAAAGGCAGGGATTTTCTGAAAATCTAAGAAGAAACAGACATTTTACTATATTATTTGTACCTTCTAAAGAAATGAAATTTCATCTATACCTTCAAATTACAAACAGCAACTCAGTCTCAAATATAATAAATGAGGAATAACATACTGGAATAAATAAGTTTGTAACCCTAAGTTTCTTTCATTTAAATGTAAATAGGATTACCAGCTTTTGAATAAAATTGATACCTATATCTAGTAGCATAAACAGCAATGTTGCTATAAATGAACGTCCAGGTAGACATTCAAAAGTACTTGTCAGAACTCTCTGCAGGTTACACTTTGTAACAACCATTATTAAATGTATAATTTATTGATGGTCAGAGTAGTATGGCCTTGGGGAAGCTGCAGCTTCTCAGGTTGTTATCCCTCTGCAAAGAGCCAGTCTTTAGATAAATGTCAATGACACAGGGCTGAACAAATCTTTGCCGTACATTGAAGCTGTTTTCGTAAAAGAGACTAGTACTGCTTCTAATGAGATCTATATAGTTAAAACAAAAGCTTTTTGAATTTATACCATTGCGATGTGTTCAATGAAACAACAACAAACCTACAGAGCTGCACGTGGCACAGCAAAGAAATACAAATTCAAAGCCAGAGGTTATGCTAGTTTTATTTATGCTTGATCTACAAAGATAACACTACCTAAAATTACAAACCTTTGACAATTTTATCAGCTTTCCCTGCTTTCTCAGGCTTCTCTGACTGCTTGTTGACAGATGAAACTTCATTTTTTAACTCTGAGACTTCACTCTCTTTACGTTTTGTATCTGACTGAGGACTATCAAGTACGGGACCTTTCTTATTTGGCAACTTGAATTCTGGTACAACCTCTTTCAAAAAGCCCCAGACTTTGTCCAAGTATTCAAGCCTTAAAAGAAAACAAAAACAAACAAAAAAACCCAAACACATGTATATGTTAATGATACTGATATTTACAATAAGAGTGATTTTTATTTAGACAGCACTATACTATGACAGTCCAACTCTGAGAAAAGTTTTAGTAAATAAAACTCTTGCATGGTTTTGGGTATCAGTGAATTTCTTGAGACAGATTATGGGCAGACTCATAAAGAAAGAAATGGTTGTTACAGAAGCATGTACATAAAGCATCCTTTGTAAAGCTTTTTAGAAGCTAAAAGTAGCAGTAGCAAAATTTGCAGACCACCTTGCAACTACACCATGAAGCAACTTCATTCTGGCTCTGTCTATTAAAAATCTTCTCTAAGGTACTTCTAAACTAGATTTTACTAACTATTTCAGCACAGGTAGTTCCATGCCTCTTCCACTCATTCCACCAGCTACAGCAATGTTTTTTTCATATGACATGACAGTTGCAGCCATACTGGTTCTCCACAGAAACCCAGCAACTCCAGAAATAATCTAAACCTGAATGAATTGTTCAGAGCCATGAGTTAACTTCATTCAAGCTAACTGGATGCAACTTTTTTTTTTAGTAAAATAATGGATTGCACAATGAGCTAATGCCATCTTATACTACGCTTGCAAAGACTCCATGGTATTCATATTTTCTTATTCCAGAATATATTTTCAGTAAGAGCCAGGGTTGTGAATACTGATTTCTGCTGTTGCAGTTGTAAAATAATAGTACATAAAATATACTTACATAACAGTACATAAAAAACCAAAATTTAGTCTACATTACTTTAGTCCATAGGCTACATACACAGTACTGGAAGACACAATTATTAAAACCCTCTAAACTGCAAGCATAGCTTAGGACATAAAAATTGCTGAACTAAGGACTAAAATAACCTTTGACTGCATTTATTTAATACTGAAATATAGAAATAAGCAATTTGAACAAAGTAAATAATATACAGACCAAAACTATTTATCTACGTATTCATTAGAATGCATACATCAAAAGGCAAAAAAAGGTAATTTGAAAAAAAATGTCTAAAGATTTAGTGCCTGTAACTCAGTCATTCATACAGTAAAAAGAATATCAAGCTGGAAAATTAGAACATCTGTTCAGAAAACAGACTTAAAACACACAGGAAACAACAAAAAATAATATAGGTTGGAAATAATTTTTTATTTGAAATAAACTGGAACACTTGATATATGTTTAAAAGGTGAAACACCATCCTAGCTGAAGTTGACTACTTCCAAATCTAGGGTGTATACTTTCTAAAGCACATTCATATACACAGTTACTACTGTCAAACATTTTGTATCTGTGTACTAAATGAAACAGATTGCTCTAACCCTGTTTTCAGCTGTGTCTAATATTAGTTAAATTAATTTTATAAAGAATAGACATCAGCTTTACATGAATACTTTACATGCAACTGCATGACCTACAAAGAAAAACACAATAAAATTACATTCCTTGAAGGCACATTTATCTAGTGCCAGAATTAAAAACTGTATACTTGCCAGAATTGATTCTGAAGGATGCTTAGGGCTTAGCTTTATTTTTCATAATGCCTCATAGACTTAAATATTAAACAACTAATATGTAATTATTTAATAGAAGAACTTACTGGAGAGGAATAACTTCTGGTATCCATCCAGTCAGTGTATACAGAACTGTAAATTCCTTCATGTCTCTATCTGTAGTTTCACATATACTGCAAGAGAAAGGAGGCATTATACAAAGTTACATTATAACCAACTCTCAGTAAACTCTGTATTGCTTTCTGTAGGAGCAAAATGACACGCAAACAGAATAGCTTGTTGAAAAACAAGTCCTTACTTGCAATTTTAGTTTTTAGTTTTCCAAACCACTGCTGACTACTACCCTATAAAGTCAAAAATTGCTTCATCGGTACATCAGTACAATGGAATAGTTTCAAAATTGTTAGCAAGCATACTATGTATACTTGCACACAGTAAAGCCTCTTTCTGCAGGGTTGGAGATGTGGGTTTGAAATCCCTCATGCTAGAAGGGTGATATGAATCTACAACTTCCACTTCTTGAGCAGCTGGTCTAATTCCCAGGTTATTATGCACAAGTAGGCTATATTTCCAGCGTACCAAAGTCCACTCTTTCAAATTGATAGTCACTCCTACTCTCTGGAGAGATTTCTGTCTGTAGATCCTAAGAGGTTAAACATGCCAGCACTTGGCCATGACTAACCCTTGTACTCTGGAAAAATTCAGCATTTCAAACATGTTTCTGCAAACAGTTTCCTAACAGGCAGTTCTAGGCAACTCCTTAGCCTTTAGATCACTCTTCTTACAAACATAAATCAATATAGCCAGAACATGGAAGCCTGACTACCCAGACCAGAGTTTTGAATTCTTTTCTGAAGCTTAGTCACTTAAACACCTGGTGTTTATTCTTCATCTCATAGAAACCTGTGGCCATAGTTGTCAATCACTGCACTGTGAGCCAGCTTCTACATTCCAGGTCAGTTTTAAGAAAATGGATCACCGCACAGTCCACAACAGAACTGTAACAGAAGCAGCTTACAATATTCTAATTTCAGTACTGGTTAAAGCTGATAAAACTTCATTAAAACTTCTTGAACATTTCCATTTGGCAGAAAACCACACATGACGCTTTTCAGGAATAATGGCAAACAGAAAAAGCAAACAGTACTTCAGCTTCTTTGCAAAGTTTTCTATGCATAAATTTACAAACACATCTATAAAGGAAAGAGTGCACCTTCTGTAGTTACAGAGGATTTTGCTTTATTAATTCCTGGTGTGAGCCTCCAGAAATGTATATGTGTGTCATTATAAAAATTTTTAGCAAAATATATTTCCCATATATACTAAAACAACTTACTTTTTTGCAAATTCCATGTGACTTCACAAACCAAAAGTGAGATGACAAAACATACCTAGTATTGGCCAGCTTAATGATAGCTTTGGACAGCAACATTGGCCAAAGTTCAATTTCACAGGCTGTAGCTGGTAGCAACAAATTATTCTCTTCATTGAAAGGCATAGTGTCATCCACAATGATTTTTCTCCAGCACCCCTATGATAGAGGAAAGAGGGGGAAAGAAAAAAGAAAACCCGGAGTTTGTAGGTTGGAAACCAAACACGTGGGTAAGAGAACTTCTAACAGTTTCCCAAGAACCCGATTCTTCTGTAATTTCATTTACATTACAGATAGCTTTAAAAGTTTTCATATAATATCTGAGAAGCATGGAAACCATATTCTATCTTATTTAAGAGATTAATTAATTTATTCAGAGATTAATTTAATTGCATCTATTTCCAAATATATTTCCTTTCATATGCATAGTCCATCATGTGCATGCATTCATTGCTGTTTATTCAGCTACCATGACAGATACAAAAGCAAAAGTGATGGATTAAAAAAAGGCATAACTAAGATACCAGCTTTGCATATGCCTCTTTAAGTCTTAGTCTGGTAAAACACTTGTTATATAAGCAGTCCCTCTTGTTGCCCAAGAACTGCCTCGAATGCTGGCTCCAGTGGTTAGCTTCCTGGAAAGCATTAATTGTATCTTATAAAACACTACAGGAGAAAACACAAAATGACCAAACGTAATCAATACTCATATTTCCAGGATAAGAAACAGGTAAGAAATGATAATGATGTCTTCAATACCAGGTACTTCATTACTTGGTTTAACTAGTAACCCACACAATAATCTTGCCTACCATTCTCCAAAAAAGTCTCTGTCCTAGGGATCAATTCATAATACAGAGGCTAAGGAATTAGTGGGGCAACATCAAGTACTCCTGTTAATTCACACAGAAAATGACAAAGAATGACCAATAACTCAAATGTTCACCTTATGTTATCAGAAAGGGGAAAATTACTGCTGTTTGTAACTGTAACTGTGCCTTCAAGGTGAAATGACCATCCATTACCTCTATATGAGTTCTATAGGTTTCAGAAGAAAACAAATATAGGCCATATGGCAAAGATACTCCAAATGTAAAAGAAAGGTTAATATTTTTTTAGGGTGAAAATTATTTCCTGATAGCTAAAACTAAATTTTTAAGATTTCCCAAGTTTTCAGAGGATCCAGTAAGTGAAATGATCACATATTTATCTCTTTCAGTAACAGCTGAAGTTTAATACAGAGACTAGTACAAGTTGAAAAGTAAAGGAAAAGATTGTGGAGATATCTGGTTTTCTGTAGCTCAGGACATGTTTTGATTCAGAGTAGTAATTCTGTGCATGTAATTCTTAAAAAGCAATACTCTTTTTTGTATATGTAGCATCAATTGCTTGCTTTTTATACTTAAGAAATAATACAGTCCATATCACAATCATTTTGCACCAGTAATAACCCTTTTACAGCATTTCAGTATTAACTCTAAAAAATATTATGCTAGTTTAAGGAAATAAGACACCAAGAGAAAGAAAAGTAGGAGGGGCAGAAGGTTTATGGTTAGAAAAAGAAATCTGTAGGTAAGAAAAAGTGCAAATAAAGGAACAAGTTCAAGTAGGATGTGGGGTAGAACTGAAAGAATTTCATTCCAATTATGTGAAAAACTATCCAAGTTTTGATTTGGTGGACAACAATCCCCTCAGGCCTCACTACTGCATCTTACTGAAACCAGTTAATTAGTCTTCCACTGTGCTTTCTCACCCTTTTCATTTAATTTTTCACTTTCTCCTGTGAAATCTGTTTCTCCACTATCTTTACTGATATTTGACTTCTCTCATTTGCACATTTTCTTTAATCTCCCATCATCTGACCTTCTTTTTCCCCCATTTTTCTTTCTGTGAAGTACTGATGTACAACCAAAGCAAAAGAAATGAAATAAACTCAAAGGCCCAAATCAAAACATAAAAAAGCAAAAGTGGCAAAGAAACAAAAAAAAACAACCCACCCTGATAATGCTTACAGAGACTTTGAAATGCAGTCTTTTATCATGTAAATACGCAACCTCTGCAGCATTAAATTCACACACAGAATAATGTCCTCTGCTGAGGAACCCAGTACAGTTATGACAGCAACATAATTTCTGCCTTCTAAAACTCATACAACTCTTATTCCGTATATGAATGTAAGTTATTCCGTATGTAGAGGCAGTAATAAGGGATGAAGAAAGCACAGGCATGTAAATAATTTAAGTGCTCCCCCTTACAGAAAAATTAAGAGATTCTTCAGATTTAACTACTTTCCCATTCTGTCCTCAGTTCTGGCTAGCTGACATAAATCAATAGCTAACTGCATAAAACTTCCTTTTAAAATATAATTTTTGATCTATACTGTATTAGAACTGTAAGTTTTCCTTAATACATATACATGTTGTAGGATTATTTAAAAATAAAACTAATATGCTCAGGGTTTTGTTCTCTCTCAAGAGACACATATCAAACTGCAACATTCAAAAGTGCAGCCATTCAAAAGCTCTCCCCAGTTTTATTTGTATTTATGTTCATTTCAGGAGATGGACAGATTTATAAACAATTTAACAGGGGGATGTGGAAAAGAAATCCCTCCTCACTTTTATTCACATGAAGTTTTTGTAATACAACCACTACAGTAATGGTTTCTGGCAGAGAAATAGAATATGAGCAGTTTTCTAAGGGTCATGGAAATGTTTGAGTAATTATTTTGTATTTGTAGCTGTAGGTATTTCTGAAAGAACTCTGCACTGAGGTGTTTCTAAGTGATGTTCTATATGCAACTGCAAAGCTCTCTCCATGCCTCCAACATGAAACTCTGCCAGATTATCCACCTGAGGCACCGACCTGCTGCTGTCCCTCTGGAGAAACATCCCCTGGCACAGGTGATGCAAGTTCCTTTATTTTGAAGTTTAAAAAAAAATTGTGAGATGGGAAGT